>NC_081395.1:1800000-2117500 GCF_030684315.1 Stegostoma tigrinum
CTCTGTATCTCGCTCTCTGTTTCAGCCCTTCTGTTTCAGCCTCTCTGTTTCAGCCCCTCTGTTTCAGCGCCTCTGTTTCTCGCCCTCTGTTTCAGCCCCTCTGTTTCAGCCCCTCTGTTTCAGCCCCTCTGTTTCTCGCCCTCTGTTTCTCGCCCTCTGTTGCAGCCCCTCTGTTTCAGCCCCTCTGTTTCAGCCCCTCTGTTTCAGCCCCTCTGTTTCTCGCCCTCTGTTTCAGCCCCTCTGTTTCAGCCCCTCAGTTTCAGCCCCTCTGTTTCAGCCCCTCTGTTTCTCGCCCTCTGTTTCTCGCTCTCTATTTCTCGCCCTCTGTTTCAGCCCCTCTGTTTCAGCCCCTCTGTTTCAGCCCCTCTGTTTCAGCCCCTCTGTTTCTCGCCCTCTGTTTCAGCCCCTCTGTTTCTCGCCCTCTGTTTCTCGCCCTCTGTTTCAGCCCCTCTATTTCAGCCCCTCTGTTTCAGCCCCACTGTTTCAGCCCCTCTGTTTCAGCCCCTCTGTTTCTCGCCCTCTGTTTCAGCCCGTCTGTTTCAGCCCCACTGTTTCAGCCCCTCTGTTTCAGCCCCTCTGTTTCAGCCTCTCTATTTCAGCCCCTCTGTTTCAGCCCCACTGTTTCAGCCCCTCTGTTTCAGCCCCTCTGTTTCTCGCCCTCTGTTTCAGCCCCTCTGTTTCAGCCCCTCTGTTTCAGCCCCTCTGTTTCTCGCCCTCTGTTTCTCACCCTCTGTTTCTCGCCCTCTGTTTCTCGCCCTCTGTTTCAGCCCCTCTGTTTCAGCCCCTCTGTTTCAGCCCCTCTGTTTCAGCCCAACTGTTTCTGCCCCTCTGTTTCTCGCCCTCTGTTTCTCGCCCTCTGTTTGTCACCCTCTGTTTCTCGCCATCTGTTTCAGCCCCACTGTTTCAGCCACTCTGTTTCATCCCCTCTGTTTCTCGCCCTCTGTTTCAGCCCCTCTGTTTCAGCCCCTCTGTTTCTCGCCCACTGTTTCTGCCCCTCTTTTTCAGCCCCTCAGTTTCTCGCCCTCTGTTTCTCGCCCTCTGTTTCAGCCCCTCTGTTTCAGCCCCTCTGTTTCAGCCCCTCTGTTTCTGCCCCTCTGTTTCTCGCCCTCTGTTTCTCGCCCTCTGTTTCTCACCCTCTGTTTCTCGCCATCTGTTTCAGCCCCCCTGTTTCAGCCCCTCTGTTTCTCGCCATCTGTTTCTCGCCCTCTGTTTCTCGCCCTCTGTTTCAGCCCCTCTGTTTCAGCCCCTGTGTTTCAGCACCTCTGTTTCTCTCCCTAGGTTTCAGCCCCTCTGTTTCAGCCCCTCTGTTTCACGCCCTCTGTTTCTCGCCCTCTTTTTCAGCCCCTCTGTTTCTCGCCCTCTGTTTCTCGCCATCTGTTTCAGGCCCTCTGTTTCAGCCCCTCTGTTTCAGCCGCTCTGTTTCAGCCCCTCTGTATCAGCCCCTCTGTTTCAGCCCCTCAGTTTCTCGCCATCTGTTTCAGCCCCTCTGTTTCTCGCCCTCTGTTTCAGCCCCTCTGTTTCAGCCCCTCAGTTTCAGCCCCTCTGTTTCAGCCCCTCTGTTTCACGCCCTCTGTTTCTCGCTCTCTGTTTCTCGCCCTCTGTTTCAGCCCCTCTGTTTCTCGCCCTCTGTTTCAGCCCCTCTGTTTCAGGCCCTCTGTTTCAGCCCCTCTGTTTCTCGCCCTCTGTTTCTCGCCCTCTGTTTCAGCCCCTCTGTTTCAGCCCCTCTGTTTCAGCACCTCTGTTTCACCCCCTCTGTTTCAGCCCCTATGTTTGAGCCCCTCTGTTTCAGCCCGTCTGTTTCTCGCCCTCTGTTTCAGCCCCTGTGTTTCAGCCCCTCTGTTTCTCTCCCTCCGTTTCAGCCCCTCTGTTTCAGCCCCTCTGTTTCACGCCCTCTGTTTCTCGCCCTCTTTTTCAGCCCCTCTGTGTCTCGCCCTCTGTTTCTCGCCCTCTGTATCTCGCTCTCTGTTTCAGCCCCTCTGTTTCAGCCCCTCTGTTTCTCGCCCCCTGTTTCTCGCCCTCTGTATCTCGCTCTCTGTTTCAGCCCCTCTGTTTCTCGCCCTCTGTTTCTCGCCCTCTGTATCTCGCTCTCTGTTTCAGCCCCTCTGTTTCAGCCCCTCTGTTTCAGCCCCTCAGTTTCAGCCCCTCTGTTTCAGCCCCTCTGTTTCACGCCCTCTGTTTCTCGCTCTCTGTTTCTCGCCCTCTGTTTCAGCCCCTCTGTTTCTCGCCCTCTGTTTCAGCCCCTCTGTTTCAGCCCCTCTGTTTCAGCCCCTCTGTTTCTCGCCCTCTGTTTCTCGCCCTCTGTTTCAGCCCCACTGTTTCAGCCCCTCTGTTTCAGCACCTCTGTTTCAGCCCCTCTGTTTCAGCTCCTATGTTTGAGCCCCTCTGTTTCAGCCCGTCTGTTTCTCGCCCTCTGTTTCAGCCCCTCTGTTTCAGCCCCTCTGTTTCAGCTCCTCTGATTCAGCCCTTCTGTTTCTCGCCCTCTGTTTCTAGCCCTCTGTTGCAGCCCCTCTGTTTCAGCCACTCTGTTTCAGCCCCTCTCTTTCACCCCCTCTGTTTCTCGCCCTCTGTTTCAGCCCCTCTGTTTCAGCCCTTCTGTTTCAGCCCCTCTGTTTTAGCCCCTCTGTTTCTCGCCCTCTGTTTCTCGCTCTCTGTTTCTCGCACTCTGTTTCAGCCCCTCTGTTTCATCCCCTCTGTTTCAGCCCCTCTGTTTCTCGCCCTCTGTTTCAGCCCCTCTGTTTCTCGCCCTCTGTTTCTCGCCCTCTGTTTCAGCCCCTATGTTTCAGCCCCTCTGTTTCAGCCCCACTGTTTCAACCCATCTGTTTCAGCCCCTCTGTTTCTCGCCCTCTGTTTCAGCCCCTCTGTTTCAGCCCCTCTGTTTCAGCCCCTCTGTTTCAGTCCCTCTGTTTCTCGCCCTCTATTTCTCGCCCTCTGTTTCTCGCCCTCTGTTTCTCGCCCTCTGTTTCAGCCCCTCTGTTTCAGCCCCTCTGTTTCTCGCCCTCTGTTTCAGCCCCTCTGTTTCAGCCCCTCTGTTTCAGCCCCTCTGTTTCTCGCGCTCCGTTTCAGCCCCTCTGTTTCAGCCCCTCTGTTTCACGCCCTCTGTTTCTCGCCCTCTTTTTCAGCCCCTCTGTTTCTCGCCCTCTGTTTCTCGCCCTCTGTTTCAGGCCCTCTGTTTCAGCCCCTCTGTTTCAGCCGCTCTGTTTCAGCCCCTCTGTATCAGCCCCTCTGTTTCAGCCCCTCTGTTTCAGCCCCTCTGTTTCAGCCCCTCAGCTTCAACCCCTCTGTTTCAGCCCCTCTGTTTCAGCCCCTCTGTTTCAGCCCCTCTGTTTCAGCCCCTCTGTTTCTCGCCCTCTGTTTCTCGCCCTCTGTTTCAGCCCCACTGTTTCAGCCCCTCTGTTTCAGCACCTCTGTTTCAGCCCCTCTGTTTCAGCTCCTATGTTTGAGCCCCTCTGTTTCAGCCCGTCTGTTTCTCGCCCTCTGTTTCAGCCCCTCTGTTTCAGCCCCTCTGTTTCAGCTCCTCTGATTCAGCCCTTCTGTTTCTCGCCCTCTGTTTCTAGCCCTCTGTTGCAGCCCCTCTGTTTCAGCCACTCTGTTTCAGCCCCTCTGTTTCAGCCCCTCTGTTTCTCGCCCTATGTTTCAGCCCCTCTGTTTCAGCCCTTCTGTTTCAGCCCCTCTGTTTTAGCCCCTCTGTTTCTCGCCCTCTGTTTCTCGCTCTCTGTTTCTCGCACTCTGTTTCAGCCCCTCTGTTTCAGCCCCTCTGTTTCAGCCCCTCTGTTTCTCGCCCTCTGTTTCAGCCCCTCTGTTTCTCGCCCTCTGTTTCTCGCCCTCTGTTTCAGCCCCTATGTTTCAGCCCCTCTGTTTCAGCCCCACTGTTTCAGCCCATCTGTTTCAGCCCCTCTGTTTCTCGCCCTCTGTTTCAGCCCCTCTGTTTCAGCCCCTCTGTTTCAGCCCCTCTGTTTCAGTCCCTCTGTTTCTCGCCCTCTGTTTCTCGCCCTCTGTTTCTCGCCCTCTGTTTCTCGCCCTCTGTTTCAGCCCCTCTGTTTCAGCCCCTCTGTTTCTCGCCCTCTGTTTCAGCCCCTCTGTTTCAGCCCCTCTGTTTCAGCCCCTCTGTTTCTCGCACTCCGTTTCAGCCCCTCTGTTTCAGCCCCTCTGTTTCACGCCCTCTGTTTCTCGCCCTCTTTTTCAGCCCCTCTGTTTCTCGCCCTCTGTTTCTCGCCCTCTGTTTCAGGCCCTCTGTTTCAGCCCCTCTGTTTCAGCCGCTCTGTTTCAACCCCTCTGTATCAGCCCCTCTGTTTCAGCCCCTCTGTTTCAGCCCCTCTGTTTCAGCCCCTCAGCTTCAACCCCTCTGTTTCAGCCCCTCTGTTTCAGCCCCTCGGTTTCAGCCCCTCTGTTTCTCGCCCCCTGTTTCTCGCCCTCTGTATCTCGCTCTCTGTTTCAGCCCCTCTGTTTCAGCCTCTCTGTTTCAGCCCCTCTGTTTCAGCGCCTCTGTTTCTCGCCCTCTGTTTCAGCCCCTCTGTTTCAGCCCCTCTGTTTCAGCCCCTCTGTTTCTCGCCCTCTGTTTCTCACCCTCTGTTGCAGCCCCTCTGTTTCAGCCCCTCTGTTTCAGCCCCTCTGTTTCAGCCCCTCTGTTTCTCGCCCTCTGTTTCAGCCCCTCTGTTTCAGCCCCTCTGTTTCAGCCCCTCTGTTTCAGCCCCTCTGTTTCTCGCCCTCTGTTTCTCGCTCTCTATTTCTCGCCCTCTGTTTCAGCCCCTCTGTTTCAGCCCCTCTGTTTCAGCCCCTCTGTTTCAGCCCCTCTGTTTCTCGCCCTCTGTTTCAGCCCCTCTGTTTCTCGCCCTCTGTTTCTCGCCCTCTGTTTCAGCCCCTCTATTTCAGCCCCTCTGTTTCAGCCCCACTGTTTCAGCCCCTCTGTTTCAGCCCCTCTGTTTCTCGCCCTCTGTTTCAGCCCGTCTGTTTCAGCCCCTCTGTTTCAGCCCCTCAGTTTCAGCCCCTCTGTTTCAGCCTCTCTATTTCAGCCCCTCTGTTTCAGCCCCACTGTTTCAGCCCCTCTGTTTCAGCCCCTCTGTTTCTCGCCCTCTGTTTCAGCCCCTCTGTTTCAGCCCCTCTGTTTCAGCCCCTCTGTTTCTCGCCCTCTGTTTCTCACCCTCTGTTTCTCGCCCTCTGTTTCGCGCCCTCTGTTTCAGCCCCTCTGTTTCAGCCCCTCTGTTTCAGCCCCTCTGTTTCAGCCCAACTGTTTCTGCCCCTCTGTTTCTCGCCCTCTGTTTCTCGCCCTCTGTTTCTCACCCTCTGTTTCTCGCCATCTGTTTCAGCCCCACTGTTTCAGCCCCTCTGTTTCATCCCCTCTGTTTCTCGCCCTCTGTTTCAGCCCCTCTGTTTCAGCCCCTCTGTTTCTCGCCCACTGTTTCTGCCCCTCTTTTTCAGCCCCTCAGTTTCTCGCCCTCTGTTTCTCGCCCTCTGTTTCAGCCCCTCTGTTTCAGCCCCTCTGTTTCAGTCCCTCTGTTTCTGCCCCTCTGTTTCTCGCCCTCTGTTTCAGCCCCCCTGTTTCAGCCCCTCTGTTTCTCGCCATCTGTTTCTCGCCCTCTGTTTCTCGCCCTCTGTTTCAGCCCCTCTGTTTCAGCCCCTGTGTTTCAGCACCTCTGTTTCTCTCCCTCCGTTTCAGCCCCTCTGTTTCAGCCCCTCTGTTTCACGCCCTCTGTTTCTCGCCCTCTTTTTCAGCCCCTCTGTTTCTCGCCCTCTGTTTCTCGCCATCTGTTTCAGGCCCTCTGTTTCAGCCCCTCTGTTTCAGCCGCTCTGTTTCAGCCCCTCTGTATCAGCCCCTCTGTTTCAGCCCCTCAGTTTCTCGCCATCTGTTTCAGCCCCTCTGTTTCTCGCCCTCTGTTTCAGCCCCTCTGTTTCAGCCCCTCAGTTTCAGCCCCTCTGTTTCAGCCCCTCTGTTTCACGCCCTCTGTTTCTCGCTCTCTGTTTCTCGCCCTCTGTTTCAGCCCCTCTGTTTCTCGCCCTCTGTTTCAGCCCCTCTGTTTCAGGCCCTCTGTTTCAGCCCCTCTGTTTCTCGCCCTCTGTTTCTCGCCCTCTGTTTCAGCCCCTCTGTTTCAGCCCCTCTGTTTCAGCACCTCTGTTTCACCCCCTCTGTTTCAGCCCCTATGTTTGAGCCCCTCTGTTTCAGCCCGTCTGTTTCTCGCCCTCTGTTTCAGCCCCTGTGTTTCAGCCCCTCTGTTTCTCTCCCTCCGTTTCAGCCCCTCTGTTTCAGCCCCTCTGTTTCACGCCCTCTGTTTCTCGCCCTCTTTTTCAGCCCCTCTGTGTCTCGCCCTCTGTTTCTCGCCCTCTGTATCTCGCTCTCTGTTTCAGCCCCTCTGTTTCAGCCCCTCTGTTTCTCGCCCCCTGTTTCTCGCCCTCTGTATCTCGCTCTCTGTTTCAGCCCCTCTGTTTCTCGCCCTCTGTTTCTCGCCCTCTGTATCTCGCTCTCTGTTTCAGCCCCTCTGTTTCAGCCCCTCTGTTTCTCGCCCCCTGTTTCTCGCCCTCTGTATCTCGCCCTCTTTTTCAGCCCCTCTGTTTCTCGCCCTCTGTTTCTCGCCCTCTGTATCTCGCTCTCTGTTTCAGCCCCTCTGTTTCAGCCCCTCTGTTTCTCGCCCCCTGTTTCTCGCCCTCTGTATCTCGCTCTCTGTTTCAGCCCCTCTGTTTCAGCCTCTCTGTTTCAGCCCCTCTGTTTCAGCGCCTCTGTTTCTCGCCCTCTGTTTCAGCCCCTCTGTTTCAGCCCCTCTGTTTCAGCCCCTCTGTTTCTCGCCCTCTGTTTCTCGCCCTCTGTTGCAGCCCCTCTGTTTCAGCCCCTCTGTTTCAGCCCGTCTGTTTCAGCCCCTCTGTTTCTCGCCCTCTGTTTCAGCCCCTCAGTTTCAGCCCCTCTGTTTCAGCCCCTCTGTTTCTCGCCCTCTGTTTCTCGCTCTCTATTTCTCGCCCTCTGTTTCAGCCCCTCTGTTTCAGCCCCTCTGTTTCAGCCCCTCTGTTTCAGCCCCTCTGTTTCTCGCCCTCTGTTTCTCGCCCTCTGTTTCAGCCCCTCTATTTCAGCCCCTCTGTTTCAGCCCCACTGTTTCAGCCCCTCTGTTTCCGCCCCTCTGTTTCTCGACCTCTGTTTCAGCCCGTCTGTTTCAGCCCGTCTGTTTCAGCCCCTCTGTTTCAGCCCCTCTGTTTCTCGCCCTCTGTTTCTCGCCCTCTGTTTCGCGCCCTCTGTTTCAACCCCTCTGTTTCAGCCCCTCTGTTTCAGCCCCTCTGTTTCAGCCCAACTGTTTCTGCCCCTCTGTTTCTCGCCCTCTGTTTCTCGCCCTCTGTTTCTCACCCTCTGTTTCTCGCCATCTGTTTCAGCCCCACTGTTTCAGCCCCTCTGTTTCATCCCCTCTGTTTCTCGCCCTCTGTTTCAGCCCCTCTGTTTCAGCCCCTCTGTTTCTCGCCCACTGTTTCTGCCCCTCTTTTTCAGCCCCTCAGTTTCTCGCCCTCTGTTTCTCGCCCTCTGTTTCAGCCCCTCTGTTTCAGCCCCTCTGTTTCAGCCCCTCTGTTTCAGCCCCTCTGTTTCTGCCCCTCTGTTTCTCGCCCTCTGTTTCTCGCCCTCTGTTTCTCACCCTCTGTTTCTCGCCATCTGTTTCAGCCCCCCTGTTTCAGCCCCTCTGTTTCTCGCCATCTGTTTCTCACCCTCTGTTTCTCGCCCTCTGTTTCAGCCCCTATGTTTCAGCCCCTCTGTTTCAGCCCCACTGTTTCAGCCCATCTGTTTCAGCCCCTCTGTTTCAGCCCCTCTGTTTCTCGCCCTCTGTTTCAGCCCCTCTGTTTCAGCCCCTCAGTTTCAGCCCCTCTGTTTCAGCCCCTCTGTTTCACGCCCTCTGTTTCTCGCTCTCTGTTTCTCGCCCTCTGTTTCAGCCCCTCTGTTTCTCGCCCTCTGTTTCAGCCCCTCTGTTTCAGCCCCTCTGTTTCAGCTCCTCTGATTCAGCCCTTCTGTTTCTCTCCCTCTGTTTCTAGCCCTCTGTTGCAGCCCCTCTGTTTCAGCCACTCTGTTTCAGCCCCTCTGTTTCAGCCCCTCTGTTTCAGCCCCTCTGTTTCTCGCCCTATGTTTGAGCCCCTCTGTTTCAGCCCGTCTGTTTCTCGCCCTCTGTTTCAGCCCCTCTGTTTCAGCCCCTCTGTTTCAGCTCCTCTGATTCAGCCCTTCTGTTTCTCGCCCTCTGTTTCTAGCCCTCTGTTGCACCCCGCTGTTTCAGCCACTCTGTTTCAGCTCCTCTGTTTCAACCCCTCTGTTTCTCGCCCTCTGTTTCAGCCCCTCTGTTTCAGCCCTTCTGTTTCAGCCCCTCTGTTTTAGCCCCTCTGTTTCTCGCCCTCTGTTTCAGCCCCTCTGTTTCTCGCCCTCTGTTTCTCGCCCTCTGTTTCAGCCCCACTGTTTCAGCCCCTCTGTTTCAGCACCTCTGTTTCAGCCCCTCTGTTTCAGCCCCTATGTTTGAGCCCCTCTGTTTCAGCCCGTCTGTTTCTCGCCCTCTGTTTCAGCCCCTCTGTTTCAGCCCCTCTGTTTCAGCTCCTCTGATTCAGCCCTTCTGTTTCTCGCCCTCTGTTTCTAGCCCTCTGTTGCAGCCCCTCTGTTTCAGCCACTCTGTTTCAGCCCCTCTCTTTCACCCCCTCTGTTTCTCGCCCTCTGTTTCAGCCCCTCTGTTTCAGCCCTTCTGTTTCAGCCCCTCTGTTTTAGCCCCTCTGTTTCTCGCCCTCTGTTTCTCGCTCTCTGTTTCTCGCACTCTGTTTCAGCCCCTCTGTTTCAGCCCCTCTGTTTCAGCCCCTCTGTTTCTCGCCCTCTGTTTCATCCCCTCTGTTTCTCGCCCTCTGTTTCTCGCCCTCTGTTTCAGCCCCTATGTTTCAGCCCCTCTGTTTCAGCCCCACTGTTTCAGCCCATCTGTTTCAGCCCCTCTGTTTCTCGCCCTCTGTTTCAGCCCCTCTGTTTCAGCCCCTCTGTTTCAGCCCCTCTGTTTCAGTCCCTCTGTTTCTCGCCCTCTGTTTCTCGCCCTCTGTTTCTCGCCCTCTGTTTCTCGCCCTCTGTTTCAGCCCCTCTGTTTCAGCCCCTCTGTTTCTCGCCCTCTGTTTCAGCCCCTCTGTTTCAGCCCCTCTGTTTCTCGCACTCCGTTTCAGCCCCTCTGTTTCAGCCCCTCTGTTTCACGCCCTCTGTTTCTCGCCCTCTTTTTCAGCCCCTCTGTTTCTCGCCCTCTGTTTCTCGCCCTCTGTTTCAGGCCCTCTGTTTCAGCCCCTCTGTTTCAGCCGCTCTGTTTCAGCCCCTCTGTATCAGCCCCTCTGTTTCAGCCCCTCTGTTTCAGCCCCTCTGTTTCAGCCCCTCAGCTTCAACCCCTCTGTTTCAGCCCCTCTGTTTCAGCCCCTCTGTTTCAGCCCCTCTGTTTCAGCCCCTCTGTTTCTCGCCCTCTGTTTCTTGCCCTCTGTTTCAGCCCCACTGTTTCAGCCCCTCTGTTTCAGCACCTCTGTTTCAGCCCCTCTGTTTCAGCTCCTATGTTTGAGCCCCTCTGTTTCAGCCCGTCTGTTTCTCGCCCTCTGTTTCAGCCCCTCTGTTTCAGCCCCTCTGTTTCAGCTCCTCTGATTCAGCCCTTCTGTTTCTCGCCCTCTGTTTCTAGCCCTCTGTTGCAGCCCCTCTGTTTCAGCCACTCAGTTTCAGCCCCTCTGTTTCAGCCCCTCTGTTTCTCGCCCTATGTTTCAGCCCCTCTGTTTCAGCCCTTCTGTTTCAGCCCCTCTGTTTTAGCCCCCCTGTTTCTCGCCCTCTGTTTCTCGCTCTCTGTTTCTCGCACTCTGTTTCAGCCCCTCTGTTTCAGCCCCTCTGTTTCAGCCCCTCTGTTTCTCGCCCTCTGTTTCAGCCCCTCTGTTTCTCGCCCTCTGTTTCTCGCCCTCTGTTTCAGCCCCTATGTTTCAGCCCCTCTGTTTCAGCCCCACTGTTTCAGCCCATCTGTTTCAGCCCCTCTGTTTCTCGCCCTCTTTTTCAGCCCCTCTGTTTCAGCCCCTCTGTTTCAGCCCCTCTGTTTCAGTCCCTCTGTTTCTCGCCCTCTGTTTCTCGCCCTCTGTTTGTCGCCCTCTGTTTCTCGCCCCTCTGTTTCAGCCCCTCTGTTTCAGCCCCTCTGTTTCTCGCCCTCTGTTTCAGCCCCTCTGTTTCAGCCCCTCTGTTTCAGCCCCTCTGTTTCTCGCACTCCGTTTCAGCCCCTCTGTTTCAGCCCCTCTGTTTCACGCCCTCTGTTTCTCGCCCTCTTTTTCAGCCCCTCTGTTTCTCGCCCTCTGTTTCTCGCCCTCTGTTTCAGGCCCTCTGTTTCAGCCCCTCTGTTTCAGCCGCTCTGTTTCAACCCCTCTGTATCAGCCCCTCTGTTTCAGCCCCTCTGTTTCAGCCCCTCTGTTTCAGCCCTTCAGCTTCAACCCCTCTGTTTCAGCCCCTCTGTTTCAGCCCCTCTGTTTCAGCCCCTCTGTTTCTCGCCCCCTGTTTCTCGCCCTCTGTATCTCGCTCTCTGTTTCAGCCCCTCTGTTTCAGCCTCTCTGTTTCAGCCCCTCTGTTTCAGCGCCTCTGTTTCTCGCCCTCTGTTTCAGCGCCTCTGTTTCAGCCCCTCTGTTTCAGCCCCTCTGTTTCTCGCCCTCTGTTTCTCGCCCTCTGTTGCAGCCCCTCTGTTTCAGCCCCTCTGTTTCAGCCCCTCTGTTTCAGCCCCTCTGTTTCTCGCCCTCTGTTTCAGCCCCTCTGTTTCAGCCCCTCAGTTTCAGCCCCTCTGTTTCAGCCCCTCTGTTTCTCGCCCTCTGTTTCTCGCTCTCTATTTCTCGCCCTCTGTTTCAGCCCCTCTGTTTCAGCCCCTCTGTTTCAGCCCCTCTGTTTCAGCCCCTCTGTTTCTCGCCCTCTGTTGCAGCCCCTCTGTTTCTCGCCCTCTGTTTCTCGCCCTCTGTTTCATCCCCTCTATTTCAGCCCCTCTGTTTCAGCCCCACTGTTTCAGCCCCTCTGTTTCAGCCCCTCTGTTTCTCGCCCTCTGTTTCAGCCCGTCTGTTTCAGCCCCTCTGTTTCAGCCCCTCTGTTTCAGCCCCTCTGTTTCAGCCTTTCTATTTCAGCCCCTCTGTTTCAGCCCCACTGTTTCAGCCCCTCTGTTTCAGCCCCTCTGTTTCTCGCCCTCTGTTTCAGCCCCTCTGTTTCAGCCCCTCTGTTTCAGCCCCTCTGTTTCTCGCCCTCTGTTTCTCACCCTCTGTTTCTCGCCCTCTGTTTCGCGCCCTCTGTTTCAGCCCCTCTGTTTCAGCCCCTCTGTTTCAGCCCCTCTGTTTCAGCCCAACTGTTTCTGCCCCTCTGTTTCTCGCCCTCTGTTTCTCGCCCTCTGTTTCTCACCCTCTGTTTCTCGCCATCTGTTTCAGCCCCGCTGTTTCAGCCCCTCTGTTTCTCGCCATCTGTTTCTCGCCCTCTGTTTCTCGCCCTCTGTTTCAGCCCCTCTGTTTCAGCCCCTCTGTTTCTCGCCCTCTGTTTCAGCCCCTCTGTTTCAGCCCCTGTGTTTCAGCCCCTCTGTTTCTCTCCCTCCGTTTCAGCCCCTCTGTTTCAGCCCCTCTGTTTCACGCCCTCTGTTTCTCGCCCTCTTTTTCAGCCCCTCTGTTTCTCGCCCTCTGTTTCTCGCCATCTGTTTCAGGCCCTCTGTTTCAGCCCCTCTGTTTCAGCCGCTCTGTTTCAGCCCCTCTGTATCAGCCCCTCTGTTTCAGCCCCTCAGTTTCTCGCCATCTGTTTCAGCCCCTCTGTTTCTCGCCCTCTGTTTCAGCCCCTCTGTTTCAGCCCCTCAGTTTCAGCCCCTCTGTTTCAGCCCCTCTGTTTCACGCCCTCTGTTTCTCGCTCTCTGTTTCTCGCCCTCTGTTTCAGCCCCTCTGTTTCTCGCCCTCTGTTTCAGCCCCTCTGTTTCAGGCCCACTGTTTCAGCCCCTCTGTTTCTCGCCCTCTGTTTCTCGCCCTCTGTTTCAGCCCCTCTGTTTCAGCCCCTCTGTTTCAGCACCTCTGTTTCAGCCCCTCTGTTTCAGCCACTATGTTTGAGCCCCTCTGTTTCAGCCCTTCTGTTTCTCGCCCTCTGTTTCAGCCCCTGTGTTTCAGCCCCTCTGTTTCAGCCCCTCTGTTTCAGCCCAACTGTTTATGCCCCTCTGTTTCTCGCCCTCTGTTTCTCGCCCTCTGTTTCTCACCCTCTGTTTCTCGCCATCTGTTTCAGCCCCACTGTTTCAGCCCCTCTGTTTCATCCCCTCTGTTTCTCGCCCTCTGTTTCAGCCCCTCTGTTTCAGCCCCTCTGTTTCTCGCCCACTGTTTCTGCCCCTCTTTTTCAGCCCCTCAGTTTCTCGCCCTCTGTTTCTCGCCCTCTGTTTCAGCCCCTCTGTTTCAGCCCCTCTGTTTCAGCCCCTCTGTTTCAGCGCCTCTGTTTCTGCCCCTCTGTTTCTCACCCTCTGTTTCTCGCCCTCTGTTTCTCACCCTCTGTTTCTCGCCATCTGTTTCAGCCCAACTGTTTCAGCCCCTCTGTTTCTGGCCATCTGTTTCTCGCCCTCTGTTTCTCGCCCTCTGTTTCAGCCCCTCTGTTTCAGCCCCTCTGTTTCTCGCCCTCTGTTTCAGCCCCTCTGTTTCAGCCCCTCTGCTTCAGCCCCTCTGTTTCTCTCCCTCCGTTTCAGCCCCTCTGTTTCAGCCCCTCTGTTTCACGCCCTCTGTTTCTCGCCCTCTCTTTCAGCCCCTCTGTTTCTCGCCCTCTGTTTCTCGCCATCTGTTTCAGGCCCTCTGTTTCAGCCCCTCTGTTTCAGCCGCTCTGTTTCAGCCCCTCTGTATCAGCCCCTCTGTTTCAGCCCCTCTGTTTCTCGCCATCTGTTTCAGCCCCTCTGTTTCTCGCCCTCTGTTTCAGCCCCTCTGTTTCAGCCCCTCAGTTTCAGCCCCTCTGTTTCAGCCCCTCTGTTTCACGCCCTCTGTTTCTCGCTCTCTGTTTCTCGCCCTCTGTTTCAGCCCCTCTGTTTCTCGCCCTCTGTTTCAGCCCCTCTGTTTCAGGCCCTCTGTTTCAGCCCCTCTGTTTCTCGCCCTCTGTTTCTCGCCCTCTGTTTCAGCCCCACTGTTTCAGCCCCTCTGTTTCAGCACCTCTGTTTCAGCCCCTCTGTTTCAGCCCCTATGTTTGAGCCCCTCTGTTTCAGCCCGTCTGTTTCTCGCCCTCTGTTTCAGCCCCTCTGTTTCAGCCCCTCTGTTTCAGCTCCTCTGATTCAGCCCTTCTGTTTCTCGCCCTCTGTTTCTAGCCCTCTGTTGCAGCCCCTCTGTTTCAGCCACTCTGTTTCAGCCCCTCTGTTTCAGCCCCTCTGTTTCTCGCCCTCTGTTTCAGCCCCTCTGTTTTAGCCCTTCTGTTTCAGCCCCTCTGTTTTAGCCCCACTGTTTCTCGCCCTCTGTTTCTCGCTTTCTGTTTCTCGCACTCTGTTTCAGCCCCTCTCTTTCAGCCCCTCTGTTTCAGCCCCTCTGTTTCTCGCCCTCTGTTTCAGCCCCTCTGTTTCTCGCCCTCTGTTTCTCGCCCTCTGTTTCAGCCCCTATGTTTCAGCCCCTCTGTTTCAACCTCACTGTTTCAGCCCATCTGTTTCAGCCCCTCTGTTTCTCGCCCTCTGTTTCAGCCCCTCTGTTTCTAGCCCTCTGTTTCAGCCCCTCTGTTTCAGTCCCTCTGTTTCTCGCCCTCTGTTTCTCGCCCTCTGTTTCTCGCCCTCTGTTTCTCGCCCTCTGTTTCAGCCCCTCTGTTTCAGCCCCTCTGTTTCTCGCCCTCTGTTTCAGCCCCTCTGTTTCAGCCCCTCTGTTTCAGCCCCTCTGTTTCTCGCACTCCGTTTCAGCCCCTCTGTTTCAGCCCCTCTGTATCACGCCTTCTGTTTCTCGCCCTCTTTTTCAGCCCCTCTGTTTCTCGCCCTCTGTTTCTCGCCCTCTGTTTCAGGCCCTCTGTTTCAGCCCCTCTGTTTCAGCCGCTCTGTTTCAGCCCCTCTGTATCAGCCCCTCTGTTTCAGCCCCTCTGTTTCAGCCCCTCTGTTTCAGCCCCTCAGCTTCAACCCCTCTGTTTCAGCCCCTCTGTTTCAGCCCCTCTGTTTCAGCCCCTCTGTTTCTCGCCCCCTGTTTCTCGCCCTCTGTATCTCGCTCTCTGTTTCAGCCCCTCTGTTTCAGCCTCTCTGTTTCAGCCCCTCTGTTTCAGCGCCTCTGTTTCTCGCCCTCTGTTTCAGCCCCTCTGTTTCAGCCCCTCTGTTTCAGCCCCTCTGTTTCTCGCCCTCTGTTTCTCGCCCTCTGTTGCAGCCCCTCTATTTCAGCCCCTCTGTTTCAGCCCCTCTGTTTCAGCCCCTCTGTTTCTCGCCCTCTCTTTCAGCCCCTCTGTTTCAGCCCCTCAGTTTCAGCCCCTAGGTTTCAGCCCCTCTGTTTCTCGCCCTCTGTTTCTCGCTCTCTATTTCTCGCCCTCTGTTTCAGCCCCTCTGTTTCAGCCCCTCTGTTTCAGCCCCTCTGTTTCAGCCCCTCTGTTTCTCGCCCTCTGTTTCTCGCCCTCTGTTTCAGCCCCTCTATTTCAGCCCCTCTGTTTCAGCCCCACTGTTTCAGCCCCTCTGTTTCAGCCCCTCTGTTTCTCGACCTCTGTTTCAGCCCGTCTGTTTCAGCCCGTCTGTTTCAGCCCCTCTGTTTCAGCCCCTCTGTTTCTCGCCCTCTGTTTCTCGCCCTCTGTTTCGCGCCCTCTGTTTCAACCCCTCTGTTTCAGCCCCTCTGTTTCAGCCCCTCTGTTTCAGCCCAACTGTTTCTGCCCCTCTGTTTCTCGCCCTCTGTTTCTCGCCCTCTGTTTCTCACCCTCTGTTTCTCGCCATCTGTTTCAGCCCCACTGTTTCAGCCCCTCTGTTTCATCCCCTCTGTTTCTCGCCCTCTGTTTCAGCCCCTCTGTTTCAGCCCCTCTGTTTCTCGCCCACTGTTTCTGCCCCTCTTTTTCAGCCCCTCAGTTTCTCGCCCTCTGTTTCTCGCCCTCTGTTTCAGCCCCTCTGTTTCAGCCCCTCTGTTTCAGCCCCTCTGTTTCAGCCCCTCTGTTTCTGCCCCTCTGTTTCTCGCCCTCTGTTTCTCGCCCTCTGTTTCTCACCCTCTGTTTCTCGCCATCTGTTTCAGCCCCCCTGTTTCAGCCCCTCTGTTTCTCGCCATCTGTTTCTCGCCCTCTGTTTCTCGCCCTCTGTTTCAGCCCCTATGTTTCAGCCCCTCTGTTTCAGCCCCACTGTTTCAGCCCATCTGTTTCAGCCCCTCTGTTTCAGCCCCTCTGTTTCTCGCCCTCTGTTTCAGCCCCTCTGTTTCAGCCCCTCAGTTTCAGCCCCTCTGTTTCAGCCCCTCTGTTTCACGCCCTCTGTTTCTCGCTCTCTGTTTCTCGCCCTCTGTTTCAGCCCCTCTGTTTCTCGCCCTCTGTTTCAGCCCCTCTGTTTCAGCCCCTCTGTTTCAGCCCCTCTGTTTCTCGCCCTCTGTTTCTCGCCCTCTGTTTCAGCCCCACTGTTTCAGCCCCTCTGTTTCAGCACCTCTGTTTCAGCCCCTCTGTTTCAGCCCCTATGTTTGAGCCCCTCTGTTTCAGCCCGTCTGTTTCTCGCCGTCTGTTTCAGCCCCTCTGTTTCAGCCCCTCTGTTTCAGCTCCTCTGATTCAGCCCTTCTGTTTCTCGCCCTCTGTTTCTAGCCCTCTGTTGCAGCCCCTCTGTTTCAGCCACTCTGTTTCAGCCCCTCTGTTTCAGCCCCTCTGTTTCTCGCCCTCTGTTTCAGCCCCTCTGTTTCAGCCCTTCTGTTTCAGCCCCTCTGTTTTAGCCCCTCTGTTTCTCGCCCTCTGTTTCTCGCTCTCTGTTTCTCGCACTCTGTTTCAGCCCCTCTGTTTCAGCCCCTCTGTTTCAGCCCCTCTGTTTCTCGCCCTCTGTTTCAGCCCCTCTGTTTCTCGCCCTCTGTTTCTCGCCCTCTGTTTCAGCCCCTATGTTTCAGCCCCTCTGTTTCAGCCCCACTGTTTCAGCCCATCTGTTTCAGCCCCTCTGTTTCTCGCCCTCTGTTTCAGCCCCTCTGTTTCAGCCCCTCTGTTTCAGCCCCTCTGTTTCAGTCCCTCTGTTTCTCGCCCTCTGTTTCTCGCCCTCTGTTTCTCGCCCTCTGTTTCTCGCCCTCTGTTTCAGCCCCTCTGTTTCAGCCCCTCTGTTTCTCGCCCTCTGTTTCAGCCCCTCTGTTTCAGCCCCTCTGTTTCAGCCCCTCTGTTTCTCGCGCTCCGTTTCAGCCCCTCTGTTTCAGCCCCTCTGTTTCACGCCCTCTGTTTCTCGCCCTCTTTTTCAGCCCCTCTGTTTCTCGCCCTCTGTTTCTCGCCCTCTGTTTCAGGCCCTCTGTTTCAGCCCCTCTGTTTCAGCCGCTCTGTTTCAGCCCCTCTGTATCAGCCCCTCTGTTTCAGCCCCTCTGTTTCAGCCCCTCTGTTTCAGCCCCTCAGCTTCAACCCCTCTGTTTCAGCCCCTCTGTTTCAGCCCCTCTGTTTCAGCCCCTCTGTTTCAGCCCCTCTGTTTCTTGCCCTCTGTTTCTCGCCCTCTGTTTCAGCCCCACTGTTTCAGCCCCTCTGTTTCAGCACCTCTGTTTCAGCCCCTCTGTTTCAGCTCCTATGTTTGAGCCCCTCTGTTTCAGCCCGTCTGTTTCTCGCCCTCTGTTTCAGCCCCTCTGTTTCAGCCCCTCTGTTTCAGCTCCTCTGATTCAGCCCTTCTGTTTCTCGCCCTCTGTTTCTAGCCCTCTGTTGCAGCCCCTCTGTTTCAGCCACTCTGTTTCAGCCCCTCTGTTTCAGCCCCTCTGTTTCTCGCCCTATGTTTCAGCCCCTCTGTTTCAGCCCTTCTGTTTCAGCCCCTCTGTTTTAGCCCCCCTGTTTCTCGCCCTCTGTTTCTCGCTCTCTGTTTCTCGCACTCTGTTTCAGCCCCTCTGTTTCAGCCCCTCTGTTTCAGCCCCTCTGTTTCTCGCCCTCTGTTTCAGCCCCTCTGTTTCTCGCCCTCTGTTTCTCGCCCTCTGTTTCAGCCCCTATGTTTCAGCCCCTCTGTTTCAGCCCCACTGTTTCAGCCCATCTGTTTCAGCCCCTCTGTTTCTCGCCCTCTGTTTCTCGCCCTCTGTTTCAGCCCCTATGTTTCAGCCCCTCTGTTTCAGCCCCTCTGTTTTAGCCCATCTGTTTCAGCCCCTCTGTTTCAGCCCCTCTGTTTCAGCCCCTCTGTTTCAGTCCCTCTGTTTCTCGCCCTCTGTTTCTCGCCCTCTGTTTGTCGCCCTCTGTTTCTCGCCCCTCTGTTTCAGCCCCTCTGTTTCAGCCCCTCTGTTTCTCGCCCTCTGTTTCAGCCCCTCTGTTTCAGCCCCTCTGTTTCAGCCCCACTGTTTCTCGCACTCCGTTTCAGCCCCTCTGTTTCAGCCCCTCTGTTAAACGCCCTCTGTTTCTCTCCCTCTTTTTCAGCCCCTCTGTTTCTCGCCCTCTGTTTCTCGCACTCTGTTTCAGGCCCTCTGTTTCAGCCCCTCTGTTTCAGCCGCTCTGTTTCAACCCCTCTGTATCAGCCCCTCTGTTTCAGCCCCTCTGTTTCAGCCCCTCTGTTTCAGCCCTTCAGCTTCAACCCCTCTGTTTCAGCCCCTCTGTTTCAGCCCCTCTGTTTCAGCCCCTCTGTTTCTCGCCCCCTGTTTCTCGCCCTCTGTATCTCGCTCTCTGTTTCAGCCCCTCTGTTTCAGCCTCTCTGTTTCAGCCCCTCTGTTTCAGCGCCTCTGGTTCTCGCCCTCTGTTTCAGCGCCTCTGTTTCAGCCCCTCTGTTTCAGCCCCTCTGTTTCTCGCCCTCTGTTTCTCGCCCTCTGTTGCAGCCCCTCTGTTTCAGCCCCTCTGTTTCAGCCCCTCTGTTTCAGCCCATCTGTTTCTCGCCCTCGGTTTCAGCCCCTCTGTTTCAGCCCCTCAGTTTCAGCCCCTCTGTTTCAGCCCCTCTGTTTCTCGCCCTCTGTTTCTCGCTCTCTATTTCTCGCCCTCTGTTTCAGCCCCTCTGTTTCTCGCCCTCTGTTTCAGCCCCTCTGTTTCAGCCCCTCTGTTTCTCGCCCTCTGTTTCAGCCCCTCTGTTTCTCGCCCTCTGTTTCTCGCCCTCTGTTTCAGCCCCTCTATTTCAGCCCCTCTGTTTCAGCCCCACTGTTTCAGCCCCTCTGTTTCAGCCCCTCTGTTTCTCGCCCTCTGTTTCAGCCCGTCTGTTTCAGCCCCTCTGTTTCAGCCCCTCTGTTTCAGCCCCTCTGTTTCAGACTCTCTATTTCAGCCCCTCTGTTTCAGCCCCACTGTTTCAGCCCCTCTGTTTAAGCCCCTCTGTTTCTCGCCCTCTGTTTCAGCCCCTCTGTTTCAGCACCTCTGTTTCAGCCCCTCTGTTTCTCGCCCTCTGTTTCTCACCCTCTGTTTCTCGCCCTTTGTTTCGCGCCCTCTGTTTCAGCCCCTCTGTTTCAGCCCCTCTGTTTCAGCCCCTCTGTTTCAGCCCAACTGTTTCTGCCCCTCTGTTTCTCGCCCTCTGTTTCTCGCCCTCTGTTTCTCACCCTCTGTTTCTCGCCATCTGTTTCAGCCCCACTGTTTCAGCCCCTCTGTTTCATCCCCTCTGTTTCTCGCCCTCTGTTTCAGCCCCTCTGTTTCAGCCCCTCTGTTTCTCGCCCACTGTTTCTGCCCCTCTTTTTCAGCCCCTCAGTTTCTCGCCCTCTGTTTCTCGCCCTCTGTTTCAGCCCCTCTGTTTCAGCCCCTCTGTTTCAGCCCCTCTGTTTCAGCCCCTCTGTTTCTGCCCCTCTGTTTCTCGCCCTCTGTTTCTCGCCCTCTGTTTCTCACCCTCTGTTTCTCGCCATCTGTTTCAGCCCCCCTGTTTCAGCCCCTCTGTTTCTCGCCATCTGTTTCTCGCCCTCTGTTTCTCGCCCTCTGTTTCAGCCCCTCTGTTTCAGCCCCTCTGTTTCTCGCCCTCTGTTTCAGCCCCTCTGTTTCAGCACCTGTGTTTCAGCCCCTCTGTTTCTCTCCCTCCGTTTCAGCCCCTCTGTTTCAGCCCCTCTGTTTCACGCCCTCTGTTTCTCGCTCTCTTTTTCAGCCCCTCTGTTTCTCGCCCTCTGTTTCTCGCCATCTGTTTCAGGCCCTCTGTTTCAGCCCCTCTGTTTCAGCCGCTCTGTTTCAGCCCCTCTGTATCAGCCCGTCTGTTTCAGCCCCTCAGTTTCTCGCCATCTGTTTCAGCCCCTCTGTTTCTCGCCCTCTGTTTCAGCCCCTCTGTTTCAGCCCCTCAGTTTCAGCCCCTCTGTTTCAGCCCCTCTGTTTCACGCCCTCTGTTTCTCGCTCTCTGTTTCTCGCCCTCTGTTTCATCCCCTCTGTTTCTCGCCCTATGTTTCAGCCCCGCTGTTTCAGGCCCTCTGTTTCAGCCCCTCTGTTTCACGCCCTCTGTTTCTCGCCCTCTGTTTCAGCCCCTCTGTTTCAGCCCCTCTGTTTCAGCACCTCTGTTTCAGCCCCTCTGTTTCAGCCCCTATGTTTGAGCCCCTCTGTTTCAGCCCGTCTGTTTCTCGCCCTCTGTTTCAGCCCCTGTGTTTCAGCCCCTCTGTTTCTCTCCCTCCGTTTCAGCCCCTCTGTTTCAGCCCCTCTGTTTCACGCCCTCTGTTTCTCGCCCTCTTTTTCAGCCCCTCTGTTTCTCGCCCTCTGTTTCAGCCCCTCTGTTTCACCCCCTCTGTTTCAGCACCTCTGTTTCAGCCCCTCTGTTTCAGCCCCTATGTTTGAGCCCCTCTGTTTCAGCCCGTCTGTTTCTCGCCCTCTGTTTCAGCCCCTCTGTTTCAGCCCCTCTGTTTCAGCTCCTCTGATTCAGCCCTTCTGTTTCTCGCCCTCTGTTTCTAGCCCTCTGTTGCAGCCCCTCTGTTTCAGCCACTCTGTTTCAGCCCCTCTCATTCACCCCCTCTGTTTCTCGCCCTCTGTTTCAGCCCCTCTGTTTCAGCCCTTCTGTTTCTGCCCCTCTGTTTTAGCCCCTCTGTTTCTCGCCCTCTGTTTCTCGCTCTCTGTTTCTCGCACTCTGTTTCAGCCCCTCTGTTTCAGCCCCTCTGTTTCAGCCCCTCTGTTTCTCGCCCTCTGTTTCAGCCCCTCTGTTTCTCGCCCTCTGTTTCTCGCCCTCTGTTTCAGCCCCTATGTTTCAGCCCCTCTGTTTCAGCCCCACTGTTTCAGCCCATCTGTTTCAGCCCCTCTGTTTCTCGCCCTCTGTTTCAGCCCCTCTGTTTCAACCCCTCTGTTTCAGCCCCTCTGTTTCAGTCCCTCTGTTTCTCGCCCTCTGTTTCTCGCCCTCTGTTTCTCGCCCTCTGTTTCTCGCCCTCTGTTTCAGCCCCTCTGTTTCAGCCCCTCTGTTTCTCGCCCTCTGTTTCAGCCCCTCTGTTTCAGCCCCTCTGTTTCAGCCCCTCTGTTTCTCGCACTCCGTTTCAGCCCCTCTGTTTCAGCCCCTCTGTTTCACGCCCTCTGTTTCTCGCCCTCTTTTTCAGCCCCTCTGTTTCTCGCCCTCTGTTTCTCGCCCTCTCTTTCAGGCCCTCTGGTTCAGCCCCTCTGTTTCAGCCGCTCTGTTTCAGCCCCTCTGTATCAGCCCCTCTGTTTCAGCCCCTCTGTTTCAGCCCCTCTGTTTCAGCCCCTCAGCTTCAACCCCTCTGTTTCAGCCCCTCTGTTTCAGCCCCTCTGTTTCAGCCCCTCTGTTTCTCGCCCCCTGTTTCTCGCCCTCTGTATCTCGCTCTCTGTTTCAGCCCCTCTGTTTCAGCCTCTCTGTTTCAGCCCCTCTGTTTCAGCGCCTCTGTTTCTCGCCCTCTGTTTCAGCCCCTCTGTTTCAGCCCCTCTGTTTCAGCCCCTCTGTTTCTCGCCCTCTGTTTCTCGCCCTCTGTTGCAGCCCCTCTGTTTCAGCCCCTCTGTTTCAGCCCCTCTGTTTCAGCCCCTATGTTTGAGCCCCTCTGTTTCAGCCCGTCTGTTTCTCGCCCTCTGTTTCAGCCCCTCTGTTTCAGCCCCTCTGTTTCAGCCCCTCTGTTTCTCGCCCTCTGTTTCTCGCCCTCTGTTTCAGCCCCACTGTTTCAGCCCCTCTGTTTCAGCCCCTCTGTTTCAGCCCCTCTGTTTCAGCCCCTATGTTTGAGCCCCTCTGTTTCAGCCCGTCTCTTTCTCGCCCTCTGTTTCAGCCCCTCTGTTTCAGCCCCTCTGATTCAGCTCCTGTGATTCAGCCCTTCTGTTTCTCGCCCTCTGTTTCTAGCCCTCTGTTGCAGCCATTCTGTTTCAGCCACTCTGTTTCAGCCCCTCTGTTTCACCCCCTCTGTTTCTCGCCCTCTGTTTCAGCCCCTCTGTTTCAGCCCTTCTGTTTCAGCCCCTCTGTTTTAGCCCCTCTGTTTCTCGCCCTCTGTTTCTCGCTCTCTGTTTCTCGCACTCTGTTTCAGCCCCTCTGTTTCAGCCCCTCTGTTTCAGCCCCTCTGTTTCTCGCCCTCTGTTTCAGCCCCTCTGTTTCTCGCCCTCTGTTTCTCGACCTCTGTTTCAGCCCCTATGTTTCAGCCCCTCTGTTTCAGCCCCACTGTTTCAGCCCATCTGTTTCAGCCCCTCTGTTTCTCGCCCTCTGTTTCAGCCCCTCTGTTTCAGCCCCTCTGTTTCAGCCCCTCTGTTTCAGTCCCTCTGTTTCTCGCCCTCTGTTTCTCGCCCTCTGTTTCTCGCCCTCTGTTTCTCGCCCTCTGTTTCAGCCCCTCTGTTTCAGCCCCTCTGTTTCTCGCCCTCTGTTTCAGCCCCTCTGTTTCAGCCCCTCTGTTTCAGCCCCTCTGTTTCTCGCGCTCCGTTTCAGCCCCTCTGTTTCAGCCCCTCTGTTTCACGCCCTCTGTTTCTCGCCCTCTTTTTCAGCCCCTCTGTTTCTCGCCCTCTGTTTCTCGCCCTCTGTTTCAGGCCCTCTGTTTCAGCCCCTCTGTTTCAGCCGCTCTGTTTCAGCCCCTCTGTATCAGCCCCTCTGTTTCAGCCCCTCTGTTTCAGCCCCTCTGTTTCAGCCCCTCAGCTTCAACCCCTCTGTTTCAGCCCCGCTGTTTCAGCCCCTCGGTTTCAGCCCCTCTGTTTCAGCCCCTCTGTTTCTCGCCCTCTGTTTCTCGCCCTCTGTTTCAGCCCCACTGTTTCAGCCCCTCTGTTTCAGCACCTCTGTTTCAGCCCCTCTGTTTCAGCTCCTATGTTTGAGCCCCTCTGTTTCAGCCCGTCTGTTTCTCGCCCTCTGTTTCAGCCCCTCTGTTTCAGCCCCTCTGTTTCAGCTCCTCTGATTCAGCCCTTCTGTTTCTCGCCCTCTGTTTCTAGCCCTCTGTTGCAGCCCCTCTGTTTCAGCCACTCTGTTTCAGCCCCTCTGTTTCAGCCCCTCTGTTTCTCGCCCTCTGTTTCAGCCCCTCTGTTTCAGCCCTTCTGTTTCAGCCCCTCTGTTTTAGCCCCTCTGTTTCTCGCCCTCTGTTTCTCGCTCTCTGTTTCTCGCACTCTGTTTCAGCCCCTCTGTTTCAGCCCCTCTGTTTCAGCCCCTCTGTTTCTCGCACTCTGTTTCAGCCCCTCTGTTTCTCGCCCTCTGTTTCTCGCCCTCTGTTTCAGCCCCTATGTTTCAGCCCCTCTGTTTCAGCCCCACTGTTTCAGCCCATCTGTTTCAGCCCCTCTGTTTCTCGCCCTCTGTTTCAGCCCCTCAGTTTCAGCCCCTCTGTTTCAGCCCCTCTGTTTCAGTCCCTCTGTTTCTCGCCCTCTATTTCTCGCCCTCTGTTTCAGCCCCTCTGTTTCACCCCCTCTGTTTCTCGCCCTCTGTTTCAGCCCCTCTGTTTCAGCCCCTCTATTTCAGCCCCACTGTTTCTCGCACTCCGTTTCAGCCCCTCTGTTTCAGCCCCTCTGTTTCACGCCCTCTGTTTCTCGCCCTCTTTTTCAGCCCCTCTGTTTCTCGCCCTCTGTTTCTCGCCCTCTGTTTCAGGCCCTCTGTTTCAGCCCCTCTGTTTCAGCCGCTCTGTTTCAGCCCCTCAGTATCAGCCCCTCTGTTTCAGCCCCTCTGTTTCAGCCCCTCTGTTTCAGCCCCTCAGCTTCAACCCCTCTGTTTCAGCCCCTCTGTTTCACCCCCTCTGTTTCTCGCCCTCTGTTTCAGCCCCTCTGTTTCAGCCCTTCTGTTTCAGCCCCTCTGTTTTAGCCCCTCTGTTTCTCGCCCTCTGTTTCTCGCTCTCTGTTTCTCGCACTCTGTTTCAGCCCCTCTGTTTCAGCCCCTCTGTTTCAGCCCCTCTGTTTCTCGCCCTCTGTTTCAGCCCCTCTGTTTCTTGCCCTCTGTTTCTCGACCTCTGTTTCAGCCCCTATGTTTCAGCCCCTCTGTTTCAGCCCCACTGTTTCAGCCCATCTGTTTCAGCCCCTCTGTTTCTCGCCCTCTGTTTCAGCCCCTCTGTTTCAGCCCCTCTGTTTCAGCCCCTCTGTTTCAGTCCCTCTGTTTCTCGCCCTCTGTTTCTCGCCCTCTGTTTCTCGCCCTCTGTTTCTCGCCCTCTGTTTCAGCCCCTCTGTTTCAGCCCCTCTGTTTCTCGCCCTCTGTTTCAGCCCCTCTGTTTCAGCCCCTCTGTTTCAGCCCCTCTGTTTCTCGCGCTCCGTTTCAGCCCCTCTGTTTCAGCCCCTCTGTTTCACGCCCTCTGTTTCTCGCCCTCTTTTTCAGCCCCTCTGTTTCTCGCCCTCTGTTTCTCGCCCTCTGTTTCAGGCCCTCTGTTTCAGCCCCTCTGTTTCAGCCGCTCTGTTTCAGCCCCTCTGTATCAGCCCCTCTGTTTCAGCCCCTCTGTTTCAGCCCCTCTGTTTCAGCCCCTCAGCTTCAACCCCTCTGTTTCAGCCCCGCTGTTTCAGCCCCTCTGTTTCAGCCCCTCTGTTTCAGCCCCTCTGTTTCTCGCCCTCTGTTTCTCGCCCTCTGTTTCAGCCCCACTGTTTCAGCCCCTCTGTTTCAGCACCTCTGTTTCAGCCCCTCTGTTTCAGCTCCTATGTTTGAGCCCCTCTGTTTCAGCCCGTCTGTTTCTCGCCCTCTGTTTCAGCCCCTCTGTTTCAGCCCCTCTGTTTCAGCTCCTCTGATTCAGCCCTTCTGTTTCTCGCCCTCTGTTTCTAGCCCTCTGTTGCAGCCCCTCTGTTTCAGCCACTCTGTTTCAGCCCCTCTGTTTCAGCCCCTCTGTTTCTCGCCCTCTGTTTCAGCCCCTCTGTTTCAGCCCTTCTGTTTCAGCCCCTCTGTTTTAGCCCCTCTGTTTCTCGCCCTCTGTTTCTCGCTCTCTGTTTCTCGCACTCTGTTTCAGACCCTCTGTTTCAGCCCCTCTGTTTCAGCCCCTCTGTTTCTCGCCCTCTGTTTCAGCCCCTCTGTTTCTCGCCCTCTGTTTCTCGCCCTCTGTTTCAGCCCCTATGTTTCAGCCCCTCTGTTTCAGCCCCACTGTTTCAGCCCCTCTGTTTCAGCCCCTCTGTTTCAGCCCCTCTGTTTCAGTCCCTCTGTTTCTCGCCCTCTATTTCTCGCCCTCTGTTTCAGCCCCTCTGTTTCACCCCCTCTGTTTCTCGCCCTCTGTTTCAGCCCCTCTGTTTCAGCCCCTCTGTTTCAGCCCCACTGTTTCTCGCACACCGTTTCAGCCCCTCTGTTTCAGCCCCTCTGTTTCACGCCCTCTGTTTCTCGCCCTCTTTTTCAGCCCCTCTGTTTCTCGCCCTCTGTTTCTCGCCCTCTGTTTCAGGCCCTCTGTTTCAGCCCCTCTGTTTCAGCCGCTCTGTTTCAGCCCCTCTGTATGAGCCCCTCTGTTTCAGCCCCTCTGTTTCAGCCCCTCTGTTTCAGCCCCTCAGCTTCAACCCCTCTGTTTCAGCCCCTCTGTTTCAGCCCCTCTGTTTCAGCCCCTCTGTTTCTCGCCCCCTGTTTCTCGCCCTCTGTATCTCGCTCTCTGTTTCAGCCCCTCTGTTTCAGCCTCTCTGTTTCAGCCCCTCTGTTTCAGCCCCTCTGTTTCTCGCCCTCTGTTTCAGCCCCTCTGTTTCAGCCCCTCTGTTTCAGCCCCTCTGTTTCTCGCCCTCTGTTTCTCGCCCTCTGTTGCAGCCCCTGTGTTTCAGCCCCTCTGTTTCAGCCCCTCTGTTTCAGCCCCTCTGTTTCTCGCCCTCTGTTTCAGCCCCTCTGTTTCAGCCCCTCAGTTTCAGCCCCTCTGTTTCAGCCCCTTTGTTTCTCGCCCTCTGTTTCTCGCTCTCTATTTCTCGCCCTCTGTTTCAGCCCCTCTGTTTCAGCCCCTCTGTTTCAGCCCCTCTGTTTCAGCCCCTCTGTTTCTCGCCCTCTGTTTCAGCCCCTCTGTTTCTCGCCCTCTGTTTCTCGCCCTCTGTTTCAGCCCCTCTATTTCAGCCCCTCTGTTTCAGCCCCACTGTTTCAGCCCCTCTGTTTCAGCCCCTCTGTTTCTCGCCCTCTGTTTCAGCCCGTCTGTTTCAGCCCCTCTGTTTCAGCCCCTCTGTTTCAGCCCCTCTGTTTCTCGCCCTCTGTTTCTCGCCCTCTGTTTCGCGCCCTCTGTTTCAGCCCCTCTGTTTCAGCCCCTCTGTTTCAGCCCCTCTGTTTCAGCCCAACTGTTTCTGCCCCTCTGTTTCTCGCCCTCTGTTTCTCGCCCTCTGTTTCTCACCCTCTGTTTCTCGCCATCTGTTTCAGCCCCACTGTTTCAGCCCCTCTGTTTCATCCCCTCTGTTTCTCGCCCTCTGTTTCAGCCCCTCTGTTTCAGCCCCTCTGTTTCTCGCCCGCTGTTTCTGCCCCTCTTTTTCAGCCCCTCAGTTTCTCGCCCTCTGTTTCTCGCCCTCTGTTTCAGCCCCTCTGTTTCAGCCCCTCTGTTTCAGCCCCTCTGTTTCAGCGCCTCTGTTTCTGCCCCTCTGTTTCTCACCCTCTGTTTCTCGCCCTCTGTTTCTCACCCTCTGCTTCTCGCCATCTGTTTCAGCCCCCCTGTTTCAGCCCCTCTGTTTCTCGCCATCTGTTTCTCGCCCTCTGTTTCTCGCCCTCTGTTTCAGCCCCTCTGTTTCAGCCCCTCTGTTTCTCGCCCTCTGTTTCAGCCCCTCTGTTTCAGCCCCTGTGTTTCAGCCCCTCTGTTTCTCTCCCTCCGTTTCAGCCCCGCTGTTTCAGCCCCTCTGTTTCACGCCCTCTGTTTCTCGCCCTCTTTTTCAGCCCCTCTGTTTCTCGCCCTCTGTTTCTCGCCATCTGTTTCAGGCCCTCTGTTTCAGCCCCTCTGTTTCAGCCGCTCTGTTTCAGCCCCTCTGTATCAGCCCCTCTGTTTCAGCCCCTCAGTTTCTCGCCATCTGTTTCAGCCCCTCTGTTTCTCGCCCTCTGTTTCAGCCCCTCTGTTTCAGCCCCTCAGTTTCAGCCCCTCTGTTTCAGCCCCTCTGTTTCACGCCCTCTGTTTCTCGCTCTCTGTTTCTCGCCCTCTGTTTCAGCCCCTCTGTTTCTCGCCCTCTGTTTCAGCCCCTCTGTTTCAGGCCCTCTGTTTCAGCCCCTCTGTTTCTCGCCCTCTGTTTCTCGCCCTCTGTTTCAGCCCCTCTGTTTCAGCCCCTCTGTTTCAGCACCTCTGTTTCAGCCCCTCTGTTTCAGCCCCTATGTTTGAGCCCCTCTGTTTCAGCCCGTCTGTTTCAGCCCCTCTGTTTCAGCCCCTCTGTTTCAGCACCTCTGTTTCAGCCCCTCTGTTTCAGCCCCTATGTTTGAGCCCCTCTGTTTCAGCCCCTCTGTTTCAGCCCCTCAGTTTCAGCCCCTCTGTTTCTCGCCCTCTGTTTCTCGCTCTCTGTTTCTCGCACTCTGTTTCAGCCCCTCTGTTTCTCGCCCTCTGTTTCTCGCCCTCTGTTTCAGCCCCTATTTTTCAGCCCCTCTGTTTCATCCCCACTGTTTCAGCCCATCTGTTTCAGCCCCTCTGTTTCTCGCCCTCTGTTTCAGCCCCTCTGTTTCAGCCCCTCTGTTTCAGCCCCTCTGTTTCAGTCCCTCTGTTTCTCGCCCTCTGTTTCTCGCCCTCTGTTTCTCGCCCTCTGTTTCTCGCCCTCTGTTTCAGCCCCTCTGTTTCAGCCCCTCTGTTTCTCGCCCTCTGTTTCAGCCCCTCTGTTTCAGCCCCTCTGTTTCTCGCGCTCCGTTTCAGCCCCTCTGTTTCAGCCCCTCTGTTTCACGCCCTCTGTTTCTCGCCCTCTTTTTCAGCCCCTCTGTTTCTCGCCCTCTGTTTCTCGCCCTCTGTTTCAGGCCCTCTGTTTCAGCCCCTCTGTTTCAGCCGCTCTGTTTCAGCCCCTCTGTATCAGCCCCTCTGTTTCAGCCCCTCTGTTTCAGCCCCTCTGTTTCAGCCCCTCAGCTTCAACCCCTCTGTTTCAGCCCCTCTGTTTCAGCCCCTCTGTTTCAGCCCCTCTGTTTCAGCCCCTCTGTTTCTCGCCCTCTGTTTCTCGCCCTCTGTTTCAGCCCCACTGTTTCAGCCCCTCTGTTTCAGCACCTCTGTTTCAGCCCCTCTGTTTCAGCTCCTATTTTTGAGCCCCTCTGTTTCAGCCCGTCTGTTTCTCGCCCTCTGTTTCAGCCCCTCTGTTTCAGCCCCTCTGTTTCAGCTCCTCTGATTCAGCCCTTCTGTTTCTCGCCCTCTGTTTCTAGCCCTCTGTTGCAGCCCCTCTGTTTCAGCCACTCTGTTTCAGCCCCTCTGTTTCAGCCCCTCTGTTTCTCGCCCTCTGTTTCAGCCCCTCTGTTTCAGCCCTTCTGTTTCAGCCCCTCTGTTTTAGCCCCTCTGTTTCTCGCCCTCTGTTTCTCGCTCTCTGTTTCTCGCACTCTGTTTCAGCCCCTCCGTTTCAGCCCCTCTGTTTCAGCCCCTCTGTTTCTCGCCCTCTGTTTCAGCCCCTCTGTTTCTCGCCCTCTGTTTCTCGCCCTCTGTTTCAGCCCCTATGTTTCAGCCCCTCTGTTTCAGCCCCACTGTTTCAGCCCATCTGTTTCAGCCCCTCTGTTTCTCGCCCTCTGTTTCAGCCCCTCTGTTTCAGCCCCTCTGTTTCAGCCCCCCTGTTTCAGTCCCTCTGTTTCTCGCCCTCTATTTCTCGCCCTCTGTTTCAGCCCCTCTGTTTCAGCCCCTCTGTTTCTCGCCCTCTGTTTCAGCCCCTCTGTTTCAGCCCCTCTGTTTCAGCCCCTCTGTTTCTCGCACTCCGTTTCAGCCCCTCTGTTTCAGCCCCTCTGTTTCACGCCCTCTGTTTCTCGCCCTCTTTTTCAGCCCCTCTGTTTCTCGCCCTCTGTTTCTCGCCCTCTGTTTCAGGCCCTCTGTTTCAGCCCCTCTGTTTCAGCCGCTCTGTTTCAGCCCCTCTGTATCAGCCCCTCTGTTTCAGCCCCTCTGTTTCAGCCCCTCTGTTTCAGCCCCTCAGCTTCAATCCCACTGTTTCAGCCCCTCTGTTTCAGCCCCTCTGTTTCAGCCCCTCTGTTTCTCGCCCCCTGTTTCTCGCCCTGAGTATCTCGCTCTCT
The DNA here is from genome assembly GCF_030684315.1 of Stegostoma tigrinum. Lineage (NCBI taxonomy): Eukaryota > Metazoa > Chordata > Chondrichthyes > Orectolobiformes > Stegostomatidae > Stegostoma > Stegostoma tigrinum. The sequence continues at coordinate 1,828,398 of NC_081395.1, forward strand.
GTTTCAGCCCCTCTGTTTCAGCCTCTCTGTTTCAGCCCCTCTGTTTCAGCTCCTCTGTTTCTCGCCCTCTGTTTCAGCCCCTCTGTGTCAGCCCCTCTGTTTCAGCCCCTCTGTTTCTCGCCCTCTGTTTCACGCCCTCTGTTGCAGCCCCTCTGTTTCAGCCCCTCTGTTTCAGCCCCTCTGTTTCAGCCCCTCTGTTTCTCGCTCTCTGTTTCAGCCCCTCTGTTTCAGCCCCTCAGTTTCAGCCCCTCTGTTTCAGCCCCTCTGTTTCTCGCCCTCTGTTTCTCGCTCTCTATTTCTCGCCCTCTGTTTCAGCCCCTCGGTTTCAGCCCCTCTGTTTCTCGCCCTCTGTTTCAGCCCCTCTGTTTCTCGCCCTCTGTTTCTCGCCCTCTGTTTCAGCCCCTCTATTTCAGCCCCTCTGTTTCAGCCCCACTGTTTCAGCCCCTCTGTTTCAGCCCCTCTGTTTCTCGCCCTCTGTTTCAGCCCGTCTGTTTCAGCCCCTCTGTTTCAGCCCCTCTGTTTCAGCCCCTCTGTTTCTCGCCCTCTGTTTCAGCCCCTCTGTTTCAGCCCCTCTGTTTCAGCCCCTCTGTTTCAGCCCCTCTGTTTCAGCCCCTCTGTTTCAGCCCCTTTGTTTCAGCCCCTCTGTTTCAGCCGCTCTGTTTCTCGCCCTCTGTTTCAGCCCCTCTGTTTCAGCCCCTCTGTTTCAGCCCCTCTGTTTCTCGCCCTCTGTTTCTCGCCCTCTGTTGCAGCCCCTCTGTTTCAGCCCCTCTGTTTCTCGCCCTCTGTTTCAGCCCCTCTGTTTCAGCCCCTGTGTTTCAGCCCCTCTGTTTCTCTCCCTCCGTTTCAGCCCCTCTGTTTCAGCCCCTCTGTTTCACGCCCTCTGTTTCTCGCCCTCTTTTTCAGCCCCTCTGTTTCTCGCCCTCTGTTTCTCGCCATCTGTTTCAGGCCCTCTGTTTCAGCCCCTCTGTTTCAGCCGCTCTGTTTCAGCCCCTCTGTATCAGCCCCTCTGTTTCAGCCCCTCAGTTTCTCGCCATCTGTTTCAGCCCCTCTGTTTCTCGCCCTCTGTTTCAGCCCCTCTGTTTCAGCCCCTCAGTTTCAGCCCCTCTGTTTCAGCCCCTCTGTTTCACGCCCTCTGTTTCTCGCTCTCTGTTTCTCGCCCTCTGTTTCATCCCCTCTGTTTCTCGCCCTATGTTTCAGCCCAGCTGTTTCAGGCCCTCTGTTTCAGCCCCTCTGTTTCTCGCCCTCTGTTTCTCGCCCTCTGTTTCAGCCCCTCTGTTTCAGCCCCTCTGTTTCAGCACCTCTGTTTCAGCCCCTCTGTTTCAGCCCCTATGTTTGAGCCCCTCTGTTTCAGCCCGTCTGTTTCTCGCCCTCTGTTTCAGCCCCTGTGTTTCAGCCCCTCTGTTTCTCTCCCTCCGTTTCAGCCCCTCTGTTTCAGCCCCTCTGTTTCACGCCCTCTGTTTCTCGCCCTCTTTTTCAGCCCCTCTGTTTCTCGCCCTCTGTTTCAGCCCCTCTGTTTCACCCCCTCTGTTTCAGCACCTCTGTTTCAGCCCCTCTGTTTCAGCCCCTATGTTTGAGCCCCTCTGTTTCATCCCGTCTGTTTCTCGCCCTCTGTTTCAGCCCCTCTGTTTCAGCCCCTCTGTTTCAGCTCCTCTGATTCAGCCCTTCTGTTTCTCGCCCTCTGTTTCTAGCCCTCTGTTGCAGCCCCTCTGTTTCAGCCACTCTGTTTCAGCCCCTCTGTTTCAGCCCCTCTGTTTCTCGCCCTCTGTTTCAGCCCCTCTGTTTCAGCCCTTCTGTTTCAGCCCCTCTGTTTTAGCCCCTCTGTTTCTCGCCCTCTGTTTCTCGCTCTCTGTTTCTCGCACTCTGTTTCAGCCCCTCTGTTTCAGCCCCTCTGTTTCAGCCCCTCTGTTTCTCGCCCTCTGTTTCAGCCCCTCTGTTTCTCGCCCTCTGTTTCTCGCCCTCTGTTTCAGCCCCTATGTTTCAGCCCCTCTGTTTCAGCCCCACTGTTTCAGCCCATCTGTTTCAGCCCCTCTGTTTCTCGCCCTCTGTTTCAGCCCCTCTGTTTCAGCCCCTCTGTTTCAGCCCCTCTGTTTCAGTCCCTCTGTTTCTCGCCCTCTGTTTCTCGCCCTCTGTTTCTCGCCCTCTGTTTCTCGCCCTCTGTTTCAGCCCCTCTGTTTCAGCCCCTCTGTTTCTCGCCCTCTGTTTCAGCCCCTCTGTTTCAGCCCCTCTGTTTCAGCCCCTCTGTTTCTCGCACTCCGTTTCAGCCCCTCTGTTTCAGCCCCTCTGTTTCACGCCCTCTGTTTCTCGCCCTCTTTTTCAGCCCCTCTGTTTCTCGCCCTCTGTTTCTCGCCCTCTCTTTCAGGCCCTCTGGTTCAGCCCCTCTGTTTCAGCCGCTCTGTTTCAGCCCCTCTGTATCAGCCCCTCTGTTTCAGCCCCTCTGTTTCAGCCCCTCTGTTTCAGCCCCTCAGCTTCAACCCCTCTGTTTCAGCCCCTCTGTTTCAGCCCCTCTGTTTCAGCCCCTCTGTTTCTCGCCCCCTGTTTCTCGCCCTCTGTATCTCGCTCTCTGTTTCAGCCCCTCTGTTTCAGCCTCTCTGTTTCAGCCCCTCTGTTTCAGCGCCTCTGTTTCTCGCCCTCTGTTTCAGCCCCTCTGTTTCAGCCCCTCTGTTTCAGCCCCTCTGTTTCTCGCCCTCTGTTTCTCGCCCTCTGTTGCAGCCCCTCTGTTTCAGCCCCTCTGTTTCAGCCCCTCTGTTTCAGCCCCTATGTTTGAGCCCCTCTGTTTCAGCCCGTCTGTTTCTCGCCCTCTGTTTCATCCCCTCTGTTTCAGGCCCTCTGTTTCAGCCCCTCTGTTTCTCGCCCTCTGTTTCTCGCCCTCTGTTTCAGCCCCACTGTTTCAGCCCCTCTGTTTCAGCACCTCTGTTTCAGCCCCTCTGTTTCAGCCCCTATGTTTGAGCCCCTCTGTTTCAGCCCGTCTCTTTCTCGCCCTCTGTTTCAGCCCCTCTGTTTCAGCCCCTCTGTTTCAGCTCCTGTGATTCAGCCCTTCTGTTTCTCGCCCTCTGTTTCTAGCCCTCTGTTGCAGCCACTCTGTTTCAGCCACTCTGTTTCAGCCCCTCTGTTTCACCCCCTCTGTTTCTCGCCCTCTGTTTCAGCCCCTCTGATTCAGCCCTTCTGTTTCAGCCCCTCTGTTTTAGCCCCTCTGTTTCTCGCCCTCTGTTTCTCGCTCTCTGTTTCTCGCACTCTGTTTCAGCCCCTCTGTTTCAGCCCCTCTGTTTCAGCCCCTCTGTTTCTCGCCCTCTGTTTCAGCCCCTCTGTTTCTCGCCCTCTGTTTCTCGACCTCTGTTTCAGCCCCTATGTTTCAGCCCCTCTGTTTCAGCCCCACTGTTTCAGCCCATCTGTTTCAGCCCCTCTGTTTCTCGCCCTCTGTTTCAGCCCCTCTGTTTCAGCCCCTCTGTTTCAGCCCCTCTGTTTCAGTCCCTCTGTTTCTCGCCCTCTGTTTCTCGCCCTCTGTTTCTCGCCCTCTGTTTCTCGCCCTCTGTTTCAGCCCCTCTGTTTCAGCCCCTCTGTTTCAGCCCCTCTGTTTCTCGCGCTCCGTTTCAGCCCCTCTGTTTCAGCCCCTCTGTTTCACGCCCTCTGTTTCTCGCCCTCTTTCTCAGCCCCTCTGTTTCTCGCCCTCTGTTTCTCGCCCTCTGTTTCAGTCCCTCTGTTTCAGCCCCTCTGTTTCAGCCGCTCTGTTTCAGCCCCTCTGTATCAGCCCCTCTGTTTCAGCCCCTCTGTTTCAGCCCCTCTGTTTCAGCCCCTCAGCTTCAACCCCTCTGTTTCAGCCCCGCTGTTTCACCCCTCTGTTTCAGCCCCTCTGTTTCAGCCCCTCTGTTTCTCGCCCTCTGTTTCTCGCCCTCTGTTTCAGCCCCACTGTTTCAGCCCCTCTGTTTCAGCACCTCTGTTTCAGCCCCTCTGTTTCAGCTCCTATGTTTGAGCCCCTCTGTTTCAGCCCGTCTGTTTCTCGCCCTCTGTTTCAGCCCCTCTGTTTCAGCCCCTCTGTTTCAGCTCCTCTGATTCAGCCCTTCTGTTTCTCGCCCTCTGTTTCTAGCCCTCTGTTGCAGCCCCTCTGTTTCAGCCACTCTGTTTCAGCCCCTCTGTTTCAGCCCCTCTGTTTCTCGCCCTCTGTTTCAGCCCCTCTGTTTCAGCCCTTCTGTTTCAGCCCCTCTGTTTTAGCCCCTCTGTTTCTCGCCCTCTGTTTCTCGCTCTCTGTTTCTCGCACTCTGTTTCAGCCCCTCTGTTTCAGCCCCTCTGTTTCAGCCCCTCTGTTTCTCGCCCTCTGTTTCAGCCCCTCTGTTTCTCGCCCTCTGTTTCTCGCCCTCTGTTTCAGCCCCTATGTTTCAGCCCCTCTGTTTCAGCCCCACTGTTTCAGCCCATCTGTTTCAGCCCCTCTGTTTCTCGCCCTCTGTTTCAGCCCTTCTGTTTCAGCCCCTCTGTTTCAGCCCCTCTGTTTCAGTCCCTCTGTTTCTCGCCCTCTATTTCTCGCCCTCTGTTTCAGCCCCTCTGTTTCACCCCCTCTGTTTCTCGCCCTCTGTTTCAGCCCCTCTGTTTCAGCCCCTCTATTTCAGCCCCACTGTTTCTCGCACTCCGTTTCAGCCCCTCTGTTTCAGCCCCTCTGTTTCACGCCCTCTGTTTCTCGCCCTCTTTTTCAGCCCCTCTGTTTCTCGCCCTCTGTTTCTCGCCGTCTGTTTCAGGCCCTCTGTTTCAGCCCCTCTGTTTCAGCCGCTCTGTTTCAGCCCCTCTGTATCAGCCCCTCTGTTTCAGCCCCTCTGTTTCAGCCCCTCTGTTTCAGCCCCTCAGCTTCAACCCCTCTGTTTCAGCCCCTCTGTTTCACCCCCTCTGTTTCTCGCCCTCTGTTTCAGCCCCTCTGTTTCAGCCCTTCTGTTTCAGCCCCTCTGTTTTAGCCCCTCTGTTTCTCGCCCTCTGTTTCTCGCTCTCTGTTTCTCGCACTCTGTTTCAGCCCCTCTGTTTCAGCCCCTCTGTTTCAGCCCCTCTGTTTCTCGCCCTCTGTTTCAGCCCCTCTGTTTCTCGCCCTCTGTTTCTCGACCTCTGTTTCAGCCCCTATGTTTCAGCCCCTCTGTTTCAGCCCCACTGTTTCAGCCCATCTGTTTCAGCCCCTCTGTTTCTCGCCCTCTGTTTCAGCCCCTCTGTTTCAGCCCCTCTGTTTCAGCCCCTCTGTTTCAGTCCCTCTGTTTCTCGCCCTCTGTTTCTCGCCCTCTGTTTCTCGCCCTCTGTTTCTCGCCCTCTGTTTCAGCCCCTCTGTTTCAGCCCCTCTGTTTCTCGCCCTCTGTTTCAGCCCCTCTGTTTCAGCCACTCTGTTTCAGCCCCTCTGTTTCTCGCGCTCCGTTTCAGCCCCTCTGTTTCAGCCCCTCTGTTTCACGCCCTCTGTTTCTCGCCCTCTTTTTCAGCCCCTCTGTTTCTCGCCCTCTGTTTCTCGCCGTCTGTTTCAGGCCCTCTGTTTCAGCCCCTCTGTTTCAGCCGCTCTGTTTCAGCCCCTCTGTATCAGCCCCTCTGTTTCAGCCCCTCTGTTTCAGCCCCTCTGTTTCAGCCCCTCAGCTTCAACCCCTCTGTTTCAGCCCCGCTGTTTCAGCCCCTCTGTTTCAGCCCCTCTGTTTCAGCCCCTCTGTTTCTCGCCCTCTGTTTCTCGCCCTCTGTTTCAGCCCCACTGTTTCAGCTCCTCTGTTTCAGCACCTCTGTTTCAGCCCCTCTGTTTCAGCTCCTATGTTTGAGCCCCTCTGTTTCAGCCCGTCTGTTTCTCGCCCTCTGTTTCAGCCCCTCTGTTTCAGCCCCTCTGTTTCAGCTCCTCTGATTCAGCCCTTCTGTTTCTCGCCCTCTGTTTCTAGCCCTCTGTTGCAGCCCCTCTGTTTCAGCCACTCTGTTTCAGCCCCTCTGTTTCAGCCCCTCTGTTTCTCGCCCTCTGTTTCAGCCCCTCTGTTTCAGCCCTTCTGTTTCAGCCCCTCTGTTTTAGCCCCTCTGTTTCTCGCCCTCTGTTTCTCGCTCTCTGTTTCTCGCACTCTGTTTCAGACCCTCTGTTTCAGCCCCTCTGTTTCAGCCCCTCTGTTTCTCGCCCTCTGTTTCAGCCCCTCTGTTTCTCGCCCTCTGTTTCTCGCCCTCTGTTTCAGCCCCTATGTTTCAGCCCCTCTGTTTCAGCCCCACTGTTTCAGCCCCTCTGTTTCAGCCCCTCTGTTTCAGCCCCTCTGTTTCAGTCCCTCTGTTTCTCGCCCTCTATTTCTCGCCCTCTGTTTCAGCCCCTCTGTTTCACCCCCTCTGTTTCTCGCCCTCTGTTTCAGCCCCTCTGTTTCAGCCCCTCTGTTTCAGCCCCACTGTTTCTCGCACACCGTTTCAGCCCCTCTGTTTCAGCCCCTCTGTTTCACGCCCTCTGTTTCTCGCCCTCTTTTTCAGCCCCTCTGTTTCTCGCCCTCTGTTTCTCGCCCTCTGTTTCAGGCCCTCTGTTTCAGCCCCTCTGTTTCAGCCGCTCTGTTTCAGCCCCTCTGTATGAGCCCCTCTGTTTCAGCCCCTCTGTTTCAGCCCCTCTGTTTCAGCCCCTCAGCTTCAACCCCTCTGTTTCAGCCCCTCTGTTTCAGCCCCTCTGTTTCAGCCCCTCTGTTTCTCGCCCTCTGTTTCTCGCCCTCTGTATCTCGCTCTCTGTTTCAGCCCCTCTGTTTCAGCCTCTCTGTTTCAGCCCCTCTGTTTCAGCCCCTCTGTTTCTCGCCCTCTGTTTCAGCCCCTCTGTTTCAGCCCCTCTGTTTCAGCCCCTCTGTTTCTCGCCCTCTGTTTCTCGCCCTCTGTTGCAGCCCTTCTGTTTCAGCCCCTCTGTTTCAGCCCCTCTGTTTCAGCCCCTCTGTTTCTCGCCCTCTGTTTCAGCCCCTCTGTTTCAGCCCCTCAGTTTCAGCCCCTCTGTTTCAGCCCCTTTGTTTCTCGCCCTCTGTTTCTCGCTCTCTATTTCTCGCCCTCTGTTTCAGCCCCTCTGTTTCAGCCCCTCTGTTTCAGCCCCTCTGTTTCAGCCCCTCTGTTTCTCGCCCTCTGTTTCAGCCCCTCTGTTTCTCGCCCTCTGTTTCTCGCCCTCTGTTTCAGCCCCTCTATTTCAGCCCCTCTGTTTCAGCCCCACTGTTTCAGCCCCTCTGTTTCAGCCCCTCTGTTTCTCGCCCTCTGTTTCAGCCCGTCTGTTTCAGCCCCTCTGTTTCAGCCCCTCTGTTTCAGCCCCTCTGTTTCTCGCCCTCTGTTTCTCGCCCTCTGTTTCGCGCCCTCTGTTTCAGCCCCTCTGTTTCAGCCCCTCTGTTTCAGCCCCTCTGTTTCAGCCCAACTGTTTCTGCCCCTCTGTTTCTCGCCCTCTGTTTCTCGCCCTCTGTTTCTCACCCTCTGTTTCTCGCCATCTGTTTCAGCCCCACTGTTTCAGCCCCTCTGTTTCATCCCCTCTGTTTCTCGCCCTCTGTTTCAGCCCCTCTGTTTCAGCCCCTCTGTTTCTCGCCCGCTGTTTCTGCCCCTCTTTTTCAGCCCCTCAGTTTCTCGCCCTCTGTTTCTCGCCCTCTGTTTCAGCCCCTCTGTTTCAGCCCCTCTGTTTCAGCCCCTCTGTTTCAGCGCCTCTGTTTCTGCCCCTCTGTTTCTCACCCTCTGTTTCTCGCCCTCTGTTTCTCACCCTCTGCTTCTCGCCATCTGTTTCAGCCCCCCTGTTTCAGCCCCTCTGTTTCTCGCCATCTGTTTCTCGCCCTCTGTTTCTCGCCCTCTGTTTCAGCCCCTCTGTTTCAGCCCCTCTGTTTCTCGCACTCTGTTTCAGCCCCTCTGTTTCAGCCCCTGTGTTTCAGCCCCTCTGTTTCTCTCCCTCCGTTTCAGCCCCGCTGTTTCAGCCCCTCTGTTTCACGCCCTCTGTTTCTCGCCCTCTTTTTCAGCCCCTCTGTTTCTCGCCCTCTGTTTCTCGCCATCTGTTTCAGGCCCTCTGTTTCAGCCCCTCTGTTTCAGCCGCTCTGTTTCAGCCCCTCTGTATCAGCCCCTCTGTTTCAGCCCCTCTGTTTCTCGCCATCTGTTTCAGCCCCTCTGTTTCTCGCCCTCTGTTTCAGCCCCTCTGTTTCAGCCCCTCAGTTTCAGCCCCTCTGTTTCAGCCCCTCTGTTTCACGCCCTCTGTTTCTCGCTCTCTGTTTCTCGCCCTCTGTTTCAGCCCCTCTGTTTCTCGCCCTCTGTTTCAGCCCCTCTGTTTCAGGCCCTCTGTTTCAGCCCCTCTGTTTCTCGCCCTCTGTTTCTCGCCCTCTGTTTCAGCCCCTCTGTTTCAGCCCCTCTGTTTCAGCACCTCTGTTTCAGCCCCTCTTTTTCAGCACCTATGTTTGAGCCCCTCTGTTTCAGCCCGTCTGTTTCAGCCCCTCTGTTTCAGCCCCTCTGTTTCAGCACCTCTGTTTCAGCCCCTCTGTTTCAGCCCCTATGTTTGAGCCCCTCTGTTTCAGCCCCTCTGTTTCAGCCCCTCAGTTTCAGCCCCTCTGTTTCTCGCCCTCTGTTTCTCGCTCTCTGTTTCTCGCACTCTGTTTCAGCCCCTCTGTTTCAGCCCCTCTGTTTCAGCCCCTCTGTTTCTCGCCCTCTGTTTCAGCCCCTCTGTTTCTCGCCCTCTGTTTCTCGCCCTCTGTTTCAGCCCCTATGTTTCAGCCCCTCTGTTTCATCCCCACTGTTTCAGCCCATCTGTTTCAGCCCCTCTGTTTCTCGCCCTCTGTTTCAGCCCCTCTGTTTCAGCCCCTCTGTTTCAGCCCCTCTGTTTCAGTCCCTCTGTTTCTCGCCCTCTGTTTCTCGCCCTCTGTTTCTCGCCCTCTATTTCTCGCCCTCTGTTTCAGCCCCTCTGTTTCAGCCCCTCTGTTTCTCGCCCTCTGTTTCAGCCCCTCTGTTTCAGCCCCTCTGTTTCTCGCGCTCCGTTTCAGCCCCTCTGTTTCAGCCCCTCTGTTTCACGCCCTCTGTTTCTCGCCCTCTTTTTCAGCCCCTCTGTTTCTCGCCCTCTGTTTCTCGCCCTCTGTTTCAGGCCCTCTGTTTCAGCCCCTCTGTTTCAGCCGCTCTGTTTCAGCCCCTCTGTATCAGCCCCTCTGTTTCAGCCCCTCTGTTTCAGCCCCTCTGTTTCAGCACCTCAGCTTCAACCCCTCTGTTTCAGCCCCTCTGTTTCAGCCCCTCTGTTTCAGCCCCTCTGTTTCAGCCCCTCTGTTTCTCGCCCTCTGTTTCTCGCCCTCTCTTTCAGCCCCACTGTTTCAGCCCCTCTGTTTCAGCACCTCTGTTTCAGCCCCTCTGTTTCAGCTCCTATTTTTGAGCCCCTCTGTTTCAGCCCGTCTGTTTCTCGCCCTCTGTTTCAGCCCCTCTGTTTCAGCCCCTCTGTTTCAGCTCCTCTGATTCAGCCCTTCTGTTTCTCGCCCTCTGTTTCTAGCCCTCTGTTGCAGCCCCTCTGTTTCAGCCACTCTGTTTCAGCCCCTCTGTTTCAGCCCCTCTGTTTCTCGCCCTCTGTTTCAGCCCCTCTGTTTCAGCCCTTCTGTTTCAGCCCCTCTGTTTTAGCCCCTCTGTTTCTCGCCCTCTGTTTCTCGCTCTCTGTTTCTCGCACTCTGTTTCAGCCCCTCCGTTTCAGCCCCTCTGTTTCAGCCCCTCTGTTTCTCGCCCTCTGTTTCAGCCCCTCTGTTTCTCGCCCTCTGTTTCTCGCCCTCTGTTTCAGCCCCTATGTTTCAGCCCCTCTGTTTCAGCCCCACTGTTTCAGCCCATCTGTTTCAGCCCCTCTGTTTCTCGCCCTCTGTTTCAGCCCCTCTGTTTCAGCCCCTCTGTTTCAGCCCCCCTGTTTCAGTCCCTCTGTTTCTCGCCCTCTATTTCTCGCCCTCTGTTTCAGCCCCTCTGTTTCAGCCCCTCTGTTTCTCGCCCTCTGTTTCAGCCCCTCTGTTTCAGCCCCTCTGTTTCAGCCCCTCTGTTTCTCGCACTCCGTTTCAGCCCCTCTGTTTCAGCCCCTCTGTTTCACGCCCTCTGTTTCTCGCCCTCTTTTTCAGCCCCTCTGTTTCTCGCCCTCTGTTTCTCGCCCTCTGTTTCAGGCCCTCTGTTTCAGCCCCTCTGTTTCAGCCGCTCTGTTTCAGCCCCTCTGTATCAGCCCCTCTGTTTCAGCCCCTCTGTTTCAGCCCCTCTGTTTCAGCCCCTCAGCTTCAATCCCTCTGTTTCAGCCCCTCTGTTTCAGCCCCTCTGTTTCAGCCCCTCTGTTTCTCGCCCCCTGTTTCTCGCCCTGAGTATCTCGCTCTCTGTTTCAGCCCCTCTGTTTCAGCCTCTCTGTTTCAGCCCCTCTGTTTCAGCTCCTCTGTTTCTCGCCCTCTGTTTCAGCCCCTCTGTGTCAGCCCCTCTGTTTCAGCCCCTCTGTTTCTCGCCCTCTGTTTCACGCCCTCTGTTGCAGCCCCTCTGTTTCAGCCCCTCTGTTTCAGCCCCTCTGTTTCAGCCCCTCTGTTTCTCGCCCTCTGTTTCACCCCCTCTGTTTCAGCCCCTCAGTTTCAGCCCCTCTGTTTCAGCCCCTCTGTTTCTCGCCCTCTGTTTCTCGCTCTCTATTTCTCGCCCTCTGTTTCAGCCCCTCTGTTTCAGCCCCTCTGTTTCAGCCCCTCTGTTTCAGCCCCTCTGTTTCTCGCCCTCTGTTTCAGCCCCTCTGTTTCTCGCCCTCTGTTTCTCGCCCTCTGTTTCAGCCCCTCTATTTCAGCCCCTCTGTTTCAGCCCCACTGTTTCAGCCCCTCTGTTTCAGCCCCTCTGTTTCTCGCCCTCTGTTTCAGCCCGTCTGTTTCAGCCCCTCTGTTTCAGCCCCTCTGTTTCAGCCCCTCTGTTTCTCGCCCTCTGTTTCAGCCCCTCTGTTTCAGCCCCTCTGTTTCAGCCCCTCTGTTTCAGCCCCTCTGTTTCAGCCCCTCTGTTTCAGCCCCTTTGTTTCAGCCCCTCTGTTTCAGCCCCTCTGTTTCTCGCCCTCTGTTTCTCGCCCTCTCTTTCAGCCCCACTGTTTCAGCCCCTCTGTTTCAGCACCTCTGTTTCAGCCCCTCTGTTTCAGCTCCTATGTTTGAGCCCCTCTGTTTCAGCCCGTCTGTTTCTCGCCCTCTGTTTCAGCCCCTCTGTTTCAGCCCCTCTGTTTCAGCTCCTCTGATTCAGCCCTTCTGTTTCTCGCCCTCTGTTTCTAGCCCTCTGTTGCAGCCCCTCTGTTTCAGCCACTCTGTTTCAGCCCCTCTGTTTCAGCCCCTCTGTTTCTAGCCCTATGTTTCAGCCCCTCTGTTTCAGCCCTTCTGTTTCAGCCCCTCTGTTTTAGCCCCTCTGTTTCTCGCCCTCTGTTTCTCGCTCTCTGTTTCTCGCACTCTGTTTCAGCCCCTCTGTTTCAGCCCCTCTGTTTCAGCCCCTCTGTTTCTCGCCCTCTGTTTCAGCCCCTCTGTTTCTCGCTCTCTGTTTCTCGCCCTCTGTTTCAGCCCCTATGTTTCAGCCCCTCTGTTTCAGCCCCACTGTTTCAGCCCATCTGTTTCAGCCCCTCTGTTTCTCGCCCTCTGTTTCAGCCCCTCTGTTTCAGCCCCTCTGTTTCAGCCCCTCTGTTTCAGTCCCTCTGTTTCTCGCCCTCTGTTTCTCGCCCTCTGTTTCTCGCCCTCTGTTTCTCGCCCTCTGTTTCAGCCCCTCTGTTTCAGCCCCTCTGTTTCTCGCCCTCTGTTTCAGCCCCTCTGTTTCAGCCCCTCTGTTTCAGCCCCTCTGTTTCTCGCACTCCGTTTCAGCCCCTCTGTTTCAGCCCCTCTGTTTCACGCCCTCTGTTTCTCGCCCTCTTTTACAGCCCCTCTGTTTCTCGCCCTCTGTTTCTCGCCCTCTGTTTCAGGCCCTCTGTTTCAGCCCCTCTGTTTCAGCCGCTCTGTTTCAGCCCCTCTGTATGAGCCCCTCTGTTTCAGCCCCTCTGTTTCAGCCCCTCTGTTTCAGCCCCTCAGCCTCAACCCCTCTGTTTCAGCCCCTCTGTTTCAGCCCCTCTGTTTCAGCCCCTCTGTTTCTCGCCCCCTGTTTCTCGCCCTCTGTATCTCGCTCTCTGTTTCAGCCCCTCTGTTTCAGCCTCTCTGTTTCAGCCCCTCTGTTTCAGCCGCTCTGTTTCTCGCCCTCTGTTTCAGCCCCTCTGTTTCAGCCCCTCTGTTTCAGCCCCTCTGTTTCTCGCCCTCTGTTTCTCGCCCTCTGTTGCAGCCCCTCTGTTTCAGCCCCTCTGTTTCAGCCCCTCTGTTTCAGCCCCTCTGTTTCTCGCCCTCTGTTTCAGCCCCTCTGTTTCAGCCCCTCAGTTTCAGCCCCTCTGTTTCAGCCCCTCTGTTTCTCGCCCTCTGTTTCTCGCTCTCTATTTCTCGCCCTCTGTTTCAGCCCCTCTGTTTCAGCCCCTCTGTTTCAGCCCCTCTGTTTCAGCCCCTCTGTTTCTCGCCCTCTGTTTCTCGCCGTCTGTTTCAGCCCCACTGTTTCAGCCCCTCTGTTTCAGCCCCTCTGTTTCTCGACCTCTGTTTCAGCCCGTCTGTTTCAGCCCCTCTGTTTCAGCCCCTCTGTTTCAGCCCCTCTGTTTCTCGCCCTCTGTTTCTCGCCCTCTGTTTCGCGCCCTCTGTTTCAGCCCCTCTGTTTCAGCCCCTCTGTTTCAGCCCAACTGTTTCTGCCCCTCTGTTTCTCGCCCTCTGTTTCTCGCCCTCTGTTTCTCACCCTCTGTTTCTCGCCATCTGTTTCAGCCCCACTGTTTCAGCCCCTCTGTTTCATCCCCACTGTTTCTCGCCCTCTGTTTCAGCCCCTCTGTTTCAGCCCCTCTGTTTCTCGCCCACTGTTTCTGCCCCTCTTTTTCAGCCCCTCAGTTTCTCGCCCTCTGTTTCTCGCCCTCTGTTTCAGCCCCTCTGTTTCAGCCCCTCTGTTTCAGCCCCTCTGTTTCAGCCCCTCTGTTTCTGCCCCTCTGTTTCTCGCCCTCTGTTTCTCGCCCTCTGTTTCTCACCCTCTGTTTCTCGCCATCTGTTTCAGCCCCCCTGTTTCAGCCCCTCTGTTTCTCGCCATCTGTTTCTCGCCCTCTGTTTCTCGCCCTCTGTTTCAGCCCCTATGTTTCAGCCCCTCTGTTTCAGCCCCACTGTTTCAGCCCATCTGTTTCAGCCCCTCTGTTTCAGCCCCTCTGTTTCTCGCCCTCTGTTTCAGCCCCTCTGTTTCAGCCCCTCAGTTTCAGCCCCTCTGTTTCATCCCCTCTGTTTCACGCCCTCTGTTTCTCGCTCTCTGTTTCTCGCCCTCTGTTTCAGCCCCTCTGTTTCTCGCCCTCTATCTCAGCCCCTCTGTTTCAGCCCCTCTGTTTCAGCCCCTCTGTTTCTCGCCCTCTGTTTCTCGCCCTCTGTTTCAGCCCCACTGTTTCAGCCCCTCTGTTTCAGCACCTCTGTTTCAGCCCCTCTGTTTCAGCCCCTATGTTTGAGCCCCTCTGTTTCAGCCCGTCTGTTTCTCGCCCTCTGTTTCAGCCCCTCTGTTTCAGCCCCTCTGTTTCAGCTCCTCTGATTCAGCCCTTCTGTTTCTCGCCCTCTGTTTCTAGCCCTCTGTTGCAGCCCCTCTGTTTCAGCCACTCTGTTTCAGCCCGTCTCTTTCACCCCCTCTGTTTCTCGCCCTCTGTTTCAGCCCCTCTGTTTCAGCCCTTCTGTTTCAGCCCCTCTGTTTTAGCCCCTCTGTTTCTCGCACTCTGTTTCTCGCTCTCTGTTTCTCGCACTCTGTTTCAGCCCCTCTGTTTCAGCCCCTCTGTTTCAGCCCCTCTGTTTCTCGCCCTCTGTTTCAGCCCCTCTGTTTCTCGCCCTCTGTTTCTCGCCCTCTGTGTCAGCCCCTATGTTTCAGCCCCTCTGTTTCAGCCCCACTGTTTCAGCCCATCTGTTTCAGCCCCTCTGTTTCTCGCCCTCTGTTTCAGCCCCTCTGTTTCAGCCCCTCTGTTTCAGCCCCTCTGTTTCAGTCCCTCTGTTTCTCGCCCTCTGTTTCTCGCCCTCTGTTTCTCGCCCTCTGTTTCTCGCCCTCTGTTTCAGCCCCTCTGTTTCAGCCCCTCTGTTTCTCGCCCTCTGTTTCAGCCCCTCTGTTTCAGCCCCTCTGTTTCAGCCCCTCTGTTTCTCGCGCTCCGTTTCAGCCCCTCTGTTTCAGCCCCTCTGTTTCACGCCCTCTGTTTCTCGCCCTCTTTTTCAGCCCCTCTGTTTCTCGCCCTGAGTATCTCGCCCTCTGTTTCAGGCCCTCTGTTTCAGCCCCTCTGTTTCAGCCCCTCTGTTTCAGCCCCTCAGTTTCAGCCCCTCTGTTTCAGCCCCTCTGTTTCTCGCCCTCTGTTTCTCGCTCTCTGTTTCTCGCCCTCTGTTTCAGCCCCTCTGTATCTCGCCCTCTGTTTCAGCCCCTCTGTTTCAGCCCCTCTGTTTCAGCCCCTCTGTTTCTAGCCCTATGTTTCAGCCCCTCTGTTTCAGCCCTTCTGTTTCAGCCCCTCTGTTTTAGCCCCTCTGTTTCTCGCCCTCTGTTTCTCGCTCTCTGTTTCTCGCACTCTGTTTCAGCCCCTCTGTTTCAGCCCCTCTGTTTCAGCCCCTCTGTTTCTCGCCCTCTGTTTCAGCCCCTCTGTTTCTCGCCCTCTGTTTCTCGCCCTCTGTTTCAGCCCCTATGTTTCAGCCCCTCTGTTTCAGCCCCACTGTTTCAGCCCATCTGTTTCAGCCCCTCTGTTTCTGCCCCTCTGTTTCTCGCCCTCTGTTTCTCGCCCTCTGTTTCTCACCCTCTGTTTCTCGCCATCTGTTTCAGCCCCCCTGTTTCAGCCCCTCTGTTTCTCGCCATCTGTTTCTCGCCCTCTGTTTCTCGCCCTCTGTTTCAGCCCCTCTGTTTCAGCCCCTCTGTTTCTCGCCCTCTGTTTGAGCCGCTCTGTTTCAGCCCCTGTGTTTCAGCCCCTCTGTTTCTCTCCCTCCGTTTCAGCCCCTCTGTTTCAGCCCCTCTGTTTCACGCCCTCTGTTTCTCGCCCTCTTTTTCAGCCCCTCTGTTTCTCGCCCTCTGTTTCTCGCCATCTGTTTCAGGCCCTCTGTTTCAGCCCCTCTGTTTCAGCCCCTCTGTTTCAGCCCCTCAGTTTCAGCCCCTCTGTTTCAGCCCCTCTGTTTCTCGCCCTCTGTTTCTCGCTCTCTGTTTCTCGCCCTCTGTTTCAGCCCCTCTGTATCTCGCCCTCTGTTTCAGCCCCTCTGTTTCAGCCCCTCTGTTTCAGCGGCTCAGTTTCTCGCCCTCTGTTTCTCGCCCTCTGTTTCAGCCCCTCTGTTTTAGCCCCTCTGTTTCTCGCCCTCTGTTTCTCGCTCTCTATTTCTCGCACTCTGTTTCAGCCCCTCTGTTTCAGCCCGTCTGTTTCAGCCCCTCTGTTTCTCGCCCTCTGTTTCAGCCCCTCTGTTTCTCGCCCTCTGTTTCTCGCCCTCTGTTTCAGCCCCTATGTTTCAGCCCCTCTGTTTCAGCCCCACTGTTTCAGCCCATCTGTTTCAGCCCCTCTGTTTCTCGCCCTCTGTTTCAGCCCCTCTGTTTCAGCCCCTCTGTTTCAGCCCCTCTGTTTCAGTCCCTCTGTTTCTCGCCCTCTGTTTCTCGCCCTCTGTTTCTCGCCCTCTGTTTCAGCCCCTCTGTTTCAGCCCCTCTGTTTCTCGCCCTCTGTTTCAGCCCCTCTGTTTCAGCCCCTGTGTTTCAGCCCCTCTGTTTCTCGCACTCCGTTTCAGCCCCTCTGTTTCAGCCCCTCTGTTTCACGCCCTCTGTTTCTCGCCCTCTTTTTCAGCCCCTCTGTTTCTCGCCCTCTGTTTCTCGCCCTCTGTTTCAGGCCCTCTGTTTCAGCCCCTCTGTTTCAGCCGCTCTGTTTCAGCCCCTCTGTATCAGCCCCTCTGTTTCAGCCCCTCTGTTTCAGCCCCTCTGTTTCAGCCCCTCTGTTTCTCGCCCTCTGTTTCTCGCCCTCTGTTGCAGCCCCTCTGTTTCAGCCCCTCTGTTTCAGCCCCTTTGTTTCAGCCCCTCTGTTTCAGCCCCTCTGTTTCAGCCCCTCAGTTTCAGCCCCTCTGTTTCAGCCCCTCTGTTTCTCGCCCTCTGTTTCTCGCTCTCTATTTCTCGCCCTCTGTTTCAGCCCCTCTGTTTCAGCCCCTCTGTTTCAGCCCCTCTGTTTCAGCCCCTCTGTTTCTCGCCCTCTGTTTCAGCCCCTCTGTTTCTCGCCCTCTGTTTCTCGCCCTCTGTTTCAGCCCCTCTATTTCAGCCCCTCTGTTTCAGCCCCACTGTTTCAGCCCCTCTGTTTCAGCCCCTCTGTTTCTCGACCTCTGTTTCAGCCCGTCTGTTTCAGCCCCTCTGTTTCAGCCCCTCTGTTTCAGCCCCTCTGTTTCTCGCCCTCTGTTTCTCGCCCTCTGTTTCGCGCCCTCTGTTTCAGCCCCTCTGTTTCAGCCCCTCTGTTTCAGCCCCTCTGTTTCAGCCCAACTGTTTCTGCCCCTCTGTTTCTCGCCCTCTGTTTCTCGCCCTCTGTTTCTCACCCTCTGTTTCTCGCCATCTGTTTCAGCCCCACTATTTCAGCCCCTCTGTTTCATCCCCTCTGTTTCTCGCCCTCTGTTTCAGCCCCTCTGTTTCAGCCCCTCTGTTTCTCGCCCACTGTTTCTGCCACTCTTTTTCAGCCCCTCAGTTAATCGCCCTCTGTTTCTCGCCCTCTGTTTCAGCCCCTCTGTTTCAGCCCCTCAGTTTCAGCCCCTCTGTTTCAGCCCCTCTGTTTCACGCCCTCTGTTTCTCGCTCTCTGTTTCTCGCCCTCT
This sequence comes from Stegostoma tigrinum, assembly GCF_030684315.1. NCBI lineage: Eukaryota > Metazoa > Chordata > Chondrichthyes > Orectolobiformes > Stegostomatidae > Stegostoma > Stegostoma tigrinum. Next base: position 1,845,141 of record NC_081395.1, read on the forward strand.
GTTTCAGCCCCTCTGTTTCTCGCCCTCTGTTTCAGCCCCTCTGTTTCAGCCCCTCTGTTTCAGCCCCTCTGTTTCTCGCCCTCTGTTTCTCGCCCTCTGTTTCAGCCCCTCTGTTTCAGCCCATCTGTTTCAGCCCCTCTGTTTCAGCCCCTCTGTTTCAGCCCAACTGTTTCTGCCCCTCTGTTTCTCGCCCTCTGTTTCTCGCCCTCTGTTTCTCACCCTCTGTTTCTCGCCATCTGTTTCAGCCCCACTGTTTCAGCCCCTCTGTTTCATCCCCTCTGTTTCTCGCCCTCTGTTTCAGCCCCTCTGTTTCAGCCCCTCTGTTTCTCGCCCACTGTTTCTGCACCTCTTTTTCAGCCCCTCAGTTTCTCGCCCTCTGTTTCTCGCCCTCTGTTTCAACCCCTCTGTTTCAGCCCCTCTGTTTCAGCCCCTCTGTTTCAGCCCCTCTGTTTCTGCCCCTCTGTTTCTCGCCCTCTGTTTCTCGCCCTCTGTTTCTCACCCTCTGTTTCTCGCCATCTGTTTCAGCCCCCCTGTTTCAGCCCCTCTGTTTCTCGCCATCTGTTTCTCGCCCTCTGTTTCTCGCCCTCTGTTTCAGCCCCTATGTTTCAGCCCCTCTGTTTCAGCCCCACTGTTTCAGCCCATCTGTTTCAGCCCCTCTGTTTCAGCCCCTCTGTTTCTCGCCCTCTGTTTCAGCCCCTCTGTTTCAGCCCCTCAGTTTCAGCCCCTCTGTTTCAGCCCCTCTGTTTCACGCCCTCTGTTTCTCGCTCTCTGTTTCTCGCCCTCTGTTTCAGCCCCTCTGTTTCTCGCCCTCTGTCTCAGCCCCTCTGTTTCAGCCCCTCTGTTTCAGCCCCTCTGTTTCTCGCCCTCTGTTTCTCGCCCTCTGTTTCAGCCCCACTGTTTCAGCCCCTCTGTTTCAGCACCTCTGTTTCAGCCCCTCTGTTTCAGCTCCTATGTTTGAGCCCCTCTGTTTCAGCCCGTCTGTTTCTCGCCCTCTGTTTCAGCCCCTCTGTTTCAGCCCCTCTGTTTCAGCTCCTCTGATTCAGCCCTTCTGTTTCTCGCCCTCTGTTTCTAGCCCTCTGTTGCAGCCCCTCTGTTTCAGCCACTCTGTTTCAGCCCGTCTCTTTCACCCCCTCTGTTTCTCGCCCTCTGTTTCAGCCCCTCTGTTTCAGCCCTTCTGTTTCAGCCCCTCTGTTTTAGCCCCTCTGTTTCTCGCACTCTGTTTCTCGCTCTCTGTTTCTCGCACTCTGTTTCAGCCCCTCTGTTTCAGCCCCTCTGTTTCAGCCCCTCTGTTTCTCGCCCTCTGTTTCAGCCCCTCTGTTTCTCGCCCTCTGTTTCTCGCCCTCTGTTTCAGCCCCTATGTTTCAGCCCCTCTGTTTCAGCCCCACTGTTTCAGCCCATCTGTTTCAGCCCCTCTGTTTCTCGCCCTCTGTTTCAGCCCCTCTGTTTCAGCCCCTCTGTTTCAGCCCCTCTGTTTCAGTCCCTCTGTTTCTCGCCCTCTGTTTCTCGCCCTCTGTTTCTCGCCCTCTGTTTCTCGCCCTCTGTTTCAGCCCCTCTGTTTCAGCCCCTCTGTTTCTCGCCCTCTGTTTCAGCCCCTCTGTTTCAGCCCCTCTGTTTCAGCCCCTCTGTTTCTCGCGCTCCGTTTCAGCCCCTCTGTTTCAGCCCCTCTGTTTCACGCCCTCTGTTTCTCGCCCTCTTTTTCAGCCCCTCTGTTTCTCGCCCTCTGTTTCTCGCCCTCTGTTTCAGGCCCTCTGTTTCAGCCCCTCTGTTTCAGCCCCTCTGTTTCAGCCCCTCAGTTTCAGCCCCTCTGTTTCAGCCCCTCTGTTTCTCGCCCTCTGTTTCTCGCTCTCTGTTTCTCGCCCTCTGTTTCAGCCCCTCTGTATCTCGCCCTCTGTTTCAGCCCCTCTGTTTCAGCCCCTCTGTTTCAGCCCCTCTGTTTCTAGCCCTATGTTTCAGCCCCTCTGTTTCAGCCCTTCTGTTTCAGCCCCTCTGTTTTAGCCCCTCTGTTTCTCGCCCTCTGTTTCTCGCTCTCTGTTTCTCGCACTCTGTTTCAGCCCCTCTGTTTCAGCCCCTCTGTTTCAGCCCCTCTGTTTCTCGCCCTCTGTTTCAGCCCCTCTGTTTCTCGCCCTCTGTTTCTCGCCCTCTGTTTCAGCCCCTATGTTTCAGCCCCTCTGTTTCAGCCCCACTGTTTCAGCCCATCTGTTTCAGCCCCTCTGTTTCTCGCCCTCTGTTTCAGCCCCTCTGTTTCAGCAACCTCTGTTTCAGCCCCTCTGTTTCAGCCCCTCTGTTTCTGCCCCTCTGTTTCTCGCCCTCTGTTTCTCGCCCTCTGTTTCTCACCCTCTGTTTCTCGCCATCTGTTTCAGCCCCCCTGTTTCAGCCCCTCTGTTTCTCGCCATCTGTTTCTCGCCCTCTGTTTCTCGCACTCTGTTTCAGCCCCTCTGTTTCAGCCCCTCTGTTTCTCGCCCTCTGTTTGAGCCCCTCTGTTTCAGCCCCTGTGTTTCAGCCCCTCTGTTTCTCTCCCTCAGTTTCAGCCCCTCTGTTTCAGCCCCTCTGTTTCACGCCCTCTGTTTCTCGCCCTCTTTTTCAGCCCCTCTGTTTCTCGCCCTCTGTTTCTCGCCATCTGTTTCAGGCCCTCTGTTTCAGCCCCTCTGTTTCAGCCCCTCTGTTTCAGCCCCTCAGTTTCAGCCCCTCTGTTTCAGCCCCTCTGTTTCTCGCCCTCTGTTTCTCGCTCTCTGTTTCTCGCCCTCTGTTTCAGCCCCTCTGTATCTCGCCCTCTGTTTCAGCCCCTCTGTTTCAGCCCCTCTGTTTCAGCGCCTCAGTTTCTCGCCCTCTGTTTCTCGCCCTCTGTTTCAGCCCCTCTGTTTTAGCCCCTCTGTTTCTCGCCCTCTGTTTCTCGCTCTCTATTTCTCGCACTCTGTTTCAGCCCCTCTGTTTCAGCCCGTCTGTTTCAGCCCCTCTGTTTCTCGCCCTCTGTTTCAGCCCCTCTGTTTCTCGCCCTCTGTTTCTCGCCCTCTGTTTCAGCCCCTATGTTTCAGCCCCTCTGTTTCAGCCCCACTGTTTCAGCCCATCTGTTTCAGCCCCTCTGTTTCTCGCCCTCTGTTTCAGCCCCTCTGTTTCAGCCCCTCTGTTTCAGCCCCTCTGTTTCAGTCCCTCTGTTTCTCGCCCTCTGTTTCTCGCCCTCTGTTTCTCGCCCTCTGTTTCAGCCCCTCTGTTTCAGCCCCTCTGTTTCTCGCCCTCTGTTTCAGCCCCTCTGTTTCAGCCCCTCTGTTTCAGCCCCTCTGTTTCTCGCACTCCGTTTCAGCCCCTCTGTTTCAGCCCCTCTGTTTCACGCCCTCTGTTTCTCGCCCTCTTTTTCAGCCCCTCTGTTTCTCGCCCTCTGTTTCTCGCCCTCTGTTTCAGGCCCTCTGTTTCAGCCCCTCTGTTTCAGCCGCTCTGTTTCAGCCCCTCTGTATCAGCCCCTCTGTTTCAGCCCCTCTGTTTCAGCCCCTCTGTTTCAGCCCCTCTGTTTCTCGCCCTCTGTTTCTCGCCCTCTGTTGCAGCCCCTCTGTTTCAGCCCCTCTGTTTCAGCCCCTCTGTTTCAGCCCCTCTGTTTCAGCCCCTCTGTTTCAGCCCCTCAGTTTCAGCCCCTCTGTTTCAGCCCCTCTGTTTCTCGCCCTCTGTTTCTCGCTCTCTATTTCTCGCCCTCTGTTTCAGCCCCTCTGTTTCAGCCCCTCTGTTTCAGCCCCTCTGTTTCAGCCCCTCTGTTTCTCGCCCTCTGTTTCAGCCCCTCTGTTTCTCGCCCTCTGTTTCTCGCCCTCTGTTTCAGCCCCTATGTTTCAGCCCCTCTGTTTCAGCCCCACTGTTTCAGCCCCTCTGTTTCAGCCCCTCTGTTTCTCGACCTCTGTTTCAGCCCGTCTGTTTCAGCCCCTCTGTTTCAGCCCCTCTGTTTCAGCCCCTCTGTTTCTCGCCCTCTGTTTCTCGCCCTCTGTTTCGCGCCCTCTGTTTCAGCCCCTCTGTTTCAGCCCCTCTGTTTCAGCCCCTCTGTTTCAGCCCAACTGTTTCTGCCCCTCTGTTTCTCGCCCTCTGTTTCTCGCCCTCTGTTTCTCACCCTCTGTTTCTCGCCATCTGTTTCAGCCCCACTATTTCAGCCCCTCTGTTTCATCCCCTCTGTTTCTCGCCCTCTGTTTCAGCCCCTCTGTTTCAGCCCCTCTGTTTCTCGCCCACTGTTTCTGCCACTCTTTTTCAGCCCCTCAGTTAATCGCCCTCTGTTTCTCGCCCTCTGTTTCAGCCCCTCTGTTTCAGCCCCTCAGTTTCAGCCCCTCTGTTTCAGCCCCTCTGTTTCACGCCCTCTGTTTCTCGCTCTCTGTTTCTCGCCCTCTGTTTCAGCCCCTCTGTTTCTCGCCCTCTGTTTCAGCCCCTCTGTTTCAGCCCCTCTGTTTCAGCCCCTCTGTTTCTCGCCCTCTGTTTCTCGCCCTCTGTTTCAGCCCCTCTGTTTCAGCCCCTCTGTTTCAGCACCTCTGTTTCAGCCCCTCTGTTTCAGCCCCTATGTTTGAGCGCCTCTGTTTCAGCCCGTCTGTTTCTCGCCCTCTGTTTCAGTCCCTCTGTTTCAGCCCCTCTGTTTCAGCTCCTCTGATTCAGCCCTTCTGTTTCTCGCCCTCTGTTTCTAGCCCTCTGTTGCAGCCCCTCTGTTTCAGCCACTCTGTTTCAGCCCCTCTGTTTCAGCCCCTCTGTTTCTCGCCCTCTGTTTCAGCCCCTCTGTTTCAGCCCTTCTGTTTCAGCCCCTCTGTTTTAGCCCCGCTGTTTCTCGCCCTCTGTTTCTCGCTCTCTGTTTCTCGCACTCTGTTTCAGCCCCTCTGTTTCAGCCCCTCTGTTTCAGCCCCTCTGTTTCTCGCCCTCTGTTTCAGCCCCTCTGTTTCTCGCCCTCTGTTTCTCGCCCTCTTTTTCAGCCCCTATGTTTCAGCCCCTCTGTTTCAGCTCCTCTGATTCAGCCCTTCTGTTTCTCTCCCTCTGTTTCTAGCCCTCTGTTGCAGCCCCTCTGTTTCAGCCCCTCTGTTTCAGCCTCTCTGTTTCAGCCCCTCTGTTTCAGCCCCTCTGTTTCTCGCCCTATGTTTGAGCCCCTCTGTTTCAGCCCGTCTGTTTCTCGCCCTCTGTTTCAGCCCCTCTGTTTCAGCCCCTCTGTTTCAGCTCCTCTGATTCAGCCCTTCTGTTTCTCGCCCTCTGTTTCTAGCCCTCTGTTGCAGCCCCTCTGTTTCAGCCACTCTGTTTCAGCTCCTCTGTTTCAGCCCCTCTGTTTCTCGCCCTCTGTTTCAGCCCCTCTGTTTCAGCCCTTCTGTTTCAGCCCCTCTGTTTTAGCCCCTCTGTTTCTCGCCCTCTGTTTCTCGCTCTCTGTTTCTCGCACTCTGTTTCAGCCCCTCTGTTTCAGCCCCTCTGTTTCAGCCCCTCTGTTTCTCGCCCTCTGTTTCAGCCCCTCTGTTTCTCGCCCTCTGTTTCTCGCCCTCTGTTTCATCCCCTATGTTTCAGCCCCTCTGTTTCAGCCCCACTGTTTCAGCCCATCTGTTTCAGCCCCTCTGTTTCTCGCCCTCTGTTTCAGCCCCTCTGTTTCAGCCCCTCTGTTTCAGCCCCTCTGTTTCAGTCTCTCTGTTTCTCGCCCTCTGTTTCTCGCCCTCTGTTTCTCGCCCTCTGTTTCCGCCCCTCTGTTTCAGCCCCTCTGTTTCTCGCCCTCTGTTTCAGCCCCTCTGTTTCAGCCCCTCTGTTTCAGCCCCTCTGTTTCTCGCACTCCGTTTCAGCCCCTCTGTTTCAGCCCCTCTGTTTCACGCCCTCTGTTTCTCGCCCTCTTTTTCAGCCCCTCTGTTTCTCGCCCTCTGTTTCTCGCCCTCTGTTTCAGCCCCTCTGTTTCAGCCCCTCTGTTTCAGCCGCTCTGTTTCAGCCCCTCTGTATCAGCCCCTCTGTTTCAGCCCCTCTGTTTCAGCCCCTCTGTTTCAGCCCCTCAGCTTCAACCCCTCTGTTTCAGCCCCTCTGTTTCAGCCCCTCTGTTTCAGCCCCTCTGTTTCTCGCCCCCTGTTTCTCGCCCTCTGTATCTCGCTCTCTGTTTCAGCCCCTCTGTTTCAGCCTCTCTGTTTCAGCCCCTCTGTTTCAGCGCCTCTGTTTCTCGCCCTCTGTTTCAGCCCCTCTGTTTCAGCCCCTCTGTTTCAGCCCCTCTGTTTCTCGCCCTCTGTTTCTCGCCCTCTGTTGCAGCCCCTCTGTTTCAGCCCCTCTGTTTCAGCCCCTCTGTTTCAGCCCCTCAGTTTCAGCCCCTCTGTTTCAGCCCCTCTGTTTCTCGCCCTCTGTTTCTCGCTCTCTATTTCTCGCCCTCTGTTTCAGCCCCTCTGTTTCAGCCCCTCTGTTTCAGCCCCTCTGTTTCAGCCCCTCTGTTTCTCGCCCTCTGTTTCAGCCCCTCTGTTTCTCGCCCTCTGTTTCTCGCCCACTGTTTCAGCCCCTCTATTTCAGCCCCTCTGTTTCAGCCCCACTGTTTCAGCCCCTCTGTTTCAGCCCCTCTGTTTCTCGACCTCTGTTTCAGCCCGTCTGTTTCAGCCCCTCTGTTTCAGCCCCTCTGTTTCAGCCCCTCTGTTTCTCGCCCTCTGTTTCTCGCCCTCTGTTTCGCGCCCTCTGTTTCAGCCCCTCTGTTTCAGCCCCTCTGTTTCAGCCCAACTGTTTCTGCCCCTCTGTTTCTCGCCCTCTGTTTCTCGCCCTCTGTTTCTCACCCTCTGTTTCTCGCCATCTGTTTCAGCCCATCTGTTTCAGCCCCTCTGTTTCATCCCCTCTGTTTCTCGCCCTCTGTTTCAGCCCCTCTGTTTCAGCCCCTCTGTTTCTCGCCCACTGTTTCTGCCACTCTTTTTCAGCCCCTCAGTTTCTCGCCCTCTGTTTCTCGCCCTCTGTTTCAGCCCCTCTGTTTCAGCCCCTCAGTTTCAGCCCCTCTGTTTCAGCCCCTCTGTTTCACGCCCTCTGTTTCTCGCTCTCTGTTTCTCGCCCTCTGTTTCAGCCCCTCTGTTTCTCGCCCTCTGTTTCAGCCCCTCTGTTTCAGCCCCTCTGTTTCAGCCCCTCTGTTTCTCGCCCTCTGTTTCTCGCCCTCTGTTTCAGCCCCTCTGTTTCAGCCCCTCTGTTTCAGCACCTCTGTTTCAGCCCCTCTGTTTCAGCCCCTATGTTTGAGCCCCTCTGTTTCAGCCCGTCTGTTTCTCGCCCTCTGTTTCAGCCCCTCTGTTTCAGCCCCTCTGTTTCAGCTCCTCTGATTCAGCCCTTCTGTTTCTCGCCCTCTGTTTCTAGCCCTCTGTTGCAGCCCCTCTGTTTCAGCCCCTCTGTTTCTCGCCCTCTGTTTCAGCCCCTCTGTTTCAGCCCCTCTGTTTCAGCCACTCTGTTTCTCGCACTCTGTTTCTCGCCCTATGTTGCAGCCCTTCTGTTTCAGCCCCTCTGTTTCAGCCCCTCTGTTTCACACCCTCTGTTTCTCGCCCGCTGTTTCAGCCCCTCTGTTTCAGCCCCTCAGTTTCAGCCCCTCTGTTTCAGCCCCTCTGTTTCTCGCCCTCTGTTTCTCACCCTCTGTTTCTCGCCATCTGTTTCAGCCCATCTGTTTCAGCCCCTCTGTTTCATCCCCTCTGTTTCTCGCCCTCTGTTTCAGCCCCTCTGTTTCAGCCCCTCTGTTTCTCGCCCACTGTTTCTGCCACTCTTTTTCAGCCCCTCAGTTTCTCGCCCTCTGTTTCTCGCCCTCTGTTTCAGCCCCTCTGTTTCAGCCCCTCAGTTTCAGCCCCTCTGTTTCAGCCCCTCTGTTTCACGCCCTCTGTTTCTCGCTCTCTGTTTCTCGCCCTCTGTTTCAGCCCCTCTGTTTCTCGCCCTCTGTTTCAGCCCCTCTGTTTCAGCCCCTCTGTTTCAGCCCCTCTGTTTCTCGCCCTCTGTTTCTCGCCCTCTGTTTCAGCCCCTCTGTTTCAGCCCCTCTGTTTCAGCACCTCTGTTTCAGCCCCTCTGTTTCAGCCCCTATGTTTGAGCCCCTCTGTTTCAGCCCGTCTGTTTCTCGCCCTCTGTTTCAGCCCCTCTGTTTCAGCCCCTCTGTTTCAGCTCCTCTGATTCAGCCCTTCTGTTTCTCGCCCTCTGTTTCTAGCCCTCTGTTGCAGCCCCTCTGTTTCAGCCCCTCTGTTTCTCGCCCTCTGTTTCAGCCCCTCTGTTTCAGCCCCTCTGTTTCAGCCACTCTGTTTCTCGCACTCTGTTTCTCGCCCTATGTTGCAGCCCTTCTGTTTCAGCCCCTCTGTTTCAGCCCCTCTGTTTCACACCCTCTGTTTCTCGCCCGCTGTTTCAGCCCCTCTGTTTCAGCCCCTCAGTTTCAGCCCCTCTGTTTCAGCCCCTCTGTTTCTCGCCCTCTGTTTCTCGCTCTCTGTTTCTCGCCCTCTGTTTCAGCCCCTCTGTTTCAGCCCCTCTGTTTCAGCCCCTCTGTTTCAGCCCCTCTGTTTCAGCCCCTCTGTTTCTCGCCCTCTGTTTCAGCCCCTCTGTTTCTCACCCTCTGTTTCTCGCCCTCTGTTTCAGCCCCTCTGTTTCAGCACCTCTGTTTCAGCCCCACAGTTTCAGCCCCTCTCTTTCAGCCCCTCTGTTTCTCGCCCTCTGTTTCAGCCCCTCTGTTTCAGCCCCTCTGTTTCAGCCCCTCTGTTTCAGCCCCTCTGTTTCTCGCCCTCTGTTTCTCGCCCTCTGTTTCTCTCCCACTGTTTCTCGCCCTCTGTTTCAGCCCCTCTGTTTCAGCCCCTCTGTTTCAGCCCCTCTGTTTCAGCCCCTCTGTTTCTGCCCCTCTGTTTCTCGCCCTCTGTTTCTCGCCCTCTGTTTCTCAACCTCTGTTTCTCGCCATCTGTTTCAGCCCCACTGTTTCAGCCCCTCTGTTTCATCCCCTCTGTTTCTCGCCCTCTGTTTCAGCCCCTCTGTACCAGCCCCTCTGTTTCAGCCCCTCTTTTTCAGCCCCTCTGTTTCTCGCCCTCTGTTTCTCGCCCTCTGTTTCTCCCCCTCTGTTTCAGCCCCTCTGTTTCAGCCCCTCTGTTTCTCGCCCTCTGTTTCTCGCCCTCTGTTTCAGCCCCTCTGTTTCAGCCACTCTTTTTCTCGCCCACTGTTTCTCGCCCTCTGTTTCTCGCCCTATGTTTCAGCCCCTCTGTTTCAGCCCCTCTGTTTCAGCCCCTCTGTTTCTCGCCCTCTGTTTCTCGCCATCTGTTTCAGCCCCTCTGTTTCAGCCCCTCTGTTTCAGCCCCTCTGTTTCCACCCCTCTGTTTCAGCCCCTCTGTTTCTCGCCGTCTGTTTCAGCGCCTCTGTTTCATCCCCTCTGTTTAAGCCCCTCTGTTTCAGCCCCTCTGTTTCTCGCACTCCGTTTCAGCCCCTCTGTTTCAGCCCCTCTGTTTCACGCCCTCTGTTTCTCGCCCTCTTTTTCAGCCCCTCTGTTTCTCGCCCTCTGTTTCTCGCCCTCTGTTTCAGGCCCTCTGTTTCAGCCCCTCTCTTTCAGCCGCTCTGTTTCAGCCCCTCTGTATCAGCCCCTCTGTTTCAGCCCCTCTGTTTCAGCCCCTCTGTTTCAGCCCCTCTGTTTCTCGCCCTCTGTTTCTCGCCCTCTGTTGCAGCCCCTCTGTTTCAGCCCCTCTGTTTCAGCCCCTCTGTTTCAGCCCCTCTGTTTCAGCCCCTCTGTTTCAGCCCCTCAGTTTCAGCCCCTCTGTTTCAGCCCCTCTGTTTCTCGCCCTCTGTTTCTCGCTCTCTATTTCTCGCCCTCTGTTTCAGCCCCTCTGTTTCAGCCCCTCTGTTTCAGCCCCTCTGTTTCAGCCCCTCTGTTTCTCGCCCTCTGTTTCAGCCCCTCTGTTTCTCGCCCTCTGTTTCTCGCCCTCTGTTTCAGCCCCTATGTTTCAGCCCCTCTGTTTCAGCCCCACTGTTTCAGCCCCTCTGTTTCAGCCCCTCTGTTTCTCGACCTCTGTTTCAGCCCGTCTGTTTCAGCCCCTCTGTTTCAGCCCCTCTGTTTCAGCCCCTCTGTTTCTCGCCCTCTGTTTCTCGCCCTCTGTTTCGCGCCCTCTGTTTCAGCCCCTCTGTTTCAGCCCCTCTGTTTCAGCCCCTCTGTTTCAGCCCAACTGTTTCTGCCCCTCTGTTTCTCGCCCTCTGTTTCTCGCCCTCTGTTTCTCACCCTCTGTTTCTCGCCATCTGTTTCAGCCCCACTATTTCAGCCCCTCTGTTTCATCCCCTCTGTTTCTCGCCCTCTGTTTCAGCCCCTCTGTTTCAGCCCCTCTTTTTCTCGCCCACTGTTTCTGCCACTCTTTTTCAGCCCCTCAGTTAATCGCCCTCTGTTTCTCGCCCTCTGTTTCAGCCCCTCTGTTTCAGCCCCTCAGTTTCAGCCCCTCTGTTTCAGCCCCTCTGTTTCACGCCCTCTGTTTCTCGCTCTCTGTTTCTCGCCCTCTGTTTCAGCCCCTCTGTTTCTCGCCCTCTGTTTCAGCCCCTCTGTTTCAGCCCCTCTGTTTCAGCCCCTCTGTTTCTCGCCCTCTGTTTCTCGCCCTCTGTTTCAGCCCCTCTGTTTCAGCCCCTCTGTTTCAGCACCTCTGTTTCAGCCCCTCTGTTTCAGCCCCTATGTTTGAGCGCCTCTGTTTCAGCCCGTCTGTTTCTCGCCCTCTGTTTCAGTCCCTCTGTTTCAGCCCCTCTGTTTCAGCTCCTCTGATTCAGCCCTTCTGTTTCTCGCCCTCTGTTTCTAGCCCTCTGTTGCAGCCCCTCTGTTTCAGCCACTCTGTTTCAGCCCCTCTGTTTCAGCCCCTCTGTTTCTCGCCCTCTGTTTCAGCCCCTCTGTTTCAGCCCTTCTGTTTCAGCCCCTCTGTTTTAGCCCCGCTGTTTCTCGCCCTCTGTTTCTCGCTCTCTGTTTCTCGCACTCTGTTTCAGCCCCTCTGTTTCAGCCCCTCTGTTTCAGCCCCTCTGTTTCTCGCCCTCTGTTTCAGCCCCTCTGTTTCTCGCCCTCTGTTTCTCGCCCTCTGTTTCAGCCCCTATGTTTCAGCCCCTCTGTTTCAGCTCCTCTGATTCAGCCCTTCTGTTTCTCTCCCTCTGTTTCTAGCCCTCTGTTGCAGCCCCTCTGTTTCAGCCACTCTGTTTCAGCCTCTCTGTTTCAGCCCCTCTGTTTCAGCCCCTCTGTTTCTCGCCCTATGTTTGAGCCCCTCTGTTTCAGCCCGTCTGTTTCTCGCCCTCTGTTTCAGCCCCTCTGTTTCAGCCCCTCTGTTTCAGCTCCTCTGATTCAGCCCTTCTGTTTCTCGCCCTCTGTTTCTAGCCCTCTGTTGCAGCCCCTCTGTTTCAGCCACTCTGTTTCAGCTCCTCTGTTTCAGCCCCTCTGTTTCTCGCCCTCTGTTTCAGCCCCTCTGTTTCAGCCCTTCTGTTTCAGCCCCTCTGTTTTAGCCCCTCTGTTTCTCGCCCTCTGTTTCTCGCTCTCTGTTTCTCGCACTCTGTTTCAGCCCCTCTGTTTCAGCCCCTCTGTTTCAGCCCCTCTGTTTCTCGCCCTCTGTTTCAGCCCCTCTGTTTCTCGCCCTCTGTTTCTCGCCCTCTGTTTCATCCCCTATGTTTCAGCCCCTCTGTTTCAGCCCCACTGTTTCAGCCCATCTGTTTCAGCCCCTCTGTTTCTCGCCCTCTGTTTCAGCCCCTCTGTTTCAGCCCCTCTGTTTCAGCCCCTCTGTTTCAGTCTCTCTGTTTCTCGCCCTCTGTTTCTCGCCCTCTGTTTCTCGCCCTCTGTTTCCGCCCCTCTGTTTCAGCCCCTCTGTTTCTCGCCCTCTGTTTCAGCCCCTCTGTTTCAGCCCCTCTGTTTCAGCCCCTCTGTTTCTCGCACTCCGTTTCAGCCCCTCTGTTTCAGCCCCTCTGTTTCACGCCCTCTGTTTCTCGCCCTCTTTTTCAGCCCCTCTGTTTCTCGCCCTCTGTTTCTCGCCCTCTGTTTCAGCCCCTCTGTTTCAGCCCCTCTGTTTCAGCCGCTCTGTTTCAGCCCCTCTGTATCAGCCCCTCTGTTTCAGCCCCTCTGTTTCAGCCCCTCTGTTTCAGCCCCTCAGCTTCAAACCCCTCTGTTTCAGCCCCTCTGTTTCAGCCCCTCTGTTTCAGCCCCTCTGTTTCTCGCCCCCTGTTTCTCGCCCTCTGTATCTCGCTCTCTGTTTCAGCCCCTCTGTTTCAGCCTCTCTGTTTCAGCCCCTCTGTTTCAGCGCCTCTGTTTCTCGCCCTCTGTTTCAGCCCCTCTGTTTCAGCCCCTCTGTTTCAGCCCCTCTGTTTCTCGCCCTCTGTTTCTCGCCCTCTGTTGCAGCCCCTCTGTTTCAGCCCCTCTGTTTCAGCCCCTCTGTTTCAGCCCCTCAGTTTCAGCCCCTCTGTTTCAGCCCCTCTGTTTCTCGCCCTCTGTTTCTCGCTCTCTATTTCTCGCCCTCTGTTTCAGCCCCTCTGTTTCAGCCCCTCTGTTTCAGCCCCTCTGTTTCAGCCCCTCTGTTTCTCGCCCTCTGTTTCAGCCCCTCTGTTTCTCGCCCTCTGTTTCTCGCCCACTGTTTCAGCCCCTCTATTTCAGCCCCTCTGTTTCAGCCCCACTGTTTCAGCCCCTCTGTTTCAGCCCCTCTGTTTCTCGACCTCTGTTTCAGCCCGTCTGTTTCAGCCCCTCTGTTTCAGCCCCTCTGTTTCAGCCCCTCTGTTTCTCGCCCTCTGTTTCTCGCCCTCTGTTTCGCGCCCTCTGTTTCAGCCCCTCTGTTTCAGCCCCTCTGTTTCAGCCCCTCTGTTTCAGCCCAACTGTTTCAGCCCCTCTGTTTCTCGCCCTCTGTTTCTCGCCCTCTGTTTCTCACCCTCTGTTTCTCGCCATCTGTTTCAGCCCATCTGTTTCAGCCCCTCTGTTTCATCCCCTCTGTTTCTCGCCCTCTGTTTCAGCCCCTCTGTTTCAGCCCCTCTGTTTCTCGCCCACTGTTTCTGCCACTCTTTTTCAGCCCCTCAGTTTCTCGCCCTCTGTTTCTCGCCCTCTGTTTCAGCCCCTCTGTTTCAGCCCCTCAGTTTCAGCCCCTCTGTTTCAGCCCCTCTGTTTCACGCCCTCTGTTTCTCGCTCTCTGTTTCTCGCCCTCTGTTTCAGCCCCTCTGTTTCTCGCCCTCTGTTTCAGCCCCTCTGTTTCAGCCCCTCTGTTTCAGCCCCTCTGTTTCTCGCCCTCTGTTTCTCGCCCTCTGTTTCAGCCCCTCTGTTTCAGCCCCTCTGTTTCAGCACCTCTGTTTCAGCCCCTCTGTTTCAGCCCCTATGTTTGAGCCCCTCTGTTTCAGCCCGTCTGTTTCTCGCCCTCTGTTTCAGCCCCTCTGTTTCAGCCCCTCTGTTTCAGCTCCTCTGATTCAGCACTTCTGTTTCTCGCCCTCTGTTTCTAGCCCTCTGTTGCAGCCCCTCTGTTTCAGCCCCTCTGTTTCTCGCCCTCTGTTTCAGCCCCTCTGTTTCAGCCCCTCTGTTTCAGCCACTCTGTTTCTCGCACTCTGTTTCTCGCCCTATGTTGCAGCCCTTCTGTTTCAGCCCCTCTGTTTCAGCCCCTCTGTTTCACACCCTCTGTTTCTCGCCCGCTGTTTCAGCCCCTCTGTTTCAGCCCCTCAGTTTCAGCCCCTCTGTTTCAGCCCCTCTGTTTCTCGCCCTCTGTTTCTCGCTCTCTGTTTCTCGCCCTCTGTTTCAGCCCCTCTGTTTCAGCCCCTCTGTTTCAGCCCCTCTGTTTCAGCCCCTCTGTTTCAGCCCCTCTGTTTCTCGCCCTCTGTTTCAGCCCCTCTGTTTCTCACCCTCTGTTTCAGCCCCTCTGTTTCAGCACCTCTGTTTCAGCCCCACAGTTTCAGCCCCTCTCTTTCAGCCCCTCTGTTTCTCGCCCTCTGTTTCAGCCCCTCTGTTTCAGCCCCTCTGTTTCAGCCCCTCTGTTTCAGCCCCTCTGTTTCTCGCCCTCTGTTTCTCGCCCTCTGTTTCTCTCCCACTGTTTCTCGCCCTCTGTTTCAGCCCCTCTGTTTCAGCCCCTCTGTTTCAGCCCCTCTGTTTCAGCCCCTCTGTTTCTGCCCCTCTGTTTCTCGCCCTCTGTTTCTCGCCCTCTGTTTCTCAACCTCTGTTTCTCGCCATCTGTTTCAGCCCCACTGTTTCAGCCCCTCTGTTTCATCCCCTCTGTTTCTCGCCCTCTGTTTCTCGCCCTCTGTTTCTCCCCCTCTGTTTCAGCCCCTCTGTTTCAGCCCCTCTGTTTCTCGCCCTCTGTTTCTCGCCCTCTGTTTCAGCCCCTCTGTTTCAGCCACTCTTTTTCTCGCCCACTGTTTCTCGCCCTCTGTTTCTCGCCCTATGTTTCAGCCCCTCTGTTTCAGCCCCTCTGTTTCAGCCCCTCTGTTTCTCGCCCTCTGTTTCTCGCCCTCTGTTTCAGCCCCTCTGTTTCAGCCCCTCTGTTTCAGCCCCTCTGTTTCCACCCCTCTGTTTCAGCCCCTCTGTTTCTCGCCGTCTGTTTCAGCGCCTCTGTTTCAGCCCCTCTGTTTAAGCCCCTCTGTTTCAGCCCGTCTGTTTCTCGCCCTCTGTTTCTCGCCCTCTGTTTCAGCCCCTCTGTTTCAGCCCCTCTGTTTCAGCCTCTCTGTTTCAGCCCCTCTGTTTCAGCCCCTCTGTTTCTCGCCCTCTGTTTCAGCCCCTCTGTTTCAGCCCCTCTGTTTCAGCCCCTCTGTTTCTCGCCCTCTGTTTCTCGCCCTCTGTTGCAGCCCCTCTGTTTCAGCCCCTCTGTTTCAGCCCCTCTGTTTCAGTCCCTCTGTTTCTCGCCCTCTGTTTCTCGCCCTCTGTTTCTCGCCCTCTGTTTCAGCCCCTCTGTTTCAGCCCCTCTGTTTCTCGCCCACTGTTTCTGCCACTCTTTTTCAGCCCCTCAGTTTCTCGCCCTCTGTTTCTCGCCCTCTGTTTCAGCCCCTCTGTTTCAGCCCCTCAGTTTCAGCCCCTCTGTTTCAGCCCCTCTGTTTCACGCCCTCTGTTTCTCGCTCTCTGTTTCTCGCCCTCTGTTTCAGCCCCTCTGTTTCTCGCCCTCTGTTTCAGCCCCTCAGTTTCAGCCCCTCTGTTTCAGCCCCTCTGTTTCTCGCCCTCTGTTTCTCGCCCTCTGTTTCAGCCCCTCTGTTTCAGCCCCTCTGTTTCAGCACCTCTGTTTCAGCCCCTCTGTTTCAGCCCCTATGTTTGAGCCCCTCTGTTTCAGCCCGTCTGTTTCTCGCCCTCTGTTTCAGCCCCTCTGTTTCAGCCCCTCTGTTTCAGCTCCTCTGATTCAGCCCTTCTGTTTCTCGCCCTCTGTTTCTAGCCCTCTGTTGCAGCCCCTCTGTTTCAGCCCCTCTGTTTCTCGCCCTCTGTTTCAGCCCCTCTGTTTCAGCCCCTCTGTTTCAGCCACTCTGTTTCTCGCACTCTGTTTCTCGCCCTATGTTGCAGCCCTTCTGTTTCAGCCCCTCTGTTTCAGCCCCTCTGTTTCACACCCTCTGTTTCTCGCCCGCTGTTTCAGCCCCTCTGTTTCAGCCCCTCAGTTTCAGCCCCTCTGTTTCAGCCCCTCTGTTTCTCGCCCTCTGTTTCTCGCTCTCTGTTTCTCGCCCTCTGTTTCAGCCCCTCTGTTTCAGCCCCTCTGTTTCAGCCCCTCTGTTTCAGCCCCTCTGTTTCAGCCCCTCTGTTTCTCGCCCTCTGTTTCAGCCCCTCTGTTTCTCACCCTCTGTTTCTCGCCCTCTGTTTCAGCCCCTCTGTTTCAGCACCTCTGTTTCAGCCCCACAGTTTCAGCCCCTCTGTTTCAGCCCGTCTGTTTCTCGCCCTCTGTTTCAGCCCCTCTGTTTCAGCCCCTCTGTTTCAGCCCCTCTGTTTCAGCCCCTCTGTTTCTCGCCCTCTGTTTCTCGCCCTCTGTTTCTCACCCTCTGTTTCTCGCCATCTGTTTCTCGCCCTCTGTTTCAGCCCCTCTGTTTCAGCACCTCTGTTTCAGCCCCACAGTTTCAGCCCCTCTGTTTCAGCCCGTCTGTTTCTCGCCCTCTGTTTCAGCCCCTCTGTTTCAGCCCCTCTGTTTCAGCCCCTCTGTTTCAGCCCCTCTGTTTCTCGCCCTCTGTTTCTCGCCCTCTGTTTCTCTCCCACTGTTTCTCGCCCTCTGTTTCAGCCCCTCTGTTTCAGCCCCTCTGTTTCAGCCCCTCTGTTTCAGCCCCTCTGTTTCTGCCCCTCTGTTTCTCGCCCTCTGTTTCTCGCCCTCTGTTTCTCAACCTCTGTTTCTCGCCATCTGTTTCAGCCCCACTGTTTCAGCCCCTCTGTTTCATCCCCTCTGTTTCTCGCCCTCTGTTTCAGCCCCTCTGTACCAGCCCCTCTGTTTCAGCCCCTCTTTTTCAGCCCCTCTATTTCTCGCCCTCTGTTTCTCGCCCTCTGTTTCTCCCCCTCTGTTTCAGCCCCTCTGTTTCAGCCCCTCTGTTTCTCGCCCTCTGTTTCTCGCCCTCTGTTTCAGCCCCTCTGTTTCAGCCACTCTTTTTCTCGCCCACTGTTTCTCGCCCTCTGTTTCTCGCCCTATGTTTCAGCGCCTCTGTTTCAGCCCCTCTGTTTCAGCCCCTCTGTTTCTCGCCCTCTGTTTCTCGCCCTCTGTTTCAGCCCCTCTGTTTCAGCCCCTCTGTTTCAGCCCCTCTGTTTCCGCCCCTCTGTTTCAGCCCCTCTGTTTCTCGCCGTCTGTTTCAGCGCCTCTGTTTCAGCCCCTCTGTTTAAGCCCCTCTGTTTCAGCCCGTCTGTTTCTCGCCCTCTGTTTCTCGCCCTCTGTTTCAGCCCCTCTGTTTCAGCCCCTCTGTTTCAGCCTCTCTGTTTCAGCCCCTCTGTTTCAGCCCCTCTGTTTCTCGCCCTCTGTTTCAGCCCCTCTGTTTCAGCCCCTCTGTTTCAGCCCCTCTGTTTCTCGCCCTCTGTTTCTCGCCCTCTGTTGCAGCCCCTCTGTTTCAGCCCCTCTGTTTCAGCCCCTCTGTTTCAGTCCCTCTGTTTCTCGCCCTCTGTTTCTCGCCCTCTGTTTCTCGCCCTCTGTTTCAGCCCCTCTGTTTCAGCCCCTCTGTTTCTCGCCCTCTGTTTCAGCCCCTCTGTTTCAGCCCCTCTGTTTCAGCCCCTCTGTTTCTCGCACTCCGTTTCAGCCCCTCTGTTTCAGCCCCTCTGTTTCACGCCCTCTGTTTCTCGCCCTCTTTTTCAGCCCCTCTGTTTCTCGCCCTCTGTTTCTCGCCCTCTGTTTCAGGCCCTCTGTTTCAGCCCCTCTGTTTCAGCCCCTCTGTTTCACGCCCTCTGTTTCTCGCCCTCTTTTTCAGCCCCTCTGTTTCTCGCCCTCTGTTTCTCGCCCTATGTTGCAGCCCTTCTGTTTCAGCCCCTCTGTTTCAGCCCCTCTGTTTCACACCCTCTGTTTCTCGCCCGCTGTTTCAGCCCCTCTGTTTCAGCCCCTCAGTTTCAGCCCCTCTGTTTCAGCCCCTCTGTTTCTCGCCCTCTGTTTCTCGCCCTCTGTTTCAGGCCCTCTGTTTCAGCCCCTCTGTTTCAGCCGCTCTGTTTCAGCCCCTCTGTATCAGCCCCTCTGTTTCAGCCCCTCTGTTTCAGCCCCTCTGTTTCAGCCCCTCTGTTTCTCGCCCTCTGTTTCTCGCCCTCTGTTGCAGCCCCTCTGTTTCAGCCCCTCTGTTTCAGCCCCTCTGTTTCAGCCCCTCTGTTTCAGCCCCTCTGTTTCAGCCCCTCAGTTTCAGCCCCTCTGTTTCAGCCCCTCTGTTTCTCGCCCTCTGTTTCTCGCTCTCTATTTCTCGCCCTCTGTTTCAGCCCCTCTGTTTCAGCCCCTCTGTTTCAGCCCCTCTGTTTCAGCCCCTCTGTTTCTCGCCCTCTGTTTCAGCCCCTCTGTTTCTCGCCCTCTGTTTCTCGCCCTCTGTTTCAGCCCCTCTATTTCAGCCCCTCTGTTTCAGCCCCACTGTTTCAGCCCCTCTGTTTCAGCCCCTCTGTTTCTCGACCTCTGTTTCAGCCCGTCTGTTTCAGCCCCTCTGTTTCAGCCCCTCTGTTTCAGCCCCTCTGTTTCTCGCCCTCTGTTTCTCGCCCTCTGTTTCGCGCCCTCTGTTTCAGCCCCTCTGTTTCAGCCCCTCTGTTTCAGCCCCTCTGTTTCAGTCCAACTGTTTCTGCCCCTCTGTTTCTCGCCCTCTGTTTCTCGCCCTCTGTTTCTCACCCTCTGTTTCTCGCCATCTGTTTCAGCCCCAGTATTTCAGCCCCTCTGTTTCATCCCCTCTGTTTCTCGCCCTCTGTTTCAGCCCCTCTGTTTCAGCCCCTCTGTTTCTCGCCCACTGTTTCTGCCACTCTTTTTCAGCCCCTCAGTTAATCGCCCTCTGTTTCTCGCCCTCTGTTTCAGCCCCTCTGTTTCAGCCCCTCAGTTTCAGCCCCTCTGTTTCAGCCCCTCTGTTTCACGCCCTCTGTTTCTCGCTCTCTGTTTCTCGCCCTCTGTTTCAGCCCCTCTGTTTCTCGCCCTCTGTTTCAGCCCCTCTGTTTCAGCCCCTCTGTTTCAGCCCCTCTGTTTCTCGCCCTCTGTTTCTCGCCCTCTGTTTCTCGCCCTATGTTTCAGCCCCTCTGTTTCAGCCCCTCTGTTTCAGCCCCTCTGTTTCTCGCCCTCTGTTTCTCGCCCTCTGTTTCAGCCCCTCTGTTTCAGCCCCTCTGTTTCAGCCCCTCTGTTTCCGCCCCTCTGTTTCAGCCCCTCTGTTTCTCGCCGTCTGTTTCAGCGCCTCTGTTTCAGCCCCTCTGTTTAAGCCCCTCTGTTTCAGCCCGTCTGTTTCTCGCCCTCTGTTTCTCGCCCTCTGTTTCAGCCCCTCTGTTTCAGCCCCTCTGTTTCAGCCTCTCTGTTTCAGCCCCTCTGTTTCAGCCCCTCTGTTTCTCGCCCTCTGTTTCAGCCCCTCTGTTTCAGCCCCTCTGTTTCAGCCCCTCTGTTTCTCGCCCTCTGTTTCTCGCCCTCTGTTGCAGCCCCTCTGTTTCAGCCCCTCTGTTTCAGCCCCTCTGTTTCAGTCCATCTGTTTCTCGCCCTCTGTTTCTCGCCCTCTGTTTCTCGCCCTCTGTTTCAGCCCCTCTGTTTCAGCCCCTCTGTTTCTCGCCCTCTGTTTCAGCCCCTCTGTTTCAGCCCCTCTGTTTCAGCCCCTCTGTTTCTCGCACTCCGTTTCAGCCCCTCTGTTTCAGCCCCTCTGTTTCACGCCCTCTGTTTCTCGCCCTCTTTTTCAGCCCCTCTGTTTCTCGCCCTCTGTTTCTCGCCCTCTGTTTCAGGCCCTCTGTTTCAGCCCCTCTGTTTCAGCCCCTCTGTTTCACGCCCTCTGTTTCTCGCCCTCTTTTTCAGCCCCTCTGTTTCTCGCCCTCTGTTTCTCGCCCTATGTTGCAGCCCTTCTGTTTCAGCCCCTCTGTTTCAGCCCCTCTGTTTCACACCCTCTGTTTCTCGCCCGCTGTTTCAGCCCCTCTGTTTCAGCCCCTCAGTTTCATCCCCTCTGTTTCAGCCCCTCTGTTTCTCGCCCTCTGTTTCTCGCCCTCTGTTTCAGGCCCTCTGTTTCAGCCCCTCTGTTTCAGCCGCTCTGTTTCAGCCCCTCTGTATCAGCCCCTCTGTTTCAGCCCCTCTGTTTCAGCCCCTCTGTTTCAGCCCCTCTGTTTCTCGCCCTCTGTTTCTCGCCCTCTGTTGCAGCCCCTCTGTTTCAGCCCCTCTGTTTCAGCCCCTCTGTTTCAGCCCCTCTGTTTCAGCCCCTCAGTTTCAGCCCCTCTGTTTCAGCCCCTCTGTTTCTCGCCCTCTGTTTCTCGCTCTCTATTTCTCGCCCTCTGTTTCAGCCCCTCTGTTTCAGCCCCTCTGTTTCAGCCCCTCTGTTTCAGCCCCTCTGTTTCTCGCCCTCTGTTTCAGCCCCTCTGTTTCTCGCCCTCTGTTTCTCGCCCTCTGTTTCAGCCCCTCTATTTCAGCCCCTCTGTTTCAGCCCCACTGTTTCAGCCCCTCTGTTTCAGCCCCTCTGTTTCTCGACCTCTGTTTCAGCCCGTCTGTTTCAGCCCCTCTGTTTCAGCCCCTCTGTTTCAGCCCCTCTGTTTCTCGCCCTCTGTTTCTCGCCCTCTGTTTCGCGCCCTCTGTTTCAGCCCCTCTGTTTCAGCCCCTCTGTTTCAGCCCCTCTGTTTCAGTCCAACTGTTTCTGCCCCTCTGTTTCTCGCCCTCTGTTTCTCGCCCTCTGTTTCTCACCCTCTGTTTCTCGCCATCTGTTTCAGCCCCACTATTTCAGCCCCTCTGTTTCATCCCCTCTGTTTCTCGCCCTCTGTTTCAGCCCCTCTGTTTCAGCCCCTCTGTTTCTCGCCCACTGTTTCTGCCACTCTTTTTCAGCCCCTCAGTTAATCGCCCTCTGTTTCTCGCCCTCTGTTTCAGCCCCTCTGTTTCAGCCCCTCAGTTTCAGCCCCTCTGTTTCAGCCCCTCTGTTTCACGCCCTCTGTTTCTCGCTCTCTGTTTCTCGCCCTCTGTTTCAGCCCCTCTGTTTCTCGCCCTCTGTTTCAGCCCCTCTGTTTCAGCCCCTCTGTTTCAGCCCCTCTGTTTCTCGCCCTCTGTTTCTCGCCCTCTGTTTCAGCCCCTCTGTTTCAGCCCCTCTGTTTCAGCACCTCTGTTTCAGCCCCTCTGTTTCAGCCCCTATGTTTGAGCGCCTCTGTTTCAGCCAGTCTGTTTCTCGCCCTCTGTTTCAGCCCCTCTGTTTCAGCCCCTCTGTTTCAGCTCCTCTGATTCAGCCCTTCTGTTTCTCACCCTCTGTTTCTAGCCCTCTGTTGCAGCCCCTCTGTTTCAGCCACTCTGTTTCAGCCCCTCTGTTTCAGCCCCTCTGTTTCTCGCCCTCTGTTTCAGCCCCTCTGTTTCAGCCCTTCTGTTTCAGCCCCTCTGTTTTAGCCCCGCTGTTTCTCGCCCTCTGTTTCTCGCTCTCTGTTTCTCGCCCTCTGTTTCTCGCCCTCTGTTTCAGCCCCTCTGTTTCAGCCCCTCTGTTTCTCGCCCTCTGTTTCAGCCCCTCTGTTTCAGCCCCTCTGTTTCAGCCCCTCTGTTTCTCGCGCTCCGTTTCAGCCCCTCTGTTTCAGCCCCTCTGTTTCACGCCCTCTGTTTCTCGCCCTCTTTTTCAGCCCCTCTGTTTCTCGCCCTCTGTTTCTCGCCCTCTGTTTCAGGCCCTCTGTTTCAGCCCCTCTGTTTCAGCCCCTCTGTTTCAGCCCCTCAGTTTCAGCCCCTCTGTTTCAGCCCCTCTGTTTCTCGCCCTCTGTTTCTCGCTCTCTGTTTCTCGCCCTCTGTTTCAGCCCCTCTGTATCTCGCCCTCTGTTTCAGCCCCTCTGTTTCAGCCCCTCTGTTTCAGCCCCTCTGTTTCTAGCCCTATGTTTCAGCCCCTCTGTTTCAGCCCTTCTGTTTCAGCCCCTCTGTTTTAGCCCCTCTGTTTCTCGCCCTCTGTTTCTCGCTCTCTGTTTCTCGCACTCTGTTTCAGCCCCTCTGTTTCTCGCCCTCTGTTTCAGCCCCTCTGTTTCTCGCCCTCTGTTTCTCGCCCTCTGTTTCAGCCCCTATGTTTCAGCCCCTCTGTTTCAGCCCCACTGTTTCAGCCCATCTGTTTCAGCCCCTCTGTTTCTCGCCCTCTGTTTCAGCCCCTCTGTTTCAGCAACCTCTGTTTCAGCCCCTCTGTTTCAGCCCCTCTGTTTCTGCCCCTCTGTTTCTCGCCCTCTGTTTCTCGCCCTCTGTTTCTCACCCTCTGTTTCTCGCCATCTGTTTCAGCCCCCCTGTTTCAGCCCCTCTGTTTCTCGCCATCTGTTTCTCGCCCTCTGTTTCTCGCCCTCTGTTTCAGCCCCTCTGTTTCAGCCCCTCTGTTTCTCGCCCTCTGTTTGAGCCCCTCTGTTTCAGCCCCTGTGTTTCAGCCCCTCTGTTTCTCTCCCTCCGTTTCAGCCCCTCTGTTTCAGCCCCTCTGTTTCACGCCCTCTGTTTCTCGCCCTCTTTTTCAGCCCCTCTGTTTCTCGCCCTCTGTTTCTCGCCATCTGTTTCAGGCCCTCTGTTTCAGCCCCTCTGTTTCAGCCCCTCTGTTTCAGCCCCTCAGTTTCAGCCCCTCTGTTTCAGCCCCTCTGTTTCTCGCCCTCTGTTTCTCGCTCTCTGTTTCTCGCCCTCTGTTTCAGCCCCTCTGTATCTCGCCCTCTGTTTCAGCCCCTCTGTTTCAGCCCCTCTGTTTCAGCGCCTCAGTTTCTCGCCCTCTGTTTCTCGCCCTCTGTTTCAGCCCCTCTGTTTTAGCCCCTCTGTTTCTCGCCCTCTGTTTCTCGCTCTCTATTTCTCGCACTCTGTTTCAGCCCCTCTGTTTCAGCCCGTCTGTTTCAGCCCCTCTGTTTCTCGCCCTCTGTTTCAGCCCCTCTGTTTCTCGCCCTCTGTTTCTCGCCCTCTGTTTCAGCCCCTATGTTTCAGCCCCTCTGTTTCAGCCCCACTGTTTCAGCCCATCTGTTTCAGCCCCTCTGTTTCTCGCCCTCTGTTTCAGCCCCTCTGTTTCAGCCCCTCTGTTTCAGCCCCTCTGTTTCAGTCCCTCTGTTTCTCGCCCTCTGTTTCTCGCCCTCTGTTTCTCGCGCTCTGTTTCAGCCCCTCTGTTTCAGCCCCTCTGTTTCTCGCCCTCTGTTTCAGCCCCTCTGTTTCAGCCCCTCTGTTTCAGCCCCTCTGTTTCTCGCACTCCGTTTCAGCCCCTCTGTTTCAGCCCCTCTGTTTCACGCCCTCTGTTTCTCGCCCTCTTTTTCAGCCCCTCTGTTTCTCGCCCTCTGTTTCTCGCCCTCTGTTTCAGGCCCTCTGTTTCAGCCCCTCTGTTTCAGCCGCTCTGTTTCAGCACCTCTGTATCAGCCCCTCTGTTTCAGCCCCTCTGTTTCAGCCCCTCTGTTTCAGCCCCTCTGTTTCTCGCCCTCTGTTTCTCGCCCTCTGTTGCAGCCCCTCTGTTTCAGCCCCTCTGTTTCAGCCCCTCTGTTTCAGCCCCTCTGTTTCAGCCCCTCTGTTTCAGCCCCTCAGTTTCAGCCCCTCTGTTTCAGCCCCTCTGTTTCTCGCCCTCTGTTTCTCGCTCTCTATTTCTCGCCCTCTGTTTCAGCCCCTCTGTTTCAGCCCCTCTGTTTCAGCCCCTCTGTTTCAGCCCCTCTGTTTCTCGCCCTCTGTTTCAGCCCCTCTGTTTCTCGCCCTCTGTTTCTCGCCCTCTGTTTCAGCCCCTATGTTTCAGCCCCTCTGTTTCAGCCCCACTGTTTCAGCCCCTCTGTTTCAGCCCCTCTGTTTCTCGACCTCTGTTTCAGCCCGTCTGTTTCAGCCCCTCTGTTTCAGCCCCTCTGTTTCAGCCCCTCTGTTTCTCGCCCTCTGTTTCTCGCCCTCTGTTTCGCGCCCTCTGTTTCAGCCCCTCTGTTTCAGCCCCTGTGTTTCAGCCCCTCTGTTTCAGCCCAACTGTTTCTGCCCCTCTGTTTCTCGCCCTCTGTTTCTCGCCCTCTGTTTCTCACCCTCTGTTTCTCGCCATCTGTTTCAGCCCCACTATTTCAGCCCCTCTGTTTCATCCCCTCTGTTTCTCGCCCTCTGTTTCAGCCCCTCTGTTTCAGCCCCTCTGTTTCTCGCCCACTGTTTCTGCCACTCTTTTTCAGCCCCTCAGATAATCGCCCTCTGTTTCTCGCCCTCTGTTTCAGCCCCTCTGTTTCAGCCCCTCAGTTTCAGCCCCTCTGTTTCAGCCCCTCTGTTTCACGCCCTCTGTTTCTCGCTCTCTGTTTCTCGCCCTCTGTTTCAGCCCCTCTGTTTCTCGCCCTCTGTTTCAGCCCCTCTGTTTCAGCCCCTCTGTTTCAGCCCCTCTGTTTCTCGCCCTCTGTTTCTCGCCCTCTGTTTCAGCCCCTCTGTTTCAGCCCCTCTGTTTCAGCACCTCTGTTTCAGCCCCTCTGTTTCAGCCCCTATGTTTGAGCGCCTCTGTTTCAGCCCGTCTGTTTCTCGCCCTCTGTTTCAGCCCCTCTGTTTCAGCCCCTCTGTTTCAGCTCCTCTGAATCAGCCCTTCTGTTTCTCGCCCTCTGTTTCTAGCCCTCTGTTGCAGCCCCTCTGTTTCAGCCACTCTGTTTCAGCCCCTCTGTTTCAGCCCCTCTGTTTCTCGCCCTCTGTTTCAGCCCCTCTGTTTCAGCCCTTCTGTTTCAGCCCCTCTGTTTTAGCCCCGCTGTTTCTCGCCCTCTGTTTCTCGCTCTCTGTTTCTCGCACTCTGTTTCAGCCCCTCTGTTTCAGCCCCTCTGTTTCAGCCCCTCTGTTTCTCGCCCTCTGTTTCAGCCCCTCTGTTTCTCGCCCTCTGTTTCTCGCCCTCTGTTTCAGCCCCTATGTTTCAGCCCCTCTGTTTCAGCTCCTCTGATTCAGCCCTTCTGTTTCTCTCCCTCTGTTTCTAGCCCTCTGTTGCAGCCCCTCTGTTTCAGCCACTCTGTTTCAGCCCCTCTGTTTCAGCCCTTCTGTTTCAGCCCCTCTGTTTCTCGCCCTATGTTTGAGCCCCTCTGTTTCAGCCCGTCTGTTTCTCGCCCTCTGTTTCAGCCCCTCTGTTTCAGCCCCTCTGGTTCAGCTCCTCTGATTCAGCCCTTCTGTTTCTCGCCCTCTGTTTCTAGCCCTCTGTTGCAGCCCCTCTGTTTCAGCCACTCTGTTTCAGCTCCTCTGTTTCAGCCCCTCTGTTTCTCGCCCTCTGTTTCAGCCCCTCTGTTTCAGCCCTTCTGTTTCAGCCCCTCTGTTTTAGCCCCTCTGTTTCTCGCCCTCTGTTTCTCGCTCTCTGTTTCTCGCACTCTGTTTCAGCCCCTCTGTTTCAGCCCCTCTGTTTCAGCCCCTCTGTTTCTCGCCCTCTGTTTCAGCCCCTCTGTTTCTCGCCCTCTGTTTCTCGCCCTCTGTTTCATCCCCTATGTTTCAGCCCCTCTGTTTCAGCCCCACTGTTTCAGCCCATCTGTTTCAGCCCCTCTGTTTCTCGCCCTCTGTTTCAGCCCCTCTGTTTCAGCCCCTCTGTTTCAGCCCCTCTGTTTCAGTCTCTCTGTTTCTCGCCCTCTGTTTCTCGCCCTCTGTTTCTCGCCCTCTGTTTCCGCCCCTCTGTTTCAGCCCCTCTGTTTCTCGCCCTCTGTTTCAGCCCCTGTGTTTCAGCCCCTCTGTTTCAGCCCCTCTGTTTCTCGCACTCCGTTTCAGCCCCTCTGTTTCAGCCCCTCTGTTTCACGCCCTCTGTTTCTCGCCCTCTTTTTCAGCCCCTCTGTTTCTCGCCCTCTGTTTCTCGCCCTCTGTTTCAGCCCCTCTGTTTCAGCCCCTCTGTTTCAGCCGCTCTGTTTCAGCCCCTCTGTATCAGCCCCTCTGTTTCAGCCCCTCTGTTTCAGCCCCTCTGTTTCAGCCCCTCAGCTTCAACCCCTCTGTTTCAGCCCCTCTGTTTCAGCCCCTCTGTTTCAGCCCCTCTGTTTCTCGCCCCCTGTTTCTCGCCCTCTGTATCTCGCTCTCTGTTTCAGCCCCTCTGTTTCAGCCTCTCTGTTTCAGCCCATCTGTTTCAGCGCCTCTGTTTCTCGCCCTCTGTTTCAGCCCCTCTGTTTCAGCCCCTCTGTTTCAGCCCCTCTGTTTCTCGCCCTCTGTTTCTCGCCCTATGTTGCAGCCCCTCTGTTTCAGCCCCTCTGTTTCAGCCCCTCTGTTTCAGCCCCTCTGTTTCTCGCCCTCTGTTTCAGCCCCTCTGTTTCAGCCCCTCAGTTTCAGCCCCTCTGTTTCAGCCCCTCTGTTTCTCGCCCTCTGTTTCTCGCTCTCTATTTCTCGCCCTCTGTTTCAGCCCCTCTGTTTCAGCCCCTCTGTTTCAGCACCTCTGTTTCAGCCCCTCTGTTTCTCGCCCTCTGTTTCAGCCCCTCTGTTTCTCGCCCTCTGTTTCTCGCCCACTGTTTCAGCCCCTCTATTTCAGCCCCTCTGTTTCAGCCCCACTGTTTCAGCCCCTCTGTTTCAGCCCCTCTGTTTCTCGACCTCTGTTTCAGCCCGTCTGTTTCAGCCCCTCTGTTTCAGCCCCTCTGTTTCAGCCCCTCTGTTTCTCGCTCTCTATTTCTCGCACTCTGTTTCAGCCCCTCTGTTTCAGCCCGTCTGTTTCAGCCCCTCTGTTTCTCGCCCTCTGTTTCAGCCCCTCTGTTTCTCGCCCTCTGTTTCTCGCCCTCTGTTTCAGCCCCTATGTTTCAGCCCCTCTGTTTCAGCCCCACTGTTTCAGCCCATCTGTTTCAGCCCCTCTGTTTCTCGCCCTCTGTTTCAGCCCCTCTGTTTCAGCCCCTCTGTTTCAGCCCCTCTGTTTCAGTCCCTCTGTTTCTCGCCCTCTGTTTCTCGCCCTCTGTTTCTCGCGCTCTGTTTCAGCCCCTCTGTTTCAGCCCCTCTGTTTCTCGCCCTCTGTTTCAGCCCCTCTGTTTCAGCCCCTCTGTTTCAGCCCCTCTGTTTCTCGCACTCCGTTTCAGCCCCTCTGTTCCAGCCCCTCTGTTTCACGCCCTCTGTTTCTCGCCCTCTTTTTCAGCCCCTCTGTTTCTCGCCCTCTGTTTCTCGCCCTCTGTTTCAGGCCCTCTGTTTCAGCCCCTCTGTTTCAGCCGCTCTGTTTCAGCACCTCTGTATCAGCCCCTCTGTTTCAGCCCCTCTGTTTCAGCCCCTCTGTTTCAGCCCCTCTGTTTCTCGCCCTCTGTTTCTCGCCCTCTGTTGCAGCCCCTCTGTTTCAGCCCCTCTGTTTCAGCCCCTCTGTTTCAGCCCCTCTGTTTCAGCCCCTCTGTTTCAGCCCCTCAGTTTCAGCCCCTCTGTTTCAGCCCCTCTGTTTCTCGCCCTCTGTTTCTCGCTCTCTATTTCTCGCCCTCTGTTTCAGCCCCTCTGTTTCAGCCCCTCTGTTTCAGCCCCTCTGTTTCAGCCCCTCTGTTTCTCGCCCTCTGTTTCAGCCCCTCTGTTTCTCGCCCTCTGTTTCTCGCCCTCTGTTTCAGCCCCTATGTTTCAGCCCCTCTGTTTCAGCCCCACTGTTTCAGCCCCTCTGTTTCAGCCCCTCTGTTTCTCGACCTCTGTTTCAGCCCGTCTGTTTCAGCCCCTCTGTTTCAGCCCCTCTGTTTCAGCCCCTCTGTTTCTCGCCCTCTGTTTCTCGCCCTCTGTTTCGCGCCCTCTGTTTCAGCCCCTCTGTTTCAGCCCCTGTGTTTCAGCCCCTCTGTTTCAGCCCAACTGTTTCTGCCCCTCTGTTTCTCGCCCTCTGTTTCTCGCCCTCTGTTTCTCACCCTCTGTTTCTCGCCATCTGTTTCAGCCCCACTATTTCAGCCCCTCTGTTTCATCCCCTCTGTTTCTCGCCCTCTGTTTCAGCCCCTCTGTTTCAGCCCCTCTGTTTCTCGCCCACTGTTTCTGCCACTCTTTTTCAGCCCCTCAGATAATCGCCCTCTGTTTCTCGCCCTCTGTTTCAGCCCCTCTGTTTCAGCCCCTCAGTTTCAGCCCCTCTGTTTCAGCCCCTCTGTTTCACGCCCTCTGTTTCTCGCTCTCTGTTTCTCGCCCTCTGTTTCAGCCCCTCTGTTTCTCGCCCTCTGTTTCAGCCCCTCTGTTTCAGCCCCTCTGTTTCAGCCCCTCTGTTTCTCGCCCTCTGTTTCTCGCCCTCTGTTTCAGCCCCTCTGTTTCAGCCCCTCTGTTTCAGCACCTCTGTTTCAGCCCCTCTGTTTCAGCCCCTATGTTTGAGCGCCTCTGTTTCAGCCCGTCTGTTTCTCGCCCTCTGTTTCAGCCCCTCTGTTTCAGCCCCTCTGTTTCAGCTCCTCTGATTCAGCCCTTCTGTTTCTCGCCCTCTGTTTCTAGCCCTCTGTTGCAGCCCCTCTGTTTCAGCCACTCTGTTTCAGCCCCTCTGTTTCAGCCCCTCTGTTTCTCGCCCTCTGTTTCAGCCCCTCTGTTTCAGCCCTTCTGTTTCAGCCCCTCTGTTTTAGCCCCGCTGTTTCTCGCCCTCTGTTTCTCGCTCTCTGTTTCTCGCACTCTGTTTCAGCCCCTCTGTTTCAGCCCCTCTGTTTCAGCCCCTCTGTTTCTCGCCCTCTGTTTCAGCCCCTCTGTTTCTCGCCCTCTGTTTCTCGCCCTCTGTTTCAGCCCCTATGTTTCAGCCCCTCTGTTTCAGCTCCTCTGATTCAGCCCTTCTGTTTCTCTCCCTCTGTTTCTAGCCCTCTGTTGCAGCCCCTCTGTTTCAGCCACTCTGTTTCAGCCCCTCTGTTTCAGCCCTTCTGTTTCAGCCCCTCTGTTTCTCGCCCTATGTTTGAGCCCCTCTGTTTCAGCCCGTCTGTTTCTCGCCCTCTGTTTCAGCCCCTCTGTTTCAGCCCCTCTGGTTCAGCTCCTCTGATTCAGCCCTTCTGTTTCTCGCCCTCTGTTTCTAGCCCTCTGTTGCAGCCCCTCTGTTTCAGCCACTCTGTTTCAGCTCCTCTGTTTCAGCCCCTCTGTTTCTCGCCCTCTGTTTCAGCCCCTCTGTTTCAGCCCTTCTGTTTCAGCCCCTCTGTTTTAGCCCCTCTGTTTCTCGCCCTCTGTTTCTCGCTCTCTGTTTCTCGCACTCTGTTTCAGCCCCTCTGTTTCAGCCCCTCTGTTTCAGCCCCTCTGTTTCTCGCCCTCTGTTTCAGCCCCTCTGTTTCTCGCCCTCTGTTTCTCGCCCTCTGTTTCATCCCCTATGTTTCAGCCCCTCTGTTTCAGCCCCACTGTTTCAGCCCATCTGTTTCAGCCCCTCTGTTTCTCGCCCTCTGTTTCAGCCCCTCTGTTTCAGCCCCTCTGTTTCAGCCCCTCTGTTTCAGTCTCTCTGTTTCTCGCCCTCTGTTTCTCGCCCTCTGTTTCTCGCCCTCTGTTTCCGCCCCTCTGTTTCAGCCCCTCTGTTTCTCGCCCTCTGTTTCAGCCCCTGTGTTTCAGCCCCTCTGTTTCAGCCCCTCTGTTTCTCGCACTCCGTTTCAGCCCCTCTGTTTCAGCCCCTCTGTTTCACGCCCTCTGTTTCTCGCCCTCTTTTTCAGCCCCTCTGTTTCTCGCCCTCTGTTTCTCGCCCTCTGTTTCAGCCCCTCTGTTTCAGCCCCTCTGTTTCAGCCGCTCTGTTTCAGCCCCTCTGTATCAGCCCCTCTGTTTCAGCCCCTCTGTTTCAGCCCCTCTGTTTCAGCCCCTCAGCTTCAACCACTCTGTTTCAGCCCCTCTGTTTCAGCCCCTCTGTTTCAGCCCCTCTGTTTCTCGCCCCCTGTTTCTCGCCCTCTGTATCTCGCTCTCTGTTTCAGCCCCTCTGTTTCAGCCTCTCTGTTTCAGCCCCTCTGTTTCAGCGCCTCTGTTTCTCGCCCTCTGTTTCAGCCCCTCTGTTTCAGCCCCTCTGTTTCAGCCCCTCTGTTTCTCGCCCTCTGTTTCTCGCCCTATGTTGCAGCCCCTCTGTTTCAGCCCCTCTGTTTCAGCCCCTCTGTTTCAGCCCCTCTGTTTCTCGCCCTCTGTTTCAGCCCCTCTGTTTCAGCCCCTCAGTTTCAGCCCCTCTGTTTCAGCCCCTCTGTTTCTCGCCCTCTGTTTCTCGCTCTCTATTTCTCGCCCTCTGTTTCAGCCCCTCTGTTTCAGCCCCTCTGTTTCAGCACCTCTGTTTCAGCCCCTCTGTTTCTCGCCCTCTGTTTCAGCCCCTCTGTTTCTCGCCCTCTGTTTCTCGCCCACTGTTTCAGCCCCTCTATTTCAGCCCCTCTGTTTCAGCCCCACTGTTTCAGCCCCTCTGTTTCAGCCCCTCTGTTTCTCGACCTCTGTTTCAGCCCGTCTGTTTCAGCCCCTCTGTTTCAGCCCCTCTGTTTCAGCCCCTCTGTTTCTCGCCCTCTGTTTCTCGCCCTCTGTTTCGCGCCCTCTGTTTCAGCCCCTCTGTTTCAGCCCCTCTGTTTCAGCCCCTCTGTTTCAGCCCAACTGTTTCTGCCCCTCTGTTTCTCGCCCTCTGTTTCTCGCCCTCTGTTTCTCACCCTCTGTTTCTCGCCATCTGTTTCAGCCCATCTGTTTCAGCCCCTCTGTTTCATCCCCTCTGTTTCTCGCCCTCTGTTTCAGCCCCTCTGTTTCAGCCCCTCTGTTTCTCGCCCACTGTTTCTGCCACTCTTTTTCAGCCCCTCAGTTTCTCGCCCTCTGTTTCTCGCCCTCTGTTTCAGCCCCTCTGTTTCAGCCCCTCAGTTTCAGCCCCTCTGTTTCAGCCCCTCTGTTTCACGCCCTCTGTTTCTCGCTCTCTGTTTCTCGCCCTCTGTTTCAGCCCCTCTGTTTCTCGCCCTCTGTTTCAGCCCCTCTGTTTCAGCCCCTCTGTTTCAGCCCCTCTGTTTCTCGCCCTCTGTTTCTCGCCCTCTGTTTCAGCCCCTCTGTTTCAGCCCCTCTGTTTCAGCACCTCTGTTTCAGCCCCTCTGTTTCAGCCCCTATGTTTGAGCCCCTCTGTTTCAGCCCGTCTGTTTCAGCCCCTCTGTTTCAGCCCCTCTGTTTCAGCCCCTCTGTTTCAGCTCCTCTGATTCAGCCCTTCTGTTTCTCGCCCTCTGTTTCTAGCCCTCTGTTGCAGCCCCTCTGTTTCAGCCCCTCTGTTTCTCGCCCTCTGTTTCAGCCCCTCTGTTTCAGCCCCTCTGTTTCAGCCACTCTGTTTCTCGCACTCTGTTTCTCGCCCTATGTTGCAGCCCTTCTGTTTCAGCCCCTCTGTTTCAGCCCCTCTGTTTCACACCCTCTGTTTCTTGCCCGCTGTTTCAGCCCCTCTGTTTCAGCCCCTCAGTTTCAGCCCCTCTGTTTCAGCCCCTCTGTTTCTCGCCCTCTGTTTCTCGCTCTCTGTTTCTCGCCCTCTGTTTCAGCCCCTCTGTTTCAGCCCCTCTGTTTCAGCCCCTCTGTTTCAGCCCCTCTGTTTCAGCCCCTCTGTTTCTCGCCCTCTGTTTCAGCCCCTCTGTTTCTCACCCTCTGTTTCTCGCCCTCTGTTTCAGCCCCTCTGTTTCAGCACCTCTGTTTCAGCCCCACAGTTTCAGCCCCTCTCTTTCAGCCCCTCTGTTTCTCGCCCTCTGTTTCAGCCCCTCTGTTTCAGCCCCTCTGTTTCAGCCCCTCTGTTTCAGCCCCTCTGTTTCTCGCCCTCTGTTTCTCGCCCTCTGTTTCTCTCCCACTGTTTCTCGCCCTCTGTTTCAGCCCCTCTGTTTCAGCCCCTCTGTTTCAGCCCCTCTGTTTCAGCCCCTCTGTTTCTGCCCCTCTGTTTCTCGCCCTCTGTTTCTCGCCCTCTGTTTCTCAACCTCTGTTTCTCGCCATCTGTTTCAGCCCCACTGTTTCAGCCCCTCTGTTTCATCCCCTCTGTTTCTCGCCCTCTGTTTCAGCCCCTCTGTACCAGCCCCTCTGTTTCAGCCCCTCTTTTTCAGCCCCTCTGTTTCTCGCCCTCTGTTTCTCGCCCTCTGTTTCTCCCCCTCTGTTTCAGCCCCTCTGTTTCAGCCCCTCTGTTTCTCGCCCTCTGTTTCTCGCCCTCTGTTTCAGCCCCTCTGTTTCAGCCACTCTTTTTCTCGCCCACTGTTTCTCGCCCTCTGTTTCTCGCCCTATGTTTCAGCCCCTCTGTTTCAGCCCCTCTGTTTCAGCCCCTCTGTTTCTCGCCCTCTGTTTCTCGCCCTCTGTTTCAGCCCCTCTGTTTCAGCCCCTCTGTTTCAGCCCCTCTGTTTCCGCCCCTCTGTTTCAGCCCCTCTGTTTCTCGCCGTCTGTTTCAGCGCCTCTGTTTCAGCCCCTCTGTTTAAGCCCCTCTGTTTCAGCCCCTCTGTTTCTCGCCCTCTGTTTCTCGCCCTCTGTTTCAGCCCCTCTGTTTCAGCCCCTCTGTTTCAGCCCCTCTGTTTCCGCCCCTCTGTTTCAGCCCCTCTGTTTCTCGCCGTCTGTTTCAGCGCCTCTGTTTCAGCCCCTCTGTTTAAGCCCCTCTGTTTCAGCCCGTCTGTTTCTCGCCCTCTGTTTCTCGCCCTCTGTTTCAGCCCCTCTGTTTCAGCCTCTCTGTTTCAGCCCCTCTGTTTCAGCCCCTCTGTTTCTCGCCCTCTGTTTCAGCCCCTCTGTTTCAGCCCCTCTGTTTCAGCCCCTCTGTTTCTCGCCCTCTGTTTCTCGCCCTCTGTTGCAGCCCCTCTGTTTCAGCCCCTCTGTTTCAGCCCCTCTGTTTCAGTCCCTCTGTTTCTCGCCCTCTGTTTCTCGCCCTCTGTTTCTCGCCCTCTGTTTCAGCCCCTCTGTTTCAGCCCCTCTGTTTCTCGCCCACTGTTTCTGCCACTCTTTTTCAGCCCCTCAGTTTCTCGCCCTCTGTTTCTCGCCCTCTGTTTCAGCCCCTCTGTTTCAGCCCCTCAGTTTCAGCCCCTCTGTTTCAGCCCCTCTGTTTCACGCCCTCTGTTTCTCGCTCTCTGTTTCTCGCCCTCTGTTTCAGCCCCTCTGTTTCTCGCCCTCTGTTTCAGCCCCTCAGTTTCAGCCCCTCTGTTTCAGCCCCTCTGTTTCTCGCCCTCTGTTTCTCGCCCTCTGTTTCAGCCCCTCTGTTTCAGCCCCTCTGTTTCAGCACCTCTGTTTCAGCCCCTCTGTTTCAGCCCCTATGTTTGAGCCCCTCTGTTTCAGCCCGTCTGTTTCTCGCCCTCTGTTGCAGCCCCTCTGTTTCAGCCCCTCTGTTTCAGCTCCTCTGATTCAGCCCTTCTGTTTCTCGCCCTCTGTTTCAGCCCCTCTGTTTCAGCCCCTCTGTTTCAGCCACTCTGTTTCTCGCACTCTGTTTCTCGCCCTATGTTGCAGCCCTTCTGTTTCAGCCCCTCTGTTTCAGCCCCTCTGTTTCACACCCTCTGTTTCTCGCCCGCTGTTTCAGCCCCTCTGTTTCAGCCCCTCAGTTTCAGCCCCTCTGTTTCAGCCCCTCTGTTTCTCGCCCTCTGTTTCTCGCTCTCTGTTTCTCGCCCTCTGTTTCAGCCCCTCTGTTTCAGCCCCTCTGTTTCAGCCCCTCTGTTTCAGCCCCTCTGTTTCAGCCCCTCTGTTTCTCGCCCTCTGTTTCAGCCCCTCTGTTTCTCACCCTCTGTTTCTCGCCCTCTGTTTCAGCCCCTCTGTTTCAGCACCTCTGTTTCAGCCCCACAGTTTCAGCCCCTCTCTTTCAGCCCCTCTGTTTCTCGCCCTCTGTTTCAGCCCCTCTGTTTCAGCCCCTCTGTTTCAGCCCCTCTGTTTCAGCCCCTCTGTTTCTCGCCCTCTGTTTCTCGCCCTCTGTTTCTCTCCCACTGTTTCTCGCCCTCTGTTTCAGCCCCTCTGTTTCAGCCCCTCTGTTTCAGCCCCTCTGTTTCAGCCCCTCTGTTTCTGCCCCTCTGTTTCTCGCCCTCTGTTTCTCGCCCTCTGTTTCTCAACCTCTGTTTCTCGCCATCTGTTTCAGCCCCACTGTTTCAGCCCCTCTGTTTCATCCCCTCTGTTTCTCGCCCTCTGTTTCAGCCCCTCTGTACCAGCCCCTCTGTTTCAGCCCCTCTTTTTCAGCCCCTCTGTTTCTCGCCCTCTGTTTCTCGCCCTCTGTTTCTCCCCCTCTGTTTCAGCCCCTCTGTTTCAGCCCCTCTGTTTCTCGCCCTCTGTTTCTCGCCCTCTGTTTCAGCCCCTCTGTTTCAGCCACTCTTTTTCTCGCCCACTGTTTCTCGCCCTCTGTTTCTCGCCCTATGTTTCAGCCCCTCTGTTTCAGCCCCTCTGTTTCAGCCCCTCTGTTTCTCGCCCTCTGTTTCTCGCCCTCTGTTTCAGCCCCTCTGTTTCAGCCCCTCTGTTTCAGCCCCTCTGTTTCCGCCCCTCTGTTTCAGCCCCTCTGTTTCTCGCCGTCTGTTTCAGCGCCTCTGTTTCAGCCCCTCTGTTTAAGCCCCTCTGTTTCAGCCCGTCTGTTTCTCGCCCTCTGTTTCTCGCCCTCTGTTTCAGCCCCTCTGTTTCAGCCCCTCTGTTTCAGCCTCTCTGTTTCAGCCCCTCTGTTTCAGCCCCTCTGTTTCTCGCCCTCTGTTTCAGCCCCTCTGTTTCAGCCCCTCTGTTTCAGCCCCTCTGTTTCTCGCCCTCTGTTTCTCGCCCTCTGTTGCAGCCCCTCTGTTTCAGCCCCTCTGTTTCAGCCCCTCTGTTTCAGTCCCTCTGTTTCTCGCCCTCTGTTTCTCGCCCTCTGTTTCTCGCCCTCTGTTTCAGCCCCTCTGTTTCAGCCCCTCTGTTTCTCGCCCTCTGTTTCAGCCCCTCTGTTTCAGCCCCTCTGTTTCAGCCCCTCTGTTTCTCGCACTCCGTTTCAGCCCCTCTGTTTCAGCCCCTCTGTTTCACGCCCTCTGTTTCTCGCCCTCTTTTTCAGCCCCTCTGTTTCTCGCCCTCTGTTTCTCGCCCTCTGTTTCAGGCCCTCTGTTTCAGCCCCTCTGTTTCAGCCCCTCTGTTTCACGCCCTCTGTTTCTCGCCCTCTTTTTCAGCCCCTCTGTTTCTCGCCCTCTGTTTCTCGCCCTATGTTGCAGCCCTTCTGTTTCAGCCCCTCTGTTTCAGCCCCTCTGTTTCACACCCTCTGTTTCTCGCCCGCTGTTTCAGCCCCTCTGTTTCAGCCCCTCAGTTTCAGCCCCTCTGTTTCAGCCCCTCTGTTTCTCGCCCTCTGTTTCTCGCCCTCTGTTTCAGGCCCTCTGTTTCAGCCCCTCTGTTTCAGCCGCTCTGTTTCAGCCCCTCTGTATCAGCCCCTCTGTTTCAGCCCCTCTGTTTCAGCCCCTCTGTTTCAGCCCCTCTGTTTCTCGCCCTCTGTTTCTCGCCCTCTGTTGCAGCCCCTCTGTTTCAGCCCCTCTGTTTCAGCCCCTCTGTTTCAGCCCCTCTGTTTCAGCCCCTCTGTTTCAGCCCCTCTGTTTCAGCCCCTCTGTTTCTCGCCCTCTGTTTCTCGCTCTCTATTTCTCGCCCTCTGTTTCAGCCCCTCTGTTTCAGCCCCTCTGTTTCAGCCCCTCTGTTTCAGCCCCTCTGTTTCTCGCCCTCTGTTTCAGCCCCTCTGTTTCTCGCCCTCTGTTTCTCGCCCTCTGTTTCAGCCCCTCTATTTCAGCCCCTCTGTTTCAGCCCCACTGTTTCAGCCCCTCTGTTTCAGCCCCTCTGTTTCTCGACCTCTGTTTCAGCCCGTCTGTTTCAGCCCCTCTGTTTCAGCCCCTCTGTTTCAGCCCCTCTGTTTCTCGCCCTCTGTTTCTCGCCCTCTGTTTCGCGCCCTCTGTTTCAGCCCCTCTGTTTCAGCCCCTCTGTTTCAGCCCCTCTGTTTCAGTCCAACTGTTTCTGCCCCTCTGTTTCTCGCCCTCTGTTTCTCGCCCTCTGTTTCTCACCCTCTGTTTCTCGCCATCTGTTTCAGCCCCACTATTTCAGCCCCTCTGTTTCATCCCCTCTGTTTCTCGCCCTCTGTTTCAGCCCCTCTGTTTCAGCCCCTCTGTTTCTCGCCCTCTGTTTCTGCCACTCTTTTTCAGCCCCTCAGTTAATCGCCCTCTGTTTCTCGCCCTCTGTTTCAGCCCCTCTGTTTCAGCCCCTCAGTTTCAGCCCCTCTGTTTCAGCCCCTCTGTTTCACGCCCTCTGTTTCTCGCTCTCTGTTTCTCGCCCTCTGTTTCAGCCCCTCTGTTTCTCGCCCTCTGTTTCAGCCCCTCTGTTTCAGCCCCTCTGTTTCAGCCCCTCTGTTTCTCGCCCTCTGTTTCTCGCCCTCTGTTTCAGCCCCTCTGTTTCAGCCCCTCTGTTTCAGCACCTCTGTTTCAGCCCCTCTGTTTCAGCCCCTATGTTTGAGCGCCTCTGTTTCAGCCCGTCTGTTTCTCGCCCTCTGTTTCAGCCCCTCTGTTTCAGCCCCTCTGTTTCAGCTCCTCTGATTCAGCCCTTCTGTTTCTCGCCCTCTGTTTCTAGCCCTCTGTTGCAGCCCCTCTGTTTCAGCCACTCTGTTTCAGCCCCTCTGTTTCAGCCCCTCTGTTTCTCGCCCTCTGTTTCAGCCCCTCTGTTTCAGCCCTTCTGTTTCAGCCCCTCTGTTTTAGCCCCGCTGTTTCTCGCCCTCTGTTTCTCGCTCTCTGTTTCTCGCACTCTGTTTCAGCCCCTCTGTTTCAGCCCCTCTGTTTCAGCCCCTCTGTTTCTCGCCCTCTGTTTCAGCCCCTCTGTTTCTCGCCCTCTGTTTCTCGCCCTCTGTTTCAGCCCCTATGTTTCAGCCCCTCTGTTTCAGCTCCTCTGATTCAGCCCTTCTGTTTCTCTCCCTCTGTTTCTAGCCCTCTGTTGCAGCCCCTCTGTTTCAGCCACTCTGTTTCAGCCCCTCTGTTTCAGCCCCTCTGTTTCAGCCCCTCTGTTTCTCGCCCTATGTTTGAGCCCCTCTGTTTCAGCCCGTCTGTTTCTCGCCCTCTGTTTCAGCCCCTCTGTTTCAGCCCCTCTGTTTCAGCTCCTCTGATTCAGCCCTTCTGTTTCTCGCCCTCTGTTTCTAGCCCTCTGTTGCAGCCCCTCTGTTTCAGCCACTCTGTTTCAGCTCCTCTGTTTCAGCCCCTCTGTTTCTCGCCCTCTGTTTCAGCCCCTCTGTTTCAGCCCTTCTGTTTCAGCCCCTCTGTTTTAGCCCCTCTGTTTCTCGCCCTCTGTTTCTCGCTCTCTGTTTCTCGCACTCTGTTTCAGCCCCTCTGTTTCAGCCCCTCTGTTTCAGCCCCTCTGTTTCTCGCCCTCTGTTTCAGCCCCTCTGTTTCTCGCCCTCTGTTTCTCGCCCTCTGTTTCATCCCCTATGTTTCAGCCCCTCTGTTTCAGCCCCACTGTTTCAGCCCATCTGTTTCAGCCCCTCTGTTTCTCGCCCTCTGTTTCAGCCCCTCTGTTTCAGCCCCTCTGTTTCAGCCCCTCTGTTTCAGTCTCTCTGTTTCTCGCCCTCTGTTTCTCGCCCTCTGTTTCTCGCCCTCTGTTTCCGCCCCTCTGTTTCAGCCCCTCTGTTTCTCGCCCTCTGTTTCAGCCCCTCTGTTTCAGCCCCTCTGTTTCAGCCCCTCTGTTTCTCGCACTCCGTTTCAGCCCCTCTGTTTCAGCCCCTCTGTTTCACGCCCTCTGTTTCTCGCCCTCTTTTTCAGCCCCTCTGTTTCTCGCCCTCTGTTTCTCGCCCTCTGTTTCAGCCCCTCTGTTTCAGCCCCTCTGTTTCAGCCCCTCTGTTTCAGCCCCTCTGTATCAGCCCCTCTGTTTCAGCCCCTCTGTTTCAGCCCCTCTGTTTCAGCCCCTCAGCTTCAACCCCTCTGTTTCAGCCCCTCTGTTTCAGCCCCTCTGTTTCAGCCCCTCTGTTTCTCGCCCCCTGTTTCTCGCCCTCTGTATCTCGCTCTCTGTTTCAGCCCCTCTGTTTCAGCCTCTCTGTTTCTCGCCCTCTGTTTCAGCGCCTCTGTTTCTCGCCCTCTGTTTCAGCCCCTCTGTTTCAGCCCCTCTGTTTCAGCCCCTCTGTTTCTCGCCCTCTGTTTCTCGCCCTCTGTTGCAGCCCCTCTGTTTCAGCCCCTCTGTTTCAGCCCCTCTGTTTCAGCC
Source organism: Stegostoma tigrinum (assembly GCF_030684315.1). Classification (NCBI taxonomy): domain Eukaryota; kingdom Metazoa; phylum Chordata; class Chondrichthyes; order Orectolobiformes; family Stegostomatidae; genus Stegostoma; species Stegostoma tigrinum. The sequence goes on from NC_081395.1 coordinate 1,882,421, forward strand.
CCTCTGTTTCTCGCCCTCTGTTTCAGCCCCTCTGTTTCAGCCCCTCAGTTTCAGCCCCTCTGTTTCAGCCCCTCTGTTTCTCGCCCTCTGTTTCTCGCTCTCTATTTCTCGCCCTCTGTTTCAGCCCCTCTGTTTCAGCCCCTCTGTTTCAGCCCCTCTGTTTCAGCCCCTCTGTTTCTCGCCCTCTGTTTCAGCCCCTCTGTTTCTCGCCCTCTGTTTCTCGCCCACTGTTTCAGCCCCTCTATTTCAGCCCCTCTGTTTCAGCCCCACTGTTTCAGCCCCTCTGTTTCAGCCCCTCTGTTTCTCGACCTCTGTTTCAGCCCGTCTGTTTCAGCCCCTCTGTTTCAGCCCCTCTGTTTCAGCCCCTCTGTTTCTCGCCCTCTGTTTCTCGCCCTCTGTTTCGCGCCCTCTGTTTCAGCCCCTCTGTTTCAGCCCCTCTGTTTCAGCCCCTCTGTTTCAGCCCAACTGTTTCTGCCCCTCTGTTTCTCGCCCTCTGTTTCTCGCCCTCTGTTTCTCACCCTCTGTTTCTCGCCATCTGTTTCAGCCCATCTGTTTCAGCCCCTCTGTTTCATCCCCTCTGTTTCTCGCCATCTGTTTCAGCCCCTCTGTTTCAGCCCCTCTGTTTCTCGCCCACTGTTTCTGCCACTCTTTTTCAGCCCCTCAGTTTCTCGCCCTCTGTTTCTCGCCCTCTGTTTCAGCCCCTCTGTTTCAGCCCCTCAGTTTCAGCCCCTCTGTTTCAGCCCCTCTGTTTCACGCCCTCTGTTTCTCGCTCTCTGTTTGTCGCCCTCTGTTTCAGCCCCTCTGTTTCTCGCCCTCTGTTTCAGCCCCTCTGTTTCAGCCCCTCTGTTTCAGCCCCTCTGTTTCTCGCCCTCTGTTTCTCGCCCTCTGTTTCAGCCCCTCTGTTTCAGCCCCTCTGTTTCAGCACCTCTGTTTCAGCCCCTCTGTTTCAGCCCCTATGTTTGAGCCCCTCTGTTTCAGCCCGTCTGTTTCAGCCCCTCTGTTTCAGCCCCTCTGTTTCAGCCCCTCTGTTTCAGCTCCTCTGATTCAGCCCTTCTGTTTCTCGCCCTCTGTTTCTAGCACTCTGTTGCAGCCCCTCTGTTTCAGCCCCTCTGTTTCTCGCCCTCTGTTTCAGCCCCTCTGTTTCAGCCCCTCTGTTTCAGCCCCTCTGTTTCTCGGCCTCTGTTTCTCGCCCTATGTTGCAGCCCTTCTGTTTCAGCCCCTCTGTTTCAGCCCCTCTGTTTCACACCCTCTGTTTCTCGCCCGCTGTTTCAGCCCCTCTGTTTCAGCCCCTCAGTTTCAGCCGCACTGTTTCAGCCCCTCTGTTTCTCGCCCTCTGTTTCTCGCTCTCTGTTTCTCGCCCTCTGTTTCAGCCCCTCTGTTTCAGCCCCTCTGTTTCAGCCCCTCTGTTTCAGCCCCTCTGTTTCAGCCCCTCTGTTTCTCGCCCTCTGTTTCAGCCCCTCTGTTTCTCACCCTCTGTTTCTCGCCCTCTGTTTCAGCCCCTCTGTTTCAGCACCTCTGTTTCAGCCCCACAGTTTCAGCCCCTCTCTTTCAGCCCCTCTGTTTCTCGCCCTCTGTTTCAGCCCCTCTGTTTCAGCCCCTCTGTTTCAGCCCCTCTGTTTCAGCCCCTCTGTTTCTCGCCCTCTGTTTCTCGCCCTCTGTTTCTCTCCCACTGTTTCTCGCCCTCTGTTTCAGCCCCTCTGTTTCAGCCCCTCTGTTTCAGCCCCTCTGTTTCAGCCCCTCTGTTTCTGCCCCTCTGTTTCTCGCCCTCTGTTTCTCGCCCTCTGATTCTCAACCTCTGTTTCTCGCCATCTGTTTCAGCCCCACTGTTTCAGCCCCTCTGTTTCATCCCCTCTGTTTCTCGCCCTCTGTTTCAGCCCCTCTGTACCAGCCCCTCTGTTTCAGCCCCTCTTTTTCAGCCCCTCTGTTTCTCGCCCTCTGTTTCTCGCCCTCTGTTTCTCCCCCTCTGTTTCAGCCCCTCTGTTTCAGCCCCTCTGTTTCTCGCCCTCTGTTTCTCGCCCTCTGTTTCAGCCCCTCTGTTTCAGCCACTCTTTTTCTCGCCCACTGTTTCTCGCCCTCTGTTTCTCGCCCTATGTTTCAGCCCCTCTGTTTCAGCCCCTCTGTTTCAGCCCCTCTGTTTCTCGCCCTCTGTTTCTCGCCCTCTGTTTCAGCCCCTCTGTTTCAGCCCCTCTGTTTCATCCCCTCTGTTTCCGCCCCTCTGTTTCAGCCCCTCTGTTTCTCGCCGTCTGTTTCAGCGCCTCTGTTTCAGCCCCTCTGTTTAAGCCCCTCTGTTTCAGCCCCTCTGTTTCTCGCCCTCTGTTTCTCGCCCTCTGTTTCAGCCCCTCTGTTTCAGCCCCTCTGTTTCAGCCTCTCTGTTTCAGCCCCTCTGTTTCAGCCCCTCTGTTTCTCGCCCTCTGTTTCAGCCCCTCTGTTTCAGCCCCTCTGTTTCAGCCCCTCCGTTTCTCGCCCTCTGTTTCTCGCCCTCTGTTGCAGCCCCTCTGTTTCAGCCCCTCTGTTTCAGCCCCCCTGTTTCAGCCCCTCTGTTTCTCGCCCTCTGTTTCAGCCCCTCTGTTTCAGCCCCTCAGTTTCAGCCCCTCTGTTTCAGCCCCTCTGTTTCACGCCCTCTGTTTCTCGCCCTCTTTTTCAGCCCCTCTGTTTCTCGCCCTCTGTTTCTCGCCCTCTGTTTCAGGCCCTCTGTTTCAGCCCCTCTGTTTCAGCCGCTCTGTTTCAGCCCCTCTGTATCAGCCCCTCTGTTTCTCGCCCTCTGTTTCAGCCCCTCTGTTTCAGCCCCTCAGCTTCAACCCCTCTGTTTCAGCCCCTCTGTTTCAGCCCCTCTGTTTCAGCCCCTCTGTTTCTCGCCCCCTGTTTCTCGCCCTCTGTATCTCGCTCTCTGTTTCAGCCCCTGTGTTTCAGCCCCTCTGTTTCAGCCCATCTGTTTCAGCCCCTCTGTATCTCGCTCTCTGTTTCAGCCCCTCTGTTTCAGCCTCTCTGTTTCAGCCCCTCTGTTTCAGCGCCTCTGTTTCTCGCCCTCTGTTTCAGCCCCTCTGTTTCAGCCCCTCTGTTTCAGCCCCTCTGTTTCTCGCCCTCTGTTTCTCGCCCTCTGTTGCAGCCCCTCTGTTTCAGCCCCTCTGTTTCAGCCCCTCTGTTTCAGCCCCTCTGTTTCTCGCCCTCTCTTTCAGCCCCTCTGTTTCAGCCCCTCAGTTTCAGCCCCTCTGTTTCAGCCCCTCTGTTTCTCGCCCTCTGTTTCTCGCGCTCTATTTCTCGCCCTCTGTTTCAGCCCCTCTGTTTCAGCCCCTCTGTTTCAGCCCCTCTGTTTCAGCCCCTCTGTTTCTCACCCTCTGTTTCAGCCCCTCTGTTTCTCGCCCTCTGTTTCTCGCCCTCTGTTTCAGCCCCTCTATTTCAGCCCCTCTGTTTCAGCCCCACTGTTTCAGCCCCTCTGTTTCAGCCCCTCTGTTTCTCGACCTCTGTTTCAGCCCGTCTGTTTCAGCCCGTCTGTTTCAGCACCTCTGTTTCAGCCCCTCTGTTTCTCGCCCTCTGTTTCTCGCCCTCTGTTTCGCGCCCTCTGTTTCAGCCCCTCTGTTTCAGCCCCTCTGTTACAGCCCCTCTGTTTCAGCCCAACTGTTTCTGCCCCTCTGTTTCTCGCCCTCTGTTTCTCGCCCTCTGTTTCTCACCCTCTGTTTCTCGCCATCTGTTTCAGCCCCACTGTTTCAGCCCCTCTGTTTCATCCCCTCTGTTTCTCGCCCTCTGTTTCAGCCCCTCTGTTTCAGCCCCTCTGTTTCTCGCCCACTGTTTCTGCCCCTCTTTTTCAGCCCCTCAGTTTCTCGCCCTCTGTTTCTCGCCCTCTGTTTCAGCCCCTCTGTTTCAGCCCATCTGTTTCAGCCACTCTGTTTCAGCCCCTCTGTTTCTGCCCCTCTGTTTCTCACCCTCTGTTTCTCGCCCTCTGTTTCTCACCCTCTGCTTCTCGCCATCTGTTTCAGCCCCCCTGTTTCAGCCCCTCTGTTTCTCGCCATCTGTTTCTCGCCCTCTGTTTCTCGCCCTCTGTTTCAGCCCCTCTGTTTCAGCCCCTCTGTTTCTCGCCCTCTGTTTCAGCCCCTCTGTTTCAGCCCCTGTGTTTCAGCCCCTCTGTTTCTCGCCCTCCGTTTCAGCCCCTCTGTTTCAGCCCCTCTGTTTCACGCCCTCTGTTTCTCGCCCTCTTTTTCAGCCCCTCTGTTTCTCGCCCTCTGTTTCTCGCCCTCTGTTTCAGGCCCTCTGTTTCAGCCCCTCTGTTTCAGCCGCTCTGTTTCAGCCCCTCTGTATCAGCCCCTCTGTTTCAGCCCCTCTGTTTCAGCCCGTCTGTTTCAGCCCCTCTGCTTCAACCCCTCTGTTTCTCGCCCTCTTTTTCTCACCCTCTGTTTCAGCCCCTCTGTTTCAGCCCCTCTGTTTCAGCCCCTCTGTTTCTCGCCCCCTGTTTCTAGCCCTCTGTATCTCGCCCTCTGTTTCAGCCCCTCTGTTTCAGCCCCTCTGTTTCAGCCCCTCTGTTTCAGCCCCTCTGTTTCAGCCCCTCTGTTTCAGCCCCTCTGTTTCTCGCCCTCTGTTTCTCGCCCTATGTTGCAGCCCCTCTGTTTCAGCCCCTCTGTTTCAGCCCCTCTGTTTCACACCCTCTGTTTCTCGCCCGCTGTTTCAGCCCCTCTGTTTCAGCCCCTCAGTTTCAGCCCCTCTGTTTCAGCCCCTCTGTTTCTCGCCCTCTGTTTCTCGCTCTCTGTTTCTCGCCCTCTGTTTCAGCCCCTCTGTTTCAGCCCCTCTGTTTCAGCCCCTCTGTTTCAGCCCCTCTGTTTCAGCCCCTCTGTTTCTCGCCCTCTGTTTCAGCCCCTCTGTTTCTCACCCTCTGTTTCTCGCCCTCTGTTTCAGCCCCTCTGTTTCAGCACCTCTGTTTCAGCCCCACAGTTTCAGCCCCTCTCTTTCAGCCCCTCTGTTTCTCGCCCTCTGTTTCAGCCCCTCTGTTTCAGCCCCTCTGTTTCAGCCCCTCTGTTTCAGCCCCTCTGTTTCTCGCCCTCTGTTTCTCGCCCTCTGTTTCTCTCCCACTGTTTCTCGCACTCTGTTTCAGCCCCTCTGTTTCAGCCCCTCTGTTTCAGCCCCTCTGTTTCAGCCCCTCTGTTTCTGCCCCTCTGTTTCTCGCCCTCTGTTTCTCGCCCTCTGTTTCTCAACCTCTGTTTCTCGCCATCTGTTTCAGCCCCACTGTTTCAGCCCCTCTGTTTCATCCCCTCTGTTTCTCGCCCTCTGTTTCAGCCCCTCTGTACCAGCCCCTCTGTTTCAGCCCCTCTTTTTCAGCCCCTCTGTTTCTCGCCCTCTGTTTCTCGCCCTCTGTTTCTCCCCCTCTGTTTCAGCCCCTCTGTTTCAGCCCCTCTGTTTCTCGCCCTCTGTTTCTCGCCCTCTGTTTCAGCCCCTCTGTTTCAGCCACTCTTTTTCTCGCCCACTGTTTCTCGCCCTCTGTTTCTCGCCCTATGTTTCAGCCCCTCTGTTTCAGCCCCTCTGTTTCAGCCCCTCTGTTTCTCGCCCTCTGTTTCTCGCCCTCTGTTTCAGCCCCTCTGTTTCAGCCCCTCTGTTTCAGCCCCTCTGTTTCCGCCCCTCTGTTTCAGCCCCTCTGTTTCTCGCCGTCTGTTTCAGCGCCTCTGTTTCAGCCCCTCTGTTTAAGCCCCTCTGTTTCAGCCCGTCTGTTTCTCGCCCTCTGTTTCTCGCCCTCTGTTTCAGCCCCTCTGTTTCAGCCCCTCTGTTTCAGCCTCTCTGTTTCAGCCCCTCTGTTTCAGCCCCTCTGTTTCTCGCCCTCTGTTTCAGCCCCTCTGTTTCAGCCCCTCTGTTTCAGCCCCTCTGTTTCTCGCCCTCTGTTTCTCGCCCTCTGTTGCAGCCCCTCTGTTTCAGCCCCTCTGTTTCAGCCCCCCTGTTTCAGCCCCTCTGTTTCTCGCCCTCTGTTTCAGCCCCTCTGTTTCAGCCCCTCAGTTTCAGCCCCTCTGTTTCAGCCCCTCTGTTTCACGCCCTCTGTTTCTCGCCCTCTTTTTCAGCCCCTCTGTTTCTCGCCCTCTGTTTCTCGCCCTCTGTTTCAGGCCCTCTGTTTCAACCCCTCTGTTTCAGCCGCTCTGTTTCAGCCCCTCTGTATCAGCCCCTCTGTTTCAGCCCCTCTGTTTCAGCCCCTCTGTTTCAGCCCCTCAGCTTCAACCCCTCTGTTTCAGCCCCTCTGTTTCAGCCCCTCTGTTTCAGCCCCTCTGTTTCTCGCCCCCTGTTTCTCGCCCTCTGTATCTCGCTCTCTGTTTCAGCCCCTCTGTTTCAGCCCAACTGTTTCTGCCCCTCTGTTTCTCGCCCTCTGTTTCTCGCCCTCTGTTTCTCACCCTCTGTTTCTCGCCATCTGTTTCAGCCCCACTGTTTCAGCCCCTCTGTTTCATCCCCTCTGTTTCTCGCACTCTGTTTCAGCCCCTCTGTTTCAGCCCCTCTGTTTCTCGCCCTCTGTTTCTGCCCCTCTTTTTCAGCCCCTCAGTTTCTCGCCCTCTGTTTCTCGCCCTCTGTTTCAGCCCCTCTGTTTCAGCCCCTCTGTTTCAGCCCCTCTGTTTCAGCCCCTCTGTTTCTGCCCCTCTGTTTCTCGCCCTCTGTTTCTCGCCCTCTGTTTCTCACCCTCTGTTTCTCGCCATCTGTTTCAGCCCCCCTGTTTCAGCCCCTCTGTTTCTCGCCATCTGTTTCTCGCCCTCTGTTTCTCGCCCTCTGTTTCAGCCCCTCTGTTTCAGCCCCTCTGTTTCTCGCCCTCTGTTTCAGCCCCTCTGTTTCAGCCCCTGTGTTTCAGCCCCTCTGTTTCTCGCCCTCCGTTTCAGCCCCTCTGTTTCAGCCCCTCTGTTTCACGCCCTCTGTTTCTCGCCCTCTTTTTCAGCCCCTCTGTTTCTCGCCCTCTGTTTCTCGCCCTCTGTTTCAGGCCCTCTGTTTCAGCCCCTCTGTTTCTCGCCCTCTGTTTCAGCCCCTCTGTATCAGCCCCTCTGTTTCAGCCCCTCTGTTTCAGCCCGTCTGTTTCAGCCCCTCTGCTTCAACCCCTCTGTTTCTCGCCCTCTTTTTCTCACCCGCTGTTTCAGCCCCTCTGTTTCAGCCCCTCTGTTTCAGCCCCTCTGTTTCAGCCCCTCTGTTTCTCGCCCCCTGTTTCTCGCCCTCTGTATCTCGCCCTCTGTTTCAGCCCCTCTGTTTCAGCCCCTCTGTTTCAGCCCCTCTGTTTCTCGCCCTGTGTTTCAGCCACTCTGTTTCAGCCCCTCTGTTTCAGCCCCTCTGTTTCTCGCCCTCTGTTTCTCGCCCTATGTTGCAGCCCCTCTGTTTCAGCCCCTCTGTTTCAGCCCCTCTGTTTCACACCCTCTGTTTCTCGCCCGCTGTTTCAGCCCCTCTGTTTCAGCCCCTCACTTTCAGCCCCTCTGTTTCAGCCCCTCTGTTTCTCGCCCTCTGTTTCTCGCTCTCTGTTTCTCGCCCTCTGTTTCAGCCCCTCTGTTTCAGCCCCTCTGTTTCAGCCCCTCTGTTTCAGCCCCTCTGTTTCAGCCCCTCTGTTTCTCGCCCTCTGTTTCAGCCCCTCTGTTTCTCACCCTCTGTTTCTCGCCCTCTGTTTCAGCCCCTCTGTTTCAGCACCTCTGTTTCAGCCCCACAGTTTCAGCCCCTCTCTTTCAGCCCCTCTGTTCTCGCCCTCTGTTTCAGCCCCTCGGTTTCAGCTCCTCTGTTTCAGCCCCTCTGTTTCAGCCCCTCTGTTTCTCGCCCTCTGTTTCTCGCCCTCTGTTTCTCTCCCACTGTTTCTCGCCCTCTGTTTCAGCCCCTCTGTTTCAGCCCCTCTGTTTCAGGCCCTCTGTTTCAGCCCCTCTGTTTCTGCCCCTCTGTTTCTCGCCCTCTGTTTCTCGCCCTCTGTTTCTCAACCTCTGTTTCTCGCCATCTGTTTCAGCCCCACTATTTCAGCCCCTCTGTTTCATCCCCTCTGTTTCTCGCCCTCTGTTTCAGCCCCTCTGTACCAGCCCCTCTGTTTCAGCCCCTCTTTTTCAGCCCCTCTGTTTCTCGCCCTCTGTTTCTCGCCCTCTATTTCTCCCCCTCTGTTTCAGCCCCTCAGTTTCAGCCCCTCTGTTTCTCGCCCTCTGTTTCTCGCCCTCTGTTTCAGCCCCTCTGTTTCAGCCACTCTTTTTCTCGCCCACTGTTTCTCGCCCTCTGTTTCTCGCCCTATGTTTCAGCCCCTCTGTTTAAGCCCCTCTGTTTCAGCCCCTCTGTTTCTCGCCCTCTGTTTCTCGCCCTCTGTTTCAGCCCCTCTGTTTCAGCCCCTCTGTTTCAGCCCCTCTGTTTCCGCCCCTCTGTTTCAGCCCCTCTGTTTCTCGCCGTCTGTTTCAGCCCCTCTGTTTCAGCCCCTCTGTTTAAGCCAATCTGTTTCAGCCCGTCTGTTTCTCGCCCTCTGTTTCTCGCCCTCTGTTTCAGCCCCTCTGTTTCAGCCCCTCTGTTTCAGCCCCTCTGTTTCAGCCCCTCTGTTTCTCGCCCTCTGTTTCTCGCCCTCTGTTTCTCGCCCTCTTTTTCTCGCCCTCTGTTGCAGCCCCTCTGTTTCAGCCCCTCTGTTTCAGCACCTCTGTTTCAGCCCCTCTGTTTCTCGCCCTCTGTTTCAGCCCCTCTCTTTCAGCCCTTCTGTTTCAGCCCCTCTGTTTTTGCCCCTCTGTTTCTCGCCCTCTGTTTCTCGCTCTCTGTTTCTCGCCCTCTGTTTCAGCCCCTCTGTTTCAGCCGCTCTGTTTCAGCCCCTCTGTTTCTCGCCCTCTGTTTCAGCCCCTCTGTTTCTCGCCCTCTGTTTCTCGCCCTCTGTTTCAGCCCCTAAGTTTCAGCCCCTCTGTTTCAGCCCCACTGTTTCAGCCCATCTGTTTCAGCCCCTCTGTTTCTCGCCCTCTGTTTCAGCCCCTCTGTTTCAGCCCCTCTGTTTCAGCCCCTCTGATTCCGTCCCTCTGTTTCTCGCCCTCTGTTTCTCGCCCTCTGTTTCTCGCCCTCTGTTTCTCGCCCTCAGTTTCAGCCCCTCTGTTTCAGTCCCTCTGTTTCAGCCCCTCTGTTTCAGCCCCTCTGTTTCTCGCCCTCTGTTTCTCGCCCTCTGTTTCTCACCCTCTGTTTCTCGCCATCTGTTTCAGCCCAACTGTTTCAGCCCCTCTGTTTCTCGCCATCTGTTTCTCGCCCTCTGTTTCTCGCCCTCTGTTTCTCGCCCTCTGTTTCAGCCCCTCTGTTTCTCGCCCTCCGTTTCAGCCCCTCTGTTTCAGCCCCTCTGTTTCACGCCCTCTGTTTCTCGCCCTCTTTTTCAGCCCCTCTGTTTCTCGCCCTCTGTTTCTCGCCCTCTGTTTCAGGCCCTCTGTTTCAGCCCCTCTGTTTCAGCCGCTCTGTTTCAGCCCCTCTGTATCAGCCCCTCTGTTTCAGCCCCTCTGTTTCAGCCCCTCTGTTTCAGCCCCTCTGTTTCAGCCCCTCTGTTTCTCGCCCCCTGTTTCTAGCCCTCTGTATCTCGCCCTCTGTTTCAGCCCCTCTGTTTCAGCCCCTCTGTTTCAGCCCCTCTGTTTCAGCCCCTCTGTTTCAGCCCCTCTGTTTCAGCCCCTCTGTTTCTCGCCCTCTGTTTCTCGCCCTATGTTGCAGCCCCTCTGTTTCAGCCCCTCTGTTTCAGCCCCTCTGTTTCACACCCTCTGTTTCTCGCCCGCTGTTTCAGCCCCTCTGTTTCAGCCCCTCAGTTTCAGCCCCTCTGTTTCAGCCCCTCTGTTTCTCGCCCTCTGTTTCTCGCTCTCTGTTTCTCGCCCTCTGTTTCAGCCCCTCTGTTTCAGCCCCTCTGTTTCAGCCCCTCTGTTTCAGCCCCTCTGTTTCAGCCCCTCTGTTTCTCGCCCTCTGTTTCAGCCCCTCTGTTTCTCACCCTCTGTTTCTCGCCCTCTGTTTCAGCCCCTCTGTTTCAGCACCTCTGTTTCAGCCCCACAGTTTCAGCCCCTCTCTTTCAGCCCCTCTGTTTCTCGCCCTCTGTTTCAGCCCCTCTGTTTCAGCCCCTCTGTTTCAGCCCCTCTGTTTCAGCCCCTCTGTTTCTCGCCCTCTGTTTCTCGCCCTCTGTTTCTCTCCCACTGTTTCTCGCACTCTGTTTCAGCCCCTCTGTTTCAGCCCCTCTGTTTCAGCCCCTCTGTTTCAGCCCCTCTGTTTCTGCCCCTCTGTTTCTCGCCCTCTGTTTCTCGCCCTCTGTTTCTCAACCTCTGTTTCTCGCCATCTGTTTCAGCCCCACTGTTTCAGCCCCTCTGTTTCATCCCCTCTGTTTCTCGCCCTCTGTTTCAGCCCCTCTGTACCAGCCCCTCTGTTTCAGCCCCTCTTTTTCAGCCCCTCTGTTTCTCGCCCTCTGTTTCTCGCCCTCTGTTTCTCCCCCTCTGTTTCAGCCCCTCTGTTTCAGCCCCTCTGTTTCTCGCCCTCTGTTTCTCGCCCTCTGTTTCAGCCCCTCTGTTTCAGCCACTCTTTTTCTCGCCCACTGTTTCTCGCCCTCTGTTTCTCGCCCTATGTTTCAGCCCCTCTGTTTCAGCCCCTCTGTTTCAGCCCCTCTGTTTCTCGCCCTCTGTTTCTCGCCCTCTGTTTCAGCCCCTCTGTTTCAGCCCCTCTGTTTCAGCCCCTCTGTTTCCGCCCCTCTGTTTCAGCCCCTCTGTTTCTCGCCGTCTGTTTCAGCGCCTCTGTTTCAGCCCCTCTGTTTAAGCCCCTCTGTTTCAGCCCGTCTGTTTCTCGCCCTCTGTTTCTCGCCCTCTGTTTCAGCCCCTCTGTTTCAGCCCCTCTGTTTCAGCCTCTCTGTTTCAGCCCCTCTGTTTCAGCCCCTCTGTTTCTCGCCCTCTGTTTCAGCCCCTCTGTTTCAGCCCCTCTGTTTCAGCCCCTCTGTTTCTCGCCCTCTGTTTCTCGCCCTCTGTTGCAGCCCCTCTGTTTCAGCCCCTCTGTTTCAGCCCCCCTGTTTCAGCCCCTCTGTTTCTCGCCCTCTGTTTCAGCCCCTCTGTTTCAGCCCCTCAGTTTCAGCCCCTCTGTTTCAGCCCCTCTGTTTCACGCCCTCTGTTTCTCGCCCTCTTTTTCAGCCCCTCTGTTTCTCGCCCTCTGTTTCTCGCCCTCTGTTTCAGGCCCTCTGTTTCAACCCCTCTGTTTCAGCCGCTCTGTTTCAGCCCCTCTGTATCAGCCCCTCTGTTTCAGCCCCTCTGTTTCAGCCCCTCTGTTTCAGCCCCTCAGCTTCAACCCCTCTGTTTCAGCCCCTCTGTTTCAGCCCCTCTGTTTCAGCCCCTCTGTTTCTCGCCCCCTGTTTCTCGCCCTCTGTATCTCGCTCTCTGTTTCAGCCCCTCTGTTTCAGCCCAACTGTTTCTGCCCCTCTGTTTCTCGCCCTCTGTTTCTCGCCCTCTGTTTCTCACCCTCTGTTTCTCGCCATCTGTTTCAGCCCCACTGTTTCAGCCCCTCTGTTTCATCCCCTCTGTTTCTCGCACTCTGTTTCAGCCCCTCTGTTTCAGCCCCTCTGTTTCTCGCCCTCTGTTTCTGCCCCTCTTTTTCAGCCCCTCAGTTTCTCGCCCTCTGTTTCTCGCCCTCTGTTTCAGCCCCTCTGTTTCAGCCCCTCTGTTTCAGCCCCTCTGTTTCAGCCCCTCTGTTTCTGCCCCTCTGTTTCTCGCCCTCTGTTTCTCGCCCTCTGTTTCTCACCCTCTGTTTCTCGCCATCTGTTTCAGCCCCCCTGTTTCAGCCCCTCTGTTTCTCGCCATCTGTTTCTCGCCCTCTGTTTCTCGCCCTCTGTTTCAGCCCCTCTGTTTCAGCCCCTCTGTTTCTCGCCCTCTGTTTCAGCCCCTCTGTTTCAGCCCCTGTGTTTCAGCCCCTCTGTTTCTCGCCCTCCGTTTCAGCCCCTCTGTTTCAGCCCCTCTGTTTCACGCCCTCTGTTTCTCGCCCTCTTTTTCAGCCCCTCTGTTTCTCGCCCTCTGTTTCTCGCCCTCTGTTTCAGGCCCTCTGTTTCAGCCCCTCTGTTTCTCGCCCTCTGTTTCAGCCCCTCTGTATCAGCCCCTCTGTTTCAGCCCCTCTGTTTCAGCCCGTCTGTTTCAGCCCCTCTGCTTCAACCCCTCTGTTTCTCGCCCTCTTTTTCTCACCCGCTGTTTCAGCCCCTCTGTTTCAGCCCCTCTGTTTCAGCCCCTCTGTTTCAGCCCCTCTGTTTCTCGCCCCCTGTTTCTCGCCCTCTGTATCTCGCCCTCTGTTTCAGCCGCTCTGTTTCAGCCCCTCTGTTTCAGCCCCTCTGTTTCTCGCCCTGTGTTTCAGCCACTCTGTTTCAGCCCCTCTGTTTCAGCCCCTCTGTTTCTCGCCCTCTGTTTCTCGCCCTATGTTGCAGCCCCTCTGTTTCAGCCCCTCTGTTTCAGCCCCTCTGTTTCACACCCTCTGTTTCTCGCCCGCTGTTTCAGCCCCTCTGTTTCAGCCCCTCAGTTTCAGCCCCTCTGTTTCAGCCCCTCTGTTTCTCGCCCTCTGTTTCTCGCTCTCTGTTTCTCGCCCTCTGTTTCAGCCCCTCTGTTTCAGCCCCTCTGTTTCAGCCCCTCTGTTTCAGCCCCTCTGTTTCAGCCCCTCTGTTTCTCGCCCTCTGTTTCAGCCCCTCTGTTTCTCACCCTCTGTTTCTCGCCCTCTGTTTCAGCCCCTCTGTTTCAGCACCTCTGTTTCAGCCCCACAGTTTCAGCCCCTCTCTTTCAGCCCCTCTGTTCTCGCCCTCTGTTTCAGCCCCTCGGTTTCAGCTCCTCTGTTTCAGCCCCTCTGTTTCAGCCCCTCTGTTTCTCGCCCTCTGTTTCTCGCCCTCTGTTTCTCTCCCACTGTTTCTCGCCCTCTGTTTCAGCCCCTCTGTTTCAGCCCCTCTGTTTCAGGCCCTCTGTTTCAGCCCCTCTGTTTCTGCCCCTCTGTTTCTCGCCCTCTGTTTCTCGCCCTCTGTTTCTCAACCTCTGTTTCTCGCCATCTGTTTCAGCCCCACTATTTCAGCCCCTCTGTTTCATCCCCTCTGTTTCTCGCCCTCTGTTTCAGCCCCTCTGTACCAGCCCCTCTGTTTCAGCCCCTCTTTTTCAGCCCCTCTGTTTCTCGCCCTCTGTTTCTCGCCCTCTATTTCTCCCCCTCTGTTTCAGCCCCTCAGTTTCAGCCCCTCTGTTTCTCGCCCTCTGTTTCTCGCCCTCTGTTTCAGCCCCTCTGTTTCAGCCACTCTTTTTCTCGCCCACTGTTTCTCGCCCTCTGTTTCTCGCCCTATGTTTCAGCCCCTCTGTTTAAGCCCCTCTGTTTCAGCCCCTCTGTTTCTCGCCCTCTGTTTCTCGCCCTCTGTTTCAGCCCCTCTGTTTCAGCCCCTCTGTTTCAGCCCCTCTGTTTCCGCCCCTCTGTTTCAGCCCCTCTGTTTCTCGCCGTCTGTTTCAGCCCCTCTGTTTCAGCCCCTCTGTTTAAGCCAATCTGTTTCAGCCCGTCTGTTTCTCGCCCTCTGTTTCTCGCCCTCTGTTTCAGCCCCTCTGTTTCAGCCCCTCTGTTTCAGCCCCTCTGTTTCAGCCCCTCTGTTTCTCGCCCTCTGTTTCTCGCCCTCTGTTTCTCGCCCTCTTTTTCTCGCCCTCTGTTGCAGCCCCTCTGTTTCAGCCCCTCTGTTTCAGCACCTCTGTTTCAGCCCCTCTGTTTCTCGCCCTCTGTTTCAGCCCCTCTCTTTCAGCCCTTCTGTTTCAGCCCCTCTGTTTTTGCCCCTCTGTTTCTCGCCCTCTGTTTCTCGCTCTCTGTTTCTCGCCCTCTGTTTCAGCCCCTCTGTTTCAGCCGCTCTGTTTCAGCCCCTCTGTTTCTCGCCCTCTGTTTCAGCCCCTCTGTTTCTCGCCCTCTGTTTCTCGCCCTCTGTTTCAGCCCCTAAGTTTCAGCCCCTCTGTTTCAGCCCCACTGTTTCAGCCCATCTGTTTCAGCCCCTCTGTTTCTCGCCCTCTGTTTCAGCCCCTCTGTTTCAGCCCCTCTGTTTCAGCCCCTCTGATTCCGTCCCTCTGTTTCTCGCCCTCTGTTTCTCGCCCTCTGTTTCTCGCCCTCTGTTTCTCGCCCTCAGTTTCAGCCCCTCTGTTTCAGTCCCTCTGTTTCAGCCCCTCTGTTTCAGCCCCTCTGTTTCTCGCCCTCTGTTTCTCGCCCTCTGTTTCTCACCCTCTGTTTCTCGCCATCTGTTTCAGCCCAACTGTTTCAGCCCCTCTGTTTCTCGCCATCTGTTTCTCGCCCTCTGTTTCTCGCCCTCTGTTTCTCGCCCTCTGTTTCAGCCCCTCTGTTTCTCGCCCTCCGTTTCAGCCCCTCTGTTTCAGCCCCTCTGTTTCACGCCCTCTGTTTCTCGCCCTCTTTTTCAGCCCCTCTGTTTCTCGCCCTCTGTTTCTCGCCCTCTGTTTCAGGCCCTCTGTTTCAGCCCCTCTGTTTCAGCCGCTCTGTTTCAGCCCCTCTGTATCAGCCCCTCTGTTTCAGCCCCTCTGTTTCAGCCCCTCTGCTTCAACCCCTCTGTTTCTCGCCCTCTTTTTCTCGCCCTCTGTTTCAGCCCCTCTGTTTCAGCCCCTCTGTTTCAGCCCCTCTGTTTCAGCCCCTCTGTTTCTCACCCCCTGTTTCTTGCCCTCTGTATCTCGCCCTCTGTTGCAGCCCCTCTGTTTCAGCCCCTCTGTTTCAGCCCCTCTGTTTCAGCCCCTCTGTTTCTCGCCCTCTGATTCAGCCCCTCTGCTTCAGCCCCTCTGTTTCAGCCCCTCTGTTTCTCGCCCTCTGTTTCTCGCCCTCTGTTGCAGCCCCTCTGTTTCAGCCCCTCTGTTTCAGCCCCTCTGTTTCAGCCCCTCTGTTTCTCGCCCTCTGTTTCAGCCCCTCTGTTTCAGCCCCTCTGTTTCATCACCTGTTTCTCGCCCTCTGTTTCTCGCTCTCTGTTTCTCGCCCTCTGTTTCAGCCCCTCTGTTTCAACCCCTCTGTTTCAGTCCCTCTGTTTCAGCCCCTCTTTTTCAGCCCCTCTGTTTCTCGCCCTCTGTTTCTCGCCCTCTGTTTCAGCCCCTCAGTTTCAGCCCCTCTGTTTCAGCACCTCTGTTTCAGCCCCTCTGTTTCAGCCCCTATGTTTGAGCCCCTCTGTTTCAGCCCGTCTGTTTCTCGCCCTCTGTTTCAGCCCCTCTGTTTCAGCCCCTCTGTTTCAGCTCCTCTGATTCAGCCCTTCTGTTTCTCGCCCTCTGTTTCTAGCCCTCTGTTGCAGCCCCTCTGTTTCAGCCACTCTGTTTCAGCCCCACTGTTTCAGCCCCTCTGTTTCTCGCCCTCTCTTTCAGCCCCTCTGTTTCAGCCCTTCTGTTTCAGCCCCTCTGTTTTAGCCCCTCTGTTTCTCGCCCTCTGTTTCTCGCTCTCTGTTTCTCGCCCTCTGTTTCAGCCCCTCTGTTTCAGCCCCTCTGTTTCAGCCCCTCTGTTTCTCGCCCTCTGTTTCAGCCCCTCTGTTTCTCGCCCTCTGTTTCTCGCCCTCTGTTTCAGCCCCTATGTTTCAGCCCCTCTGTTTCAGCCCCACTGTTTCAGCCCATCTGTTTCAGCCCCTCTGTTTCTCGCCCTCTGTTTCAGCCCCTCTGTTTCAGCCCCTCTGTTTCAGCCCCTCTGTTTCAGTCCCTCTGTTTCTTGCCCTCTGTTTCTCGCCCTCTGTTTCTCGCCCTCTGTTTCTCGCCCTCTGTTTCAGCCCCTCTGCTTCAGTCCCTCTGTTTCCGCCCCTCTGTTTCAGCCCCTCTGTTTCTCGCCCTCTGTTTCTCGCCCTCTGTTTCTCACCCTCTGTTTCTCGCCATCTGTTTCAGCCCAACTGTTTCAGCCCCTCTGTTTCTCGCCATCTGTTTCTCGCCCTCTGTTTCTCGCGCTCTGTTTCAGCCCCTCTGTTTCAGCCCCTCTGTTTCTCGCCCTCTGTTTCAGCCCCTCTGTTTCAGCCCCTGTTTTTCAGCCCCTCTGTTTCTCGCACTCCGTTTCAGCCCCTCTGTTTCAGCCCCTCTGTTTCACGCCCTCTGTTTCTCGCCCTCTTTTTCAGCCCCTCTGTTTCTCGCCCTCTGTTTCTCGCCCTCTGTTTCAGGCCCTCTGTTTCAGCCCCTCTGTTTCAGCCGCTCTGTTTCAGCCCCTCTGTATCAGCCCCTCTGTTTCAGCCCCTCTGTTTCAGCCCCTCTGTTTCAGCCCCTCTGTTTCAGCCCCTCTGTTTCTCGCCCTCTGTTTCAGCCCCAATGTTTCAGCCCCTCTGTTTCTCGCCCTCTGTTTCTCGCCCTCTGTTGCAGCCCCTCTGTTTCAGCCCCTCTGTTTCAGCCCCTCTGTTTCAGCCCCTCTGTTTCTCGCCCTCTGTTTCAGCCCATCTGTTTCAGCCCCTCAGTTTCAGCCCCTCTGTTTCCGCCCCTCTGTTTCAGCCCCTCTGTTTCAGCCCCTCTGTTTCGTCCCCTCTGTTTCTCGCCCTCTGTTTCAGCCCCTCTGTTTCAGCCCCTCTGTTTCTCGCCCACTGTTTCTGCCCCTCTTTTTCAGCCCCTCAGTTTCTCGCCCTCTGTTTCTCGCCCACTGTTTCAGCCCCACTGTTTCAGCCCCTCTGTTTCTCGCCCTCTGCTTCAGCCCCTCTGTTTCTCGCCCTCTGTTTCAGCCCCTCTGTTTCTCGCCCTCTGTTTCAGCCCCTCTGTTTCAGCCCCTCTGTTTAAGCCCCTCTGTTTCAGCCCCTCTGTTTCTCGCCCTCTGTTTCAGCCCCTCTGTTTCAGCCCCTCTGTTTCAGCCCCTCTGTTTCTCGCCCTCTGTTTCTCGCCCTCTGTTTCTCGCCCTCTGTTTCTCGCCCTCTGTTGCAGCCCCTCTGTTTCAGCCCCTCTGTTTCAGCCCCTCTGTTTCAGCCCCTCTGTTTCTCGCCCTCTGTTTCAGCCCCTCTGTTTCATCCCTTCTGTTTCAGCCCCTCTGTTTTAGCCCCTCTGTTTCTCGCCCTCTGTTTCTCGCTCTCTGTTTCTCGCCCTCTGTTTCAGCCCCTCTGTTTCAGCCCCTCTGTTTCAGCCCCTCTGTTTCTCGCCCTCTGTTTCAGCCCCTCTGCTTCTCGCCCTCTGTTTCTCGCCCTCTGTTTCAGCCCCTATGTTTCAGCCCCTCTGTTTCAGCCCCACTGTTTCAGCCCATCTGTTTCAGCCCCTCTATTTCTCGCCCTCTGTTTCAGCCCCTCTGTTGCAGCCCCTCTGTTTCAGCCCCTCTGTTTCAGCCCCTCTGTTTCACACCCTCTGTTTCTCGCCCGCTGTTTCAGCCCCTCTTTTTCAGCCCCTCAGTTTCTCGCCCTCTGTTTCTCGCCCACTGTTTCAGCCCCACTGTTTCAGCCCCTCTGTTTCTCGCCCTCTGCTTCAGCCCCTCTGTTTCTCGCCCTCTGTTTCAGCCCCTCTGTTTCTCGCCCTCTGTTTCAGCCCCTCTGTTTCAGCCCCTCTGTTTAAGCCCCTCTGTTTCAGCCCCTCTGTTTCTCGCCCTCTGTTTCAGCCCCTCTGTTTCAGCCCCTCTGTTTCAGCCCCTCTGTTTCTCGCCCTCTGTTTCTCGCCCTCTGTTTCTCGCCCTCTGTTTCTCGCCCTCTGTTGCAGCCCCTCTGTTTCAGCCCCTCTGTTTCAGCCCCTCTGTTTCAGCCCCTCTGTTTCTCGCCCTCTGTTTCAGCCCCTCTGTTTCATCCCTTCTGTTTCAGCCCCTCTGTTTTAGCCCCTCTGTTTCTCGCCCTCTGTTTCTCGCTCTCTGTTTCTCGCCCTCTGTTTCAGCCCCTCTGTTTCAGCCCCTCTGTTTCAGCCCCTCTGTTTCTCGCCCTCTGTTTCAGCCCCTCTGCTTCTCGCCCTCTGTTTCTCGCCCTCTGTTTCAGCCCCTATGTTTCAGCCCCTCTGTTTCAGCCCCACTGTTTCAGCCCATCTGTTTCAGCCCCTCTATTTCTCGCCCTCTGTTTCAGCCCCTCTGTTGCAGCCCCTCTGTTTCAGCCCCTCTGTTTCAGCCCCTCTGTTTCACACCCTCTGTTTCTCGCCCGCTGTTTCAGCCCCTCTGTTTCAGCCCCTCAGTTTCAGCCCCTCTGTTTCAGCCCCTCTGTTTCTCGCCCTCTGTTTCTCGCTCTCTGTTTCTCGCCCTCAGTTTCAGCCCCTCTGTTTCAGCCCCTCTGTTTCAGCCCCTCTGTTTCAGCCCCTCTGTTTCTCGCCATCTGTTTCAGCCCCTCTGTTTCTCGCCCTCTGTTTCTCGCCCGCTGTTTCAGCCCCTCTGTTTCAGCCCCTCTGTTTCAGCCCCACAGTTTCAGCCCCTCTCTTTCAGCCCCTCTGTTTCTCGCCCTCTGTTTCAGCCCCTTTGTTTCAGCCCCTCTGTTTCAGCCCCTCTGTTTCAGCCCCTCTGTTTCGGCCCCTCTGTTTCTCGCCCTCTGTTTCTCTCCCTCTGTTTCTCGCCCTCTGTTTCAGCCCCTCTGTTTCAGCCCCTCTGTTTCAGCCCCTCTGTTTCAGCCCCTCTGTTTCTGCCCCTCTGTTTCTCGCCCTCTGTTTCTCGCCCTCTGTTTCTCAACCTCTGTTTCTCGCCATCTGTTTCAGCCCCACTGTTTCAGCCCCTCTGTTTCATCCCCTCTGTTTCTCGCCCTCTGTTTCAGCCCCTCTGTACCAGCCCCTCTGTTTCAGCCCCTCTTTTTCAGCCCCTCTGTTTCTCGCCCTCTGTTTCTCGCCCTCTGTTTCTCCCCCTCTGTTTCAGCCCCTCTGTTTCAGCCCCTCTGTTTCTCGCCCTCTGTTTCTCGCCCTCTGTTTCAGCCCCTCTGTTTCAGCCACTCTTTTTCTCGCCCACTGTTTCTCGCCCTCTGTTTCTCGCCCAATGTTTCAGCCCCTCTGTTTCAGCCCCTCTGTTTCAGCCCCTCTGTTTCTCGCCCTCTGTTTCTCGCCCTCTGTTTCAGCCCCTCTGTTTCAGCCCCTCTGTTTCAGCCCCTCTGTTTCCGCCCCTCTGTTTCAGCCCCTCTGTTTCTCGCCCTCTGTTTCAGCCCCTCTGTTTCAGCCCCTCTGTTTAAGCCCCTCTGTTTCAGCCCCTCTGTTTCAGCCACTCTGTTTCTCGCCCTCTGTTTCAGCCCCTCTCTTTCAGCCCCTCTGTTTCAGCCCCTCTGTTTCTCGCCCTCTGTTTCTCGCCCTCTGTTTCTCGCCCTCTTTTTCTCGCCCTCTGTTGCAGCCCCTCTCTTTCAGCCCCTCTGTTTCAGCCCCTCTGTTTCTCGCCCTCTGTTTCAGCCCCTCTCTTTCAGCCCTTCTGTTTCAGCCCCTCTGTTTTAGCCCCTCTGTTTCTCGCCCTCTGTTTCTCGCTCTCTGTTTCTCGCCCTCTGTTTCAGCCCCTCTGTTTCAGCCGCTCTGTTTCAGCCCCTCTGTTTCTCGCCCTCTGTTTCAGCCCCTCTGTTTCTCGCCCTCTGTTTCTCGCCCTCTGTTTCAGCCCCTATGTTTCAGCCCCTCTGTTTCAGCCCCACTGTTTCAGCCCATCTGTTTCAGCCCCTCTGTTTCTCGCCCTCTGTTTCAGCCCCTCTGTTTCACCCCCTCTGCTTCAGCCCCTCTGATTCCGTCTCTCTGTTTCTCGCCCTCTGTTTCTCGCCCTCTGTTTCTCGCCCTCTGTTTCTCGCCCTCTGTTTCAGCCCCTCTGTTTCAGTCCCTCTGTTTCAGCCCCTCTGTTTCAGCCCCTCTGTTTCTCGCCCTCTGTTTCTCGCCCTCTGTTTCTCACCCTCTGTTTCTCGCCATCTTTTTCAGCCCAACTGTTTCAGCCCCTCTGTTTCTCGCCATCTGTTTCTCGCCCTCTGTTTCTCGCCCTCTGTTTCTCGCCCTCTGTTTCAGCCCGTCTGTTTCAGCCCCTGTGTATCAGCCCCTCTGTTTCTCGCCCTCCGTTTCAGCCCCTCTGTTTCAGCCCCTCTGTTTCACGCCCTCTGTTTCTCGCCCTCTTTTTCAGCCCCTCTGTTTCTCGCCCTCTGTTTCTCGCCCTCTTTTTCAGCCCCTCTGTTTCTCGCCCTCTGTTTCTCGCCCTCTGTTTCAGCCCCTCTGTTTCAGCCCCTCTGTTTCAGCCCCTCTGTTTCAGCCCCTCTGTTTCTCGCCCCCTGTTTCTTGCCCTCTGTATCTCGCCCTCTGTTTCAGCCCCTCTGTTTCAGCCCCTCTGTTTCAGCCCCTCTGTTTCAGCCCCTCTGTTTCTCGCGCTCTGTTTCAGCCCCTCTGCTTCAGCCCCTCTGTTTCAGCCCCTCTGTTTCTCGCCCTCTGTTTCACGCCCTCTGTTGCAGCCCCTCTGTTTCAGCCCCTCTGTTTCAGCCCCTTTGTTTCAGCCCCTCTGTTTCTCGCCCTCTGTTTCAGCCCCTCTGTTTCAGCCCCTCTGTTTCTCGCCCTCTGTTTCAGCCCCTCTGTTTCAGCCCCTCTGTTTCAGCCCCTCTGTTTCTCGCCCTCTGTTTCCCGCCCTCTGTTTCAGCCCCTCTGTTTCTCGCCCTCTGTTTCTCGCCCTCTGTTTCAGCCCCTATGTTTCAGCCCCTCGGTTTCAGCCCCACTGTTTCAGCCCATCTGTTTCAGCCCCTCTGTTTCTCGCCCTCTGTTTCAGCCCCTCTGCTTCAGCCCCTCTGATTCCGTCTCTCTGTTTCTCGCCCTCTGTTTCTCGCCATCTGTTTCTCGCCCTCTGTTTCTCGCCCTCTGTTTCAGCCCCTCTGTTTCAGTCCCTCTGTTTCAGCCCCTCTGTTTCAGCCCCTCTGTTTCTCGCCCTCTGTTTCTCGCCCTCTGTTTCTCACCCTCTGTTTCTCGCCATCTTTTTCAGCCCAACTGTTTCAGCCCCTCTGTTTCTCGCCATCTGTTTCTCGCCCTCTGTTTCTCGCCCTCTGTTTCTCGCCCTCTGTTTCAGCCCGTCTGTTTCAGCCCCTGTGTATCAGCCCCTCTGTTTCTCGCCCTCCGTTTCAGCCCCTCTGTTTCAGCCCCTCTGTTTCACGCCCTCTGTTTCTCGCCCTCTTTTTCAGCCCCTCTGTTTCTCGCCCTCTGTTTCTCGCCCTCTTTTTCAGCCCCTCTGTTTCTCGCCCTCTGTTTCTCGCCCTCTGTTTCAGCCCCTCTGTTTCAGCCCCTCTGTTTCAGCCCCTCTGTTTCTCGCCCCCTGTTTCTTGCCCTCTGTATCTCGCCCTCTGTTTCAGCCCCTCTGTTTCAGCCCCTCTGTTTCAGCCCCTCTGTTTCAGCCCCTCTGTTTCTCGCACTCTGTTTCAGCCCCTCTGCTTCAGCCCCTCTGTTTCAGCCCCTCTGTTTCTCGCCCTCTGTTTCTCGCCCTCTGTTGCAGCCCCTCTGTTTCAGCCCCTCTGTTTCAGCCCCTTTGTTTCAGCCCCTCTGTTTCTCGCCCTCTGTTTCAGCCCCTCTGTTTCAGCCCCTCAGTTTCAGCCCCTCTGTTTCAGCCCCTCTGTTTCTCGCCCTCTGTTTCTCGCTCTCTGTTTCTCGCCCTCTGTTTCAGCCCCTCTGTTTCTCGCCCTCTGTTTCAGCCCCTCTGTTTCAGCCCCTCTGTTTCAGCCCCTCTGTTTCTCGCCCTCTGTTTCTCGCCCTCTGTTTCAGCCCCTCTGTTTCAGCCCCTCTGTTTCAGCACCTCTGTTTCAGCCCCTCTGTTTCAGCCCCTATGTTTGAGCCCCTCTGTTTCAGCCCGTCTGTTTCTCGCCCTCTGTTTCAGCCCCTCAGTTTCAGCCCCTCTGTTTCAGCCCCTCTGTTTCAGCCCCTCTGTTTCAGCCCCTCTGTTTCTCGCCCTCTGTTTCAGCCCCTCTGTTTCTCGCCCTCTGTTTCTCGCCCTCTGTTTCAGCCCCTATGTTTCAGCCCCTCTGTTTCAGCCCCACTGTTTCAGCCCATCTGTTTCAGCCCCTCTGTTTCTCGCCCTCTGTTTCAGCCCCTCTGTTGCAGCCCCTCTGTTTCAGCCCCTCTGTTTCAGTCCCTCTGTTTCTCGCCCTCTGTTTCTCGCCCTCTGTTTCTCGCCCTCTGTTTCTCGCCCTCTGTTTCAGCCCCTCTGCTTCAGTCCCTCTGTTTCCGCCCCTCTGTTTCAGCCCCTCTGTTTCTCGCCCTCTGTTTCTCGCCCTCTGTTTCTCACCCTCTGTTTCTCGCCATCTGTTTCAGCCCAACTGTTTCAGCCCCTCTGTTTCTCGCCATCTGTTTCTCGCCCTCTGTTTCTCGCGCTCTGTTTCAGCCCCTCTGTTTCAGCCCCTCTGTTTCTCGCCCTCTGTTTTAGCCCCTCTGTTTCAGCCCCTGTTTTTCAGCCCCTCTGTTTCTCGCACTCCGTTTCAACCCCTCTGTTTCAGCCCCTCTGTTTCACGCCCTCTGTTTCTCGCCCTCTTTTTCAGCCCCTCTGTTTCTCGCCCTCTGTTTCTCGCCCTCTGTTTCAGGCCCTCTGTTTCAGCCCCTCTGTTTCAGCCGCTCTGTTTCAGCCCCTCTGTATCAGCCCCTCTGTTTCAGCCCCTCTGTTTCAGTCCCTCTGTTTCAGCCCCTCTGTTTCAGCCCCTCTGTTTCTCGCCCTCTGTTTCAGCCCCAATGTTTCAGCCCCTCTGTTTCTCGCCCTCTGTTTCTCGCCCCTCTGTTTCAGCCCCTCTGTTTCTCGCCCTCTGTTTCAGCCCATCTGTTTCAGCCCCTCAGTTTCAGCCCCTCTGTTTCCGCCCCTCTGTTTCAGCCCCTCTGTTTCTCGCCCTCTGTTTCTCGCCCTCTGTTTCAGCCCCTCTGTTTCAGCCCCTCTGTTTCAGCCCCTCTGTTTCAGCCCCTCTGTTTCTCGCCCTCTGTTTCAGCCCCTCTGTTTCGTCCCCTCTGTTTCTCGCCCTCTGTTTCAGCCCCTCTGTTTCAGCCCCTCTGTTTCTCGCCCACTGTTTCTGCCCCTCTTTTTCAGCCCCTCAGTTTCTCGCCCTCTGTTTCTCGCCCACTGTTACAGCCCCACTGTTTCAGCCCCTCTGTTTCTCGCCCTCTGTTTCAGCCCCTCTGTTTCTCGCCCTCTGTTTCAGCCCCTCTGTTTCTCGCCCTCTGTTTCAGCCCCTCTGTTTCAGCCCCTGTGTTTAAGCCCCTCTGTTTCAGCCCCTCTGTTTCAGCCCCTCTGTTTCTCGCCCTCTGTTTCAGCCCCTCTGTTTCAGCCCCTCTGTTTCAGCCCCTCTGTTTCTCGCCCTCTGTTTCTCGCCCTCTGTTTCTCGCCCTCTGTTTCTCGCCCTCTGTTGCAGCCCCTCTGTTTCAGCCCCTCTGTTTCAGCCCCTCTGTTTCAGCCCCTCTGTTTCTCGCCCTCTGTTTCAGCCCCTCTGTTTCATCCCTTCTGTTTCAGCCCCTCTGTTTCAGTCCCTCTGTTTCAGCCCCTCTGTTTCAGCCCCTCTGTTTCTCGCCCTCTGTTTCTCGCCCTCTGTTTCTCACCCTCTGTTTCTCGCCATCTGTTTCAGCCCAACTGTTTCAGCCCCTCTGTTTCTCGCCATCTGTTTCTCGCCCTCTGTTTCTCGCCCTCTGTTTCTCGCCCTCTGTTTCAGCCCGTCTGTTTCAGCCCCTGTGTTTCAGCCCCTCTGTTTCTCGCCCTCCGTTTCAACCCCTCTGTTTCAGCCCCTCTGTTTCACGCCCTCTGTTTCTTGCCCTCTTTTTCAGCCCCTCTGTTTCTCGCCCTCTGTTTCTCGCCCTCTGTTTCAGGCCCTCTGTTTCAGCCCTCTGTTTCAGCCGCTCTGTTTCAGCCGCTCTGTATCAGCCCCTCTGTTCCAGCCCCTCTGTTTCAGCCCCTCTGCTTCAACCCCTCTGTTTCTCGCCCTCTTTTTCTCGCCCTCTGTTTCAGCCCCTCTGTTTCAGCCCCTCTCTTTCAGCCCCTCTGTTTCTCGCCCCCTGTTTCTTGCCCTCTGTATCTCGCCCTCTGTTTCAGCCCCTCTGTTTCAACCCCTCTGTTTCAGCCCCTCTGTTTCAGCCCCTCTGTTTCTCGCCCTCTGTTTCTCGCCCTCTGTTTCAGCCAGTCTGTTTCAGCCCCTGTGTTTCAGCCCCTCTGTTTCTCGCCCTCCGTTTCAACCCCTCTGTTTCAGCCCCTCTGTTTCACGCCCTCTGTTTCTCGCCCTCTTTTTCAGCCCCTCTGTTTCTCGCCCTCTGTTTCTCGCCCTCTGTTTCAGGCCCTCTGTTTCAGCCCCTCTGTTTCAGCCGCTCTGTTTCAGCCGCTCTGTATCAGCCCCTCTGTTCCAGCCCCTCTGTTTCAGCCCCTCTGCTTCAACCCCTCTGTTTCTCGCCCTCTTTTTCTCGCCCTCTGTTTCAGCCCCTCTGTTTCAGCCCCTCTCTTTCAGCCCCTCTGTTTCTCGCCCCCTGTTTCTTGCCCTCTGTATCTCGCCCTCTGTTTCAGCCCCTCTGTTTCAACCCCTCTGTTTCAGCCCCTCTGTTTCAGCCCCTCTGTTTCTCGCCCTCTGTTTCAGCCCCTCTGCTTCAGCCCCTCTGTTTCAGCCCCTCTGTTTCTCGCCCTCTGTTTCTCGCCCTCTGTTGCAGCCCCTCTGTTTCAGCCCCTCTGTTTCAGCCCCTTTGTTTCAGCCCCTCTGTTTCTCGCCCTCTGTTTCAGCCCCTCTGTTTCAGCCCCTCAGTTTCAGCCCCTCTGTTTCAGCCCCTCTGTTTCTCGCCCTCTGTTTCTCGCACTCTGTTTCTCGCCCTCTGTTTCTCGCCCTCTGTTTCAGCCCCTCTGTTTCAGCCCCTCTGTTTCAGCCCCTCTGTTTCTCGCCCTCTGTTTCAGCCCCTCTGTTTCAGCCCCTCTGTTTCAGCCCCTCTGTTTCAGCCCCTCTGTTTCAGCCCCTATGTTTGAGCCCCTCTGTTTCAGCCCGTCTGTTTCTCGCCCTCTGTTTCAGCCCCTCTGTTTCAGCCCCTCTGTTTCAGCTCCTCTGATTCAGCCCTTCTGTTTCTCGCCCTCTGTTTCTAGCCCTCTGTTGCAGCCCCTCTGTTTCAGCCACTCTGTTTCACCCCCTCAGTTTCAGCCCCTCTGTTTCTCGCCCTCTGTTTCACCCCCTCTCTTTCAGCCCTTCTGTTTCAGCCCCTCTGTTTTAGCCCCACTGTTTCTCGCCCTCTGTTTCTCGCTCTCTGTTTCTCGCCCTCTGTTTCAGCCCCTCTGTTTCAGCCCCTCTGTTTCAGCCCCTCTGTTTCTCGCCCTCTGTTTCAGCCCCTCTGTTTCTCGCCCTCTGTTTCTCTCCCTCTGTTTCAGCCCCTATGTTTCAGCCCCTCTGTTTCAGCCCCACTGTTTCAGCCCATCTGTTTCAGCCCCTCTGTTTCTCGCCCTCTGTTTCAGCCCCTCTGTTTCAGCCCCTCTGTTTCAGCCCCTCTGTTTCAGTCCCTCTGTTTCTCGCCCTCTGTTTCTCGCCCTCTGTTTCTCGCCCTCTGTTTCTCGCCCTCTGTTTCAGCCCCTCTGTTTCAGCCCCTCTGTTTCTCGCCCTCTGTTTCAGCCCCTCTGTTTCAGCCCCTCTGTTTCAGCCCCTCTGTTTCTCACCCTCTGTTTCTCGCCATCTGTTTCAGCCCAACTGTTTCAGCCCCTCTGTTTCTCGCCATCTGTTTCTCGCCCTCTGTTTCTCGCCCTCTGTTTCAGCCCCTCTGTTTCAGCCCCTCTGTTTCTCGCCCTCTGTTTCAGCCCCTCTGTTTCAGCCCCTCTGTTTCAGCCCCTCTGTTTCTCGCACTCCGTTTCAGCCCCTCTGTTTCAGCCCCTCTGTTTCACGCCCTCTGTTTCTCGCCCTCTTTTTCAGCCCCTCTGTTTCTCGCCCTCTGTTTCTCGCCCTCTGTTTCAGGCCCTCTGTTTCAGCCCCTCTGTTTCAGCCGCTCTGTTTCAGCCCCTCTGTATCAGCCCCTCTGTTTCAGCCCCTCTGTTTCAGCCCTTCTGTATCAGCCCCTCTGCTTCAACCCCTCTGTTTCTCGCCCTCTTTTTCTCGCCCTCTGTTTCAGCCCCTCTGTTTCAGCCCCTCTGTTTCAGCCCCTCTGTTTCAGCCCCTCTGTTTCAGCCCCTCTGTTTCAGCCCCTCTGTTTCAGCCCCTCTGTTTCTCGCCCTGTGTTTCAGCCCCTCTGTTTCAGCCCCTCTGTTTCTCGCCCTCTGTTTCTCGCCCTCTGTTGCAGCCCCTCTGTTTCAGCCCGTCTGTTTCAGCCCCTGTGTTTCAGCCCCTCTGTTTCTCGCCCTCCGTTTCAACCCCTCTGTTTCAGCCCCTCTGTTTCACGCCCTCTGTTTCTCGCCCTCTTTTTCAGCCCCTCTGTTTCTCGCCCTCTGTTTCTCGCCCTCTGTTTCAGGCCCTCTGTTTCAGCCCCTCTGTTTCAGCCGCTCTGTTTCAGCCGCTCTGTATCAGCCCCTCTGTTCCAGCCCCTCTGTTTCAGCCACTCTGCTTCAACCCCTCTGTTTCTCGCCCTCTTTTTCTCGCCCTCTGTTTCAGCCCCTCTGTTTCAGCCCCTCTCTTTCAGCCCCTCTGTTTCTCGCCCCCTGTTTCTTGCCCTCTGTATCTCGCCCTCTGTTTCAGCCCCTCTGTTTCAACCCCTCTGTTTCAGCCCCTCTGTTTCAGCCCCTCTGTTTCTCGCCCTCTGTTTCAGCCCCTCTGCTTCAGCCCCTCTGTTTCAGCCCCTCTGTTTCTCGCCCTCTGTTTATCGCCCTCTGTTGCAGCCCCTCTGTTTCAGCCCCTCTGTTTCAGCCCCTTTGTTTCAGCCCCTCTGTTTCTCGCCCTCTGTTTCAGCAATTCTGTTTCAGCCCCTCAGTTTCAGCCCCTCTGTTTCAGCCCCTCTGTTTCTCGCCCTCTGTTTCTCGCTCTCTGTTTCTCGCCCTCTGTTTCTCGCCCTCTGTTTCAGCCCCTCTGTTTCAGCCCCTCTGTTTCAGCCCCTCTGTTTCTCGCCCTCTGTTTCAGCCCCTCTGTTTCAGCCCCTCTGTTTCAGCCCCTCTGTTTCAGCCCCTCTGTTTCAGCCCCTATGTTTGAGCCCCTCTGTTTCAGCCCGTCTGTTTCTCGCCCTCTGTTTCAGCCCCTCTGTTTCAGCCCCTCTGTTTCAGCTCCTCTGATTCAGCCCTTCTGTTTCTCGCCCTCTGTTTCTAGCCCTCTGTTGCAGCCCCTCTGTTTCAGCCACTCTGTTTCACCCCCTCAGTTTCAGCCCCTCTGTTTCTCGCCCTCTGTTTCAGCCCCTCTCTTTCAGCCCTTCTGTTTCAGCCCCTCTGTTTTAGCCCCACTGTTTCTCGCCCTCTGTTTCTCGCTCTCTGTTTCTCGCCCTCTGTTTCAGCCCCTCTGTTTCAGCCCCTCTGTTTCAGCCCCTCTGTTTCTCGCCCTCTGTTTCAGCCCCTCTGTTTCTCGCCCTCTGTTTCTCTCCCTCTGTTTCAGCCCCTATGTTTCAGCCCCTCTGTTTCAGCCCCACTGTTTCAGCCCATCTGTTTCAGCCCCTCTGTTTCTCGCCCTCTGTTTCAGCCCCTCTGTTTCAGCCCCTCTGTTTCAGCCCCTCTGTTTCAGTCCCTCTGTTTCTCGCCCTCTGTTTCTCGCCCTCTGTTTCTCGCCGTCTGTTTCTCGCCCTCTGTTTCAGCCCCTCTGTTTCAGCCCCTCTGTTTCTCGCCCTCTGTTTCAGCCCCTCTGTTTCAGCCCCTCTGTTTCAGCCCCTCTGTTTCTCACCCTCTGTTTCTCGCCATCTGTTTCAGCCCAACTGTTTCAGCCCCTCTGTTTCTCGCCATCTGTTTCTCGCCCTCTGTTTCTCGCCCTCTGTTTCAGCCCCTCTGTTTCAGCCCCTCTGTTTCTCGCCCTCTGTTTCAGCCCCTCTGTTTCAGCCCCTGTGTTTCAGCCCCTCTGTTTCTCGCACTCCGTTTCAGCCCCTCTGTTTCAGCCCCTCTGTTTCACGCCCTCTGTTTCTCGCCCTCTTTTTCAGCCCCTCTGTTTCTCGCCCTCTGTTTCTCGCCCTCTGTTTCAGGCCCTCTGTTTCAGCCCCTCTGTTTCAGCCGCTCTGTTTCAGCCCCTCTGTATCAGCCCCTCTGTTTCAGCCCCTCTGTTTCAGCCCTTCTGTATCAGCCCCTCTGCTTCAACCCCTCTGTTTCTCGCCCTCTTTTTCTCGCCCTCTGTTTCAGCCCCTCTGTTTCAGCCCCTCTGTTTCAGCCCCTCTGTTTCAGCCCCTCTGTTTCTCGCCCCCTGTTTCTCGCCCTCTGTATCTCGCTCTCTGTTTCAGCCCCTCTGTTTCAGCCCCTCTGTTTCAGCCCCTCTGTTTCAGCCCCTCTGTTTCTCGCCCTCTGTTTCAGCCCCTCTGTTTCAGCCCCTCTGTTTCTCGCCCTCTGTTTCTCGCCCTCTGTTGCAGCCCCTCTGTTTCAGCCCCTCTGTTTCAGCCCCTCTGTTTCAGCCCCTCTGTTTCTCGCCCTCTGTTTCAGCCCATCTGTTTCAGCCCCTCAGTTTCAGCCCCTCTGTTTCCGCCCCTCTGCTTCAGCCCCTCTGTTTCTCGCCCTCTGTTTCTCGCCCTCTGTTTCAGCCCCTCTGTTTCAGCCCCTCTGTTTCAGCCCCTCTGTTTCAGCCCCTCTGTTTCTCGCCCTCTGTTTCAGCCCCTCTGTTTCATCCCCTCTGTTTCTCGCCCTCTGTTTCAGCCCCTCTGTTTCAGCCCCTCTGTTTCTCGCCCACTGTTTCTGCCCCTCTTTTTCAGCCCCTCAGTTTCTCGCCCTCTGTTTCTCGCCCATTGTTTCAGCCCCATTGTTTCAGCCCCTCTGTTTCTCGCCCTCTGTTTCAGCCCCTCTGTTTCTCGCCCTCTGTTTCACCCCCTCTGATTCAGCCCCTCTGTTTCAACCCCTCTGTTTCCGCCCCTCTGTTTCAGCCCCTCTGTTTCTCGCCCTCTGTTTCAGCCCCTCTGTTTCAGCCCCTCTGTTTAAGCCCCTCTGTTTCAGCCCCTCTGTTTCAGCCCCTCTGTTTCTCGCCCTCTGTTTCAGCCCCTCTGTTTCAGCCCCGCTGTTTCAGTCCCTCTGTTTCTCGCCCCTCTGTTTCTCGCCCTGTGTTTCTCGCCCTCTGTTTCTCGCCCTCTGTTGCAGCCCCTCTGTTTCAGCCCCTCTGTTTCAGCCCCTCTGTTTCAGCCCCTCTGTTTCTCGCCCTCTGTTTCAGCCCCTCTCTTTCAGCCCTTCTGTTTCAGCCCCTCTGTTTTAGCCCCTCTGTTTCTCGCCCTCTGTTTCTCGCTCTCTGTTTCTCGCCCTCTGTTTCAGCCCCTCTGTTTCAGCCCCTCTGTTTCAGCCCCTCTGTTTCTCGCCCTCTGTTTCAGCCCCTCTGTTTCTCGCCCTCTGTTTCTCGCCCTCTGTTTCAGCCCCTATGTTTCAGCCCCTCTGTTTCAGCCCCACTGTTTCAGCCCATCTGTTTCAGCCCCTCTGTTTCTCGCCCTCTGTTTCAGCCCCTCTGTTTCAGCCCCTCTGTTTCAGCCCCTCTGTTTCCGTCCCTCTGTTTCTCGCCCTCTGTTTCTCGCCCTCTGTTTCAGCCCCCCTGTTTCAGTCCCTCTGTTTCAGCCCCTCTGTTTCAGCCCCTCTGTTTCTCGCCCTCTGTTTCTCGCCCTCTGTTTCTCGCCCTCTGTTTCTCGCCCTCTGTTTCAGCCCCTCTGTTTCTCGCCCTCTGTTTCAGCCCCTCTGTTTCAGCCCCTGTGTTTCAGCCCCTCTGTTTTTCGCCCTCCGTTTCAGCCCCTCTGTTTCAGCCCCTCTGTTTCACGCCCTCTGTTTCTCTCCCTCTTTTTCAGACCCTCTGTTTCTCGCCCTCTGTTTCAGCCCCCCTGTTTCAGTCCCTCTGTTTCAGCCCCTCTGTTTCAGCCCCTCTGTTTCTCGCCCTCTGTTTATCGCCCTCTATTTCTCGCCCTCTGTTTCAGGCCCTCTGTTTCAGCCCCTCTGTTTCAGCTGCTCTGTTTCAGCCCCTCTGTATCAGCCCCTCTGTTTCAGCCCCTCTGTTTCAGCCCCTCTGCTTCAACCCCTCTGTTTCTCGCCCTCTTTTTCTCGCCCTCTGTTTCAGCCCCTCTGTTTCAGCCCCTCTGTTTCAGCCCCTCTGTTTCAGCCCCTCTGTTTCTCGCCCCCTATTTCTCGCCCTCCGTATCTCGCCCTCTGTTTCACCCCCTCTGTTTCAGCCCCTCTGTTTCAGCCCCTCTGTTTCTCGCCCTCTGTTTCAGCCCCTCTGCTTCAGCCCCTCTGTTTCAGCCTCTCTGTTTCTCGCCCTCTGTTTCTCGCCCTCTGTTGCAGCCCCTCTGTTTCAGCCCCTCTGTTTCAGCCCCTCTGTTTCAGCCCCTCTTTTTCTCGCCCTCTGTTTCAGCCCCTCTTTTTCCGCCCCTCAGTTTCAGCCCCTCTGTTTCAGCCCCTCTGTTTAAGCCCCTCTGTTTCAGCTTCTCTGTTTCAGCCCCTCTGTTTCTCGCCCTCTGTTTCAGCCCCTCTGTTTCAGCCCCGCTGTTTCAGTCCCTCTGTTTCTCGCCCCTCTGTTTCTCGCCCTGTGTTTCTCGCCCTCTGTTTCTCGCCCTCTGTTGCAGCCCCTCTGTTTCAGCCCCTCTGTTTCAGCCCCTCTGTTTCAGCCCCTCTGTTTCTCGCCCTCTGTTTCAGCCCCTCTGTTTCAGCCCTTCTGTTTCAGCCCCTCTGTTTTAGCCCCTCTGTTTCTCGCCCTCTGTTTCTCGCTCTCTGTTTCTCGCCCTCTGTTTCAGCCCCTCTGTTTCAGCCCCTCTGTTTCAGCCCCTCTGTTTCTCGCCCTCTGTTTCAGCCCCTCTGTTTCTCGCCCTCTGTTTCTCGCCCTCTGTTTCAGCCCCTATGTTTCAGCCCATCTGTTTCAGCCCCACTGTTTCAGCCCATCTGTTTCAGCCCCTCTGTTTCTCGCCCTCTGTTTCAGCCCCTCTGTTTCAGCCCCTCTGTTTCAGCCCCTCTGTTTCCGTCCCTCTGTTTCTCGCCCTCTGTTTCTCGCCCTCTGTTTCTCGCCCTCTGTTTCTCGCCCTCTGTTTCAGCCCCCCTGTTTCAGTCCCTCTGTTTCAGCCCCTCTGTTTCAGCCCCTCTGTTTCTCGCCCTCTGTTTCTCGCCCTCTGTTTCTCGCCCACTGTTTCTCGCCCTCTGTTTCAGCCCCTCTGTTTCTCGCCCTCTGTTTCAGCCCCTCTGTTTCAGCCCCTGTGTTTCAGCCCCTCTGTTTCTCGCCCTCCGTTTCAGCCCCTCTGTTTCAGCCCCTCTGTTTCACGCCCTCTGTTTCTCTCCCTCTTTTTCAGCCCCTCTGTTTCTCGCCCTCTGTTTCAGCCCCCCTGTTTCAGTCCCTCTGTTTCAGCCCCTCTGTTTCAGCCCCTCTGTTTCTCGCCCTCTGTTTATCGCCCTCTATTTCTCGCCCTCTGTTTCAGGCCCTCTGTTTCAGCCCCTCTGTTTCAGCCCCTCTGTTTCAGCCCCTCTGTATCAGCCCCTCTGTTTCAGCCCCTCTGTTTCAGCCCCTCTGCTTCAACCCCTCTGTTTCTCGCCCTCTTTTTCTCGCCCTCTGTTTCAGCCCCTCTGTTTCAGCCCCTCTGTTTCAGCCCCTCTGTTTCAGCCCCTCTGTTTCTCGCCCCCTATTTCTCGCCCTCCGTATCTCGCCCTCTGTTTCAGCCCCTCTGTTTCAGCCCCTCTGTTTCAGCCCCTCTGTTTCTCGCCCTCTGTTTCAGCCCCTCTGCTTCAGCCCCTCTGTTTCAGCCTCTGTGTTTCTCGCCCTCTGTTTCTCGCCCTCTGTTGCAGCCCCTCTGTTTCAGCCCCTCTGTTTCAGCCCCTCTGTTTCAGCCCCTCTGTTTCTCGCCCTCTGTTTCAGCCCCTCTGTTTCCGCCCCTCAGTTTCAGCCCCTCTGTTTCAGCCCCTCTGTTTCTCGCCCTCTGTTTCTCGCTCTCTGTTTCTCGCCCTCTGTTTCAGCCCCTCTGTTTCTCGCCCTCTGTTTCAGCCCCTCTGTTTCAGCCCCTCTGTTTCAGCCCCTCTGTTTCTCGCCCTCTGTTTCAGCCCCTCTGTTTCAGCCCCTCTGTTTCAGCCCCTCTGTTTCTCGCCCTCTGTTTCTCGCCCTCTGTTTCAGCCCCTCTGTTTCAGCCCCTCTGTTTCAGCACCTCTGTTTCAGCCCCTCTGTTTCAGCCCCTATGTTTGAGCCCCTCTGTTTCAGCCCGTCTGTTTCTCGCCCTCTGTTTCAGCCCCTCTGTTTCAGCCCCTCTGTTTCAGCTCATCTGATTCAGCCCTTCTGTTTCTCGCCCTCTGTTTCTAGAGTTCTGTTGCAGCCCCTCTGTTTCAGCCACTCTGTTTCAGCCCCTCTGTTTCACCCCCTCTGTTTCTCGCCCTCTGTTTCAGCCCCTCTGTTTCAGCCCTTCTGTTTCAGCCCCTCTGTTTTAGCCCCTCTGTTTCAGCCCCTCTGTTTCTCGCTCTCTGTTTCTCGCCCTCTGTTTCAGCCCCTCTGTTTCAGCCCCTCTGTTTCTCGCCCTCTGTTTCTCGCCCTCTGTTTCAGCCCCTATGTTTCAGCCCCTCTGTTTCAGCCCCACTGTTTCAGCCCATCTGTTTCAGCCCCTCTGTTTCTCGCCCTCTGTTTCAGCCCCTCTGTTTCAGCCCCTCTGTTTCAGCCCCTCTGTTTCAGTCCCTCTGTTTCTCGCCCTCTGTTTCTCGCCCTCTGTTTCTCGCCCTCTGTTTCTCGCCCTCTGGTTCAGCCCCTCTGTTTCAGTCCCTCTGTTTCAGCCCCTCTGTTTCAGCCCCTCTGTTTCTCGCCCTCTGTTTCTCGCCCTCTGTTTCTCACCCTCTGTTTCTCGCCATCTGTTTCAGCACAACTGTTTCAGCCCCTCTGTTTCTCGCCATCTGTTTCTCGCCCTCTGTTTCTCGCCCTCTGTTTCAGCCCCTCTGTTTCAGCCCCTCTGTTTCTCGCCCTCTGTTTCAGCCCCTCTGTTTCAGCCCCTGTGTTTCAGCCCCTCTGTTTCTCGCACTCCTTTTCAGCCCCTCTGTTTCAGCCCCTCTGTTTCACGCCCTCTGTTTCTCGCCCTCATTTTCAGCCCCTCTGTTTCTCGCCCTCTGTTTCTCGCCCTCTGTTTCTCGCCCTCTGTTTCAGCCCCTCTGTTTCAGCCGCTCTGTTTCAGCCCCTCTGTATCAGCCCCTCTGTTTCAGCCCCTCTGTTTCAGCCCCTCTGTTTCAGCCCCTCTGCTTCAACCCCTCTGTTTCTTGCCCTCTTTTTCTCGCCCTCTGTTTCAGCCCCTCTGTTTCAGCCCCTCTGTTTCCGCCCCTCTGTTTCAGCCCCTCTGTTTCTCGCCCCCTGTTTCTCGCCCTCTGTATCTCGCTCTCTGTTTCAGCCCCTCTGTTTCAGCCCCTCTGTTTCAGCCCCTCTGTTTCAGCCCCTCTGTTTCTCGCCCTCTGTTTCAGCCCCTCTGTTTCAGCCCCTCTGTTTCTCGCCCTCTGTTTCTCGCCCTCTGTTGCAGCCCCTCTGTTTCAGCCCCTCTGTTTCAGCCCCTCTGTTTCAGCCCCTCTGTTTCAAGCCCTCTGTTTCAGCCCCTCTGTTTCAGCCCCTCAGTTTCAGCCCCTCTGTTTCAGCCCCTCTGTTTCTCGCCCTCTGTTTCTCGCTCTCTGTTTCTCGCCCTCTGTTTCAGCCCCTCTGTTTCAGCCCCTCTGTTTCAGCCCCTCTGTTTCAGCCCCTCTGTTTCTCGCCCTCTGTTTCAGCCCCTCTGTTTCATCCCCTCTGTTTCTCGCCCTCTGTTTCAGCCCCTCTCTTTCAGCCCCTCTGTTTCTCGCCCACTGTTTCTGCCCCTCTTTTTCAGCCCCTCAGTTTCTCGCCCTCTGTTTCTCGCCCACTGTTTCAGCCCCACTGTTTCAGCCCCTCTGTTTCTCGCCCTCTGTTTCAGCCCCTCTGTTTCTCGCCCTCTGTTTCTCGCCCACTGTTTCTCGCCCTCTGTTTCAGCCCCTCTGTTTCAGCCCCTCTGTTTCAGCCCCTCTGTTTCAGCACCTCTGTTTCAGCCCTTCTGTTTCAGCCCCTCTGTTTTAGCCCCTCTGTTTCTCGCCCTCTGTTTCTCGCTCTCTGTTTCTCGCCCTCTGTTTCAGCCCCTCTGTTTCAGCCGCTCTGTTTCAGCCCCTCTGTTTCTCGCCCTCTGTTTCAGCCCGTCTGTTTCTCGCCCTCTGTTTCATCCCCTCTGTTTCAGCCCCTCTGTTTCAGCTCCTCTGATTCAGCCCTTCTGTTTCTCGCCCTCTGTTTCAGCCCATCTGTTTCAGCGCCTCTGTTTCAGCCCCTCTGTTTCTCGCCCTCTGTTTCAGCCCCTCTGTTTCAGCCCCTCTGTTTCTGGCCCTCTGTTTCTGGCCCTCTTTTTCAG
This sequence comes from Stegostoma tigrinum, assembly GCF_030684315.1. Taxonomy (NCBI): domain Eukaryota; kingdom Metazoa; phylum Chordata; class Chondrichthyes; order Orectolobiformes; family Stegostomatidae; genus Stegostoma; species Stegostoma tigrinum. Next base: position 1,916,521 of record NC_081395.1, read on the forward strand.
CCCCTCTGTTTCAGCCCCTCTGTTTCTCGCCCTTTTGTTTCTCGCCCTCTGTTTCTCGCCCTCTGTTTGAGCCCCTCTGTTTCAGCCCCTCTGTTTCTCGCCCTCTGTTTCTCGCCCTCTGTTTCTCGCCCTCTGTTTCTTGCCCTCTGTTTCAGCCCCTCTGTTTCAGCCCCTCTGTTTCTCGCCCTCTGTTTCAGCCCCTCTGTTTCAACCCCTCTGTTTCAGCCCCTCTGTTTCACCCCCTCTGTTTCAGCCACTCTGTTTCTCGCCCTCTGTTTCTCGCCCTCTGTTTCTTGCCCTCTGTTTCAGCCCCTCTGTTTCAGCCCCTCTGTTTCTCGCCCTCTGTTTCAGCCCCTCTGTTTCAACCCCTCTGTTTCAGCCCCTCTCTTTCAGCCCTTCTGTTTCAGCCCCTCTGTTTTAGCCCCTCTGTTTCTCGCCCTCTGTTTCTCGCTCTCTGTTTCTCGCCCTCTGTTTCAGCCCCTCTGTTTCAGCCCCTCTGTTTCAGCCCCTCTGTTTCTCGCCCTCTGTTTCAGCCCCTCTGTTTCTCGCCCTCTGTTTCTCTCCCTCTGTTTCAGCCCCTATGTTTCAGCCCCTCTGTTTCAGCCCCACTGTTTCAGCCCATCTGTTTCAGCCCCTCTGTTTCTCGCCCTCTGTTTCAGCCCCTCTGTTTCAGCCCCTCTGTTTCAGCCCCTCTGTTTCTCGCCCTCTGTTTCAGCCCCTCTGTTTCTCGCCCTCTGTTTCAGCCCCTCTGTTTCAGCCCCTCTGTTTCAGCCCCTCTGTTTCTCGCCCTCTGTTTCAGCCCCTCTGTTTCAGCCCCTCTGTTTCAGTCCCTCTGTTTCTCGCCCTCTGTTTCTCGCCCTCTGTTTCTCGCCCTCTGTTTCTCGCCCTCTGTTTCAGCCCCTCTGTTTCAGCCCCTCTGTTTCTCGCCCTCTGTTTCAGCCCCTCTGTTTCAGCCCCTCTGTTTCAGCCCCTCTGTTTCTCACCCTCTGTTTCTCGCCATCTGTTTCAGCCCAACTGTTTCAGCCCCTCTGTTTCTCGCCATCTGTTTCTCGCCCTCTGTTTCTCGCCCTCTGTTTCAGCCCCTCTGTTTCAGCCCCTCTGTTTCTCGCCCTCTGTTTCAGCCCCTCTGTTTCAGCCCCTGTGTTTCAGCCCCTCTGTTTCTCGCACTCCGTTTCAGCCCCTCTGTTTCAGCCCCTCTGTTTCACGCCCTCTGTTTCTCGCCCTCTTTTTCAGCCCCTCTGTTTCTCGCCCTCTTTTTCAGCCCCTCTGTTTCTCGCCCTCTGTTTCTCGCCCTCTGTTTCAGGCCCTCTGTTTCAGCCCCTCTGTTTCAGCCGCTCTGTTTCAGCCCCTCTGTTTCAGCCCCTCTGTTTCAGCCCCTCTGTTTCAGCCCCTCTGTTTCAGCCCCTCTGCTTCAACCCCTCTGTTTCTCGCCCTCTTTTTCTCGCCCTCTGTTTCAGCCCCTCTGTTTCAGCCCCTCTGTTTCAGCCCCTCTGTTTCAGCCCCTCTGTTTCTCGCCCTCTGTTTCAGCCCCTCTGTTTCAGCCCCTCTGTTTCAGCCCCTCTGTTTCTCGCCCTCTGTTTCAGCCCCTATGTTTCAGCCCCTCTGTTTCAGCCCCTCTGTTTCTCGCCCTCTGTTTCTCGCCCTCTGTTTCAGCCCCTCTGTTTCAGCCCCTCTGTTTCAGCACCTCTGTTTCAGCCCCTCTGTTTCAGCCCCTATGTTTGAGCCCCTCTGTTTCAGCCCGTCTGTTTCTCGCCCTCTGTTTCAGCCCCTCTGTTTCAGCCCCTCTGTTTCAGCTCGTCTGATTCAGCCCTTCTGTTTCTCGCCCTCTGTTTCTAGAGTTCTGTTGCAGCCCCTCTGTTTCAGCCACTCTGTTTCAGCCCCTCTGTTTCACCCCCTCTGTTTCTCGCCCTCTGTTTCAGCCCCTCTGTTTCAGCCCTTCTGTTTCAGCCCCTCTGTTTTAGCCCCTCTGTTTCTCGCCCTCTGTTTCTCGCTCTCTGTTTCTCGCCCTCTGTTTCAGCCCCTCTGTTTCAGCCCCTCTGTTTCTTGCCCTCTGTTTCTCGCCCTCTGTTTCAGCCCCTATGTTTCAGCCCCTCTGTTTCAGCCCCACTGTTTCAGCCCATCTGTTTCAGCCCCTCTGTTTCTCGCCCTCTGTTTCAGCCCCTCTGTTTATGCCCCTCTGTTTCAGCCCCTCTGTTTCAGTCCCTCTGTTTCTCGCCCTCTGTTTCTCGCCCTCTGTTTCTCGCCCTCTGTTTCTCGCCCTCTGGTTCAGCCCCTCTGTTTCAGTCCCTCTGTTTCAGCCCCTCTGTTTCAGCCCCTCTGTTTCTCGCCCTCTGTTTCTCGCCCTCTGTTTCTCACCCTCTGTTTCTCGCCATCTGTTTCAGCACAACTGTTTCAGCCCCTCTGTTTCAGCCCCTCTGCTTCAACCCCTCTGTTTCTTGCCCTCTTTTTCTCGCCCTCTGTTTCAGCCCCACTGTTTCAGCCCCTCTGTTTCAGCCCCTCTGTTTCAGCCCCTCTGTTTCTCGCCCCCTGTTTCTCGCTCTCTGTATCTCGCTCTCTGTTTCAGCCCCTCTGTTTCAGCCCCTCTGTTTCAGCCCCTCTGTTTCAGCCCCTCTGTTTCTCGCCCCCTATTTCTCGCCCTCCGTATCTCGCCCTCTGTTTCAGCCCCTCTGTTTCAGCCCCTCTGTTTCAGCCCCTCTGTTTCTCGCCCTCTGTTTCAGCCCCTCTGCTTCAGCCCCTCTGTTTCAGCCTCTGTGTTTCTCGCCCTCTGTTTCTCGCCCTCTGTTGCAGCCCCTCTGTTTCAGCCCCTCTGTTTCAGCCCCTCTGTTTCAGCCCCTCTGTTTCTCGCCCTCTGTTTCAGCCCCTCTGTTTCCGCCCCTCAGTTTCATCCCCTCTGTTTCAGCCCCTCTGTTTCTCGCCCTCTGTTTCTCGCTCTCTGTTTCTCGCCCTCTGTTTCAGCCCCTCTGTTTCTCGCCCTCTGTTTCAGCCCCTCTGTTTCAGCCCCTCTGTTTCAGCCCCTCTGTTTCTCGCCCTCTGTTTCAGCCCCTCTGTTTCAGCCCCTCTGTTTCAGCCCCTCTGTTTCTCGCCCTCTGTTTCTCGCCCTCTGTTTCAGCCCCTCTGTTTCAGCCCCTCTGTTTCAGCACCTCTGTTTCAGCCCCTCTGTTTCAGCCCCTATGTTTGAGCCCCTCTGTTTCAGCCCGTCTGTTTCTCGCCCTCTGTTTCAGCCCCTCTGTTTCAGCCCCTCTGTTTCAGCTCGTCTGATTCAGCCCTTCTGTTTCTCGCCCTCTGTTTCTAGAGTTCTGTTGCAGCCCCTCTGTTTCAGCCACTCTGTTTCAGCCCCTCTGTTTCACCCCCTCTGTTTCTCGCCCTCTGTTTCAGCCCCTCTGTTTCAGCCCTGCTGTTTCAGCCCCTCTGTTTTAGCCCCTCTGTTTCTCGCCCTCTGTTTCTCGCTCTCTGTTTCTCGCCCTCTGTTTCAGCCCCTCTGTTTCAGCCCCTCTGTTTCTTGCCCTCTGTTTCTCGCCCTCTGTTTCAGCCCCTATGTTTCAGCCCCTCTGTTTCAGCCCCACTGTTTCAGCCCATCTGTTTCAGCCCCTCTGTTTCTCGCCCTCTGTTTCAGCCCCTCTGTTTCAGCCCCTCTGTTTCAGCCCCTCTGTTTCAGTCCCTCTGTTTCTCGCCCTCTGTTTCTCGCCCTCTGTTTCTCGCCCTCTGTTTCTCGCCCTCTGGTTCAGCCCCTCTGTTTCAGTCCCTCTGTTTCAGCCCCTCTGTTTCAGCCCCTCTGTTTCTCGCCCTCTGTTTCTCGCCCTCTGTTTCTCACCCTCTGTTTCTCGCCATCTGTTTCAGCACAACTGTTTCAGCCCCTCTGTTTCTCGCCATCTGTTTCTCGCCCTCTGTTTCTCGCCCTCTGTTTCAGCCCCTCTGTTTCAGCCCCTCTGTTTCTCGCCCTCTGTTTCAGCCCCTCTGTTTCAGCCCCTGTGTTTCAGCCCCTCTGTTTCTCGCACTCCGTTTCAGCCCCTCTGTTTCAGCCCCTCTGTTTCACGCCCTCTGTTTCTCGCCCTCATTTTCAGCCCCTCTGTTTCTCGCCCTCTGTTTCTCGCCCTCTGTTTCAGGCCCTCTGTTTCAGCCCCTCTGTTTCAGCCGCTCTGTTTCAGCCCCTCTGTATCAGCCCCTCTGTTTCAGCCCCTCTGTTTCAGCCCCTCTGTTTCAGCCCCTCTGCTTCAACCCCTCTGTTTCTTGCCCTCTTTTTCTCGCCCTCTGTTTCAGCCCCTCTGTTTCAGCCCCTCTGTTTCAGCCCCTCTGTTTCAGCCCCTCTGTTTCTCGCCCCCTGTTTCTCGCTCTCTGTATCTCGCTCTCTGTTTCAGCCCCTCTGTTTCAGCCCCTCTGTTTCAGCCCCTCTGTTTCAGCCCCTCTGTTTCTCACCCTCTGTTTCAGCCCCTCTGTTTCAGCCCCTGTGTTTCTCGCCCTCTGTTTCTCGCCCTCTGTTGCAGCCCCTCTGTTTCAGCCCCTCTGTTTCAGCCCCTCTGTTTCAGCCCCTCTGTTTCAAGCCCTCTGTTTCAGCCCCTCTGTTTCAGCCCCTCAGTTTCAGCCCCTCTGTTTCAGCCCCTCTGTTTCTCGCCCTCTGTTTCTCGCTCTCTGTTTCTCGCCCTCTGTTTCAGCCCCTCTGTTTCAGCCCCTCTGTTTCAGCCCCTCTGTTTCAGCCCCTCTGTTTCTCGCCCTCTGTTTCAGCCCCTCTGTTTCATCCCCTCTGTTTCTCGCCCTCTGTTTCAGCCCCTCTGTTTCAGCCCCTCTGTTTCTCGCCCACTGTTTCTGCCCCTCTTTTTCAGCCCCTCAGTTTCTCGCCCTCTGTTTCTCGCCCACTGTTTCAGCCCCACTGTTTCAGCCCCTCTGTTTCTCGCCCTCTGTTTCAGCCCCTCTGTTTCTCGCCCTCTGTTTCTCGCCCACTGTTTCTCGCCCTCTGTTTCAGCCCCTCTGTTTCAGCCCCTCTGTTTCAGCCCCTCTGTTTCAGCACCTCTGTTTCAGCCCCTCTGTTTCAGCCCCTCTGTTTCAGCCCGTCTGTTTCTCGCCCTCTGTTTCATCCCCTCTGTTTCAGCCCCTCTGTTTCAGCTCCTCTGATTCAGCCCTTCTGTTTCTCGCCCTCTGTTTCAGCCCATCTGTTTCAGCGCCTCTGTTTCAGCCCCTCTGTTTCTCGCCCTCTGTTTCAGCCCCTCTGTTTCAGCCCCTCTGTTTCTGGCCCTCTGTTTCTGGCCCTCTTTTTCAGCCCCTCTGTTTCAGCCCCTCTGTTTCTCGCCCTTTTGTTTCTCGCCCTCTGTTTCTCGCCCTCTGTTTGAGCCCCTCTGTTTCAGCCCCTCTGTTTCTCGCCCTCTGTTTCTCGCCCTCTGTTTCTCGCCCTCTGTTTCTTGCCCTCTGTTTCAGCCCCTCTGTTTCTGCCCCTCTGTTTCTCGCCCTCTGTTTCAGCCCCTCTGTTTCAACCCCTCTGTTTCAGCCCCTCTGTTTCACCCCCTCTGTTTCAGCCCCTCTGTTTCTCGCCCTCTGTTTCTCGCCCTCTGTTTCTTGCCCTCTGTTTCAGCCCCTCTGTTTCAGCCCCTCTGTTTCTCGCCCTCTGTTTCAGCCCCTCTGTTTCAACCCCTCTGTTTCAGCCCCTCTCTTTCAGCCCTTCTGTTTCAGCCCCTCTGTTTTAGCCCCTCTGTTTCTCGCCCTCTGTTTCTCGCTCTCTGTTTCTCGCCCTCTGTTTCAGCCCCTCTGTTTCAGCCCCTCTGTTTCAGCCCCTCTGTTTCTCGCCCTCTGTTTCAGCCCCTCTGTTTCTCGCCCACTGTTTCTCTCCCTCTGTTTCAGCCCCTATGTTTCAGCCCCTCTGTTTCAGCCCCACTGTTTCAGCCCATCTGTTTCAGCCCCTCTGTTTCTCGCCCTCTGTTTCAGCCCCTCTGTTTCAGCCCCTCTGTTTCAGCCCCTCTGTTTCAGTCCCTCTGTTTCTCGCCCTCTGTTTCTCGCCCTCTGTTTCTCGCCCTCTGTTTCTCGCCCTCTGTTTCAGCCCCTCTGTTTCAGCCCCTCTGTTTCTCGCCCTCTGTTTCAGCCCCTCTGTTTCAGCCCCTCTGTTTCAGCCCCTCTGTTTCTCACCCTCTGTTTCTCGCCATCTGTTTCAGCCCAACTGTTTCAGCCCCTCTGTTTCTCGCCATCTGTTTCTCGCCCTCTGTTTCTCGCCCTCTGTTTCAGCCCCTCTGTTTCAGCCCCTCTGTTTCTCGCCCTCTGTTTCAGCCCCTCTGTTTCAGCCCCTCTGTTTCAGCCCCTCTGTTTCTCGCACTCCGTTTCAGCCCCTCTGTTTCAGCCCCTCTGTTTCACGCCCTCTGTTTCTCGCCCTCTTTTTCAGCCCCTCTGTTTCTCGCCCTCTGTTTCTCGCCCTCTGTTTCAGGCCCTCTGTTTCAGCCCCTCTGTTTCAGCCGCTCTGTTTCAGCCCCTCTGTATCAGCCCCTCTGTTTCAGCCCCTCTGTTTCAGCCCCTCTGTTTCAGCCCCTCTGCTTCAACCCCTCTGTTTCTCGCCCTCTTTTTCTCGCCCTCTGTTTCAGCCCCTCTGTTTCAGCCCCTCTGTTTCAGCCCCTCTGTTTCAGCCCCTCTGTTTCTCGCCCCCTGTTTCTCGCCCTCTGTATCTCGCTCTCTGTTTCAGCCCCTCTGTTTCAGCCCCTCTGTTTCAGCCCCTCTGTTTCAGGCCCTCTGTTTCTCGCCCTCTGTTTCAGCCCCTCTGTTTCAGCCCCTCTGTTTCTCGCCCTCTGTTTCTCGCCCTCTGTTGCAGCCCCTCTGTTTCAGCCCCTCTGTTTCAGCCCCTCCGTTTCTCGCCCTCTGTTTCAGCCCATCTGTTTCAGCCCCTCAGTTTCAGCCCCTCTGTTTCCGCCCCTCTGTTTCAGCCCCTCTGTTTCTCGCCCTCTGTTTCTCGCCCTCTGTTTCAGCCCCTCTGTTTCAGCCCCTCTGTTTCAGCCCCTCTGTTTCAGCCCCTCTGTTTCTCCCCCTCTGTTTCAGCCCCTCTGTTTCATCCCCTCTGTTTCTCGCCCTCTGTTTCAGCCCCTCTGTTTCAGCCCCTCTGTTTCTCGCCCACTGTTTCTGCCCCTCTTTTTCAGCCCCTATGTTTCTCGCCCTCTGTTTCTCGCCCACTGTTTCAGCCCCACTGTTTCAGCCCCTCTGTTTCTCGCCCTCTGTTTCAGCCCCTCTGTTTCTCGCCCTCTGTTTCACCCCCTCTGATTCAGCCCCTCTGTTTCAACCCCTCTGTTTCCGCCCCTCTGTTTCAGCCCCTCTGTTTCTCGCCCTCTGTTTCAGCCCCTCTGTTTCAGCCCCTCTGTTTAAGCCCCTCTGTTTCAGCCCCTCTGTTTCAGCCCCTCTGTTTCTCGCCCTCTGTTTCAGCCCCTCTGTTTCAGCCCCGCTGTTTCAGTCCCTCTGTTTCTCGCCCCTCTGTTTCTCGCCCTGTGTTTCTCGCCCTCTGTTTCTCGCCCTCTGTTGCAGCCCCTCTGTTTCAGCCCCTCTGTTTCAGCCCCTCTGTTTCAGCCCCTCTGTTTCTCGCCCTCTGTTTCAGCCCCTCTCTTTCAGCCCTTCTGTTTCAGCCCCTCTGTTTTAGCCCCTCTGTTTCTCGCCCTCTGTTTCTCGCTCTCTGTTTCTCGCCCTCTGTTTCAGCCCCTCTGTTTCAGCCCCTCTGTTTCTGCCCCTCTGTTTCTCGCCCTCTGTTTCAGCCCCTCTGTTTCTCGCCCTCTGTTTCTCGCCCTCTGTTTCATCCCCTATGTTTCAGCCCATCTGTTTCAGCCCCACTGTTTCAGCCCATCTGTTTCAGCCCCTCTGTTTCTCGCCCTCTGTTTCAGCCCCTCTGTTTCAGCCCCTCTGTTTCAGCCCCTCTGTTTCCGTCCCTCTGTTTCTCGCCCTCTGTTTCTCGCCCTCTGTTTCTCGCCCTCTGTTTCTCGCCCTCTGTTTCAGCCCCCCTGTTTCAGTCCCTCTGTTTCAGCCCCTCTGTTTCAGCCCCTCTGTTTCTCGCCCTCTGTTTCTCGCCCTCTGTTTCTCGCCCTCTGTTTCTCGCCCTCTGTTTCAGCCCCTCTGTTTCTCGCCCTCTGTTTCAGCCCCTCTGTTTCAGCCCCTGTGTTTCAGCCCCTCTGTTTCTCACCCTCCGTTTCAGCCCCTCTGTTTCAGCCCCTCTGTTTCACGCCCTCTGTTTCTCTCCCTCTTTTTCAGCCCCTCTGTTTCTCGCCCTCTGTTTCTCGCCCTCTGTTTCAGGCCCTCTGTTTCATCCCCTCTGTTTCAGCCGCTCTGTTTCAGCCCCTCTGTTTCAGCCCCTCTGTTTCAGCCCCTCTGTTTCAGCCCCTCTGCTTCAACCCCTCTGTTTCTCGCCCTCTTTTTCTCGCCCTCTGTTTCAGCCCCTCTGTTTCAGCCCCTCTGTTTCAGCCCCTCTGTTTCTCGCCCCCTATTTCTCGCCCTCCGTATCTCGCCCTCTGTTTCAGCCCCTCTGTTTCAGCCCCTCTGTTTCAGCCCCTCTGTTTCTCGCCCTCTGTTTCAGCCCCTCTGCTTCAGCCCCTCTGTTTCAGCCTCTCTGTTTCTCGCCCTCTGTTTCTCGCCCTCTGTTGCAGCCCCTCTGTTTCAGCCCCTCTGTTTCAGCCCCTCTGTTTCAGCCCCTCTGTTTCTCGCCCTCTGTTTCAGCCCCTCTGTTTCCGCCCCTCAGTTTCAGCCCCTCTGTTTCAGCCCCTCTGTTTCTCGCCCTCTGTTTCTCGCTCTCTGTTTCTTGCCCTCTGTTTCAGCCCCTCTGTTTCTCGCCCTCTGTTTCAGCCCCTCTGTTTCAGCCCCTCTGTTTCAGCCCCTCTGTTTCTCGCCCTCTGTTTCAGCCCCTCTGTTTCAGCCCCTCTGTTTCAGCCCCTCTGTTTCTCGCCCTCTGTTTCTCGCCCTCTGTTTCAGCCCCTCTGTTTCAGCCCCTCTGTTTCAGCACCTCTGTTTCAGCCCCTCTGTTTCAGCCCCTATGTTTGAGCCCCTCTGTTTCAGCCCCTCTGTTTCTCGCCCTCTGTTTCAGCCCCTCTGTTTCAGCCCCTCTGTTTCAGCTCGTCTGATTCAGCCCTTCTGTTTCTCGCCCTCTGTTTCTAGCCTTCTGTTGCAGCCCCTCTGTTTCAGCCACTCTGTTTCAGCCCCTCTGTTTCACCCCCTCTGTTTCTCGCCCTCTGTTTCAGCCCCTCTGTTTCAGCCCTTCTGTTTCAGCCCCTCTGTTTTAGCCCCTCTGTTTCTCGCCCTCTGTTTCTCGCTCTCTGTTTCTCGCCCTCCGTTTCAGCCCCTCTGTTTCAGCCCCTCTGTTTCTCGCCCTCTGTTTCTCGCCCTCTGTTTCAGCCCCTATGTTTCAGCCCCTCTGTTTCAGCCCCACTGTTTCAGCCCATCTGTTTCAGCCCCTCTGTTTCTCGCCCTCTGTTTCAGCCCCTCTGTTTCAGCCCCTCTGTTTCAGCCCCTCTGTTTCAGTCCCTCTGTTTCTCGCCCTCTGTTTCTCGCCCTCTGTTTCTCGCCCTCTGTTTCAGCCCCTCTGTTTCAGTCCCTCTGTTTCAGCCCCTCTGTTTCAGCCCCTCTGTTTCTCGCCCTCTGTTTCTCGCCCTCTGTTTCTCACCCTCTGTTTCTCGCCATCTGTTTCAGCCCCTCTGTTTCAGCCCCTCTGTTTCTCGCCCACTGTTTCTGCCCCTCTTTTTCAGCCCCTCAGTTTCTCGCCCTCTGTTTCTCGCCCACTGTTTCAGCCCCACTGTTTCAGCCCCTCTGTTTCTCGCCCTCTGTTTCAGCCCCTCTGTTTCTCGCCCTCTGTTTCTCGCCCACTGTTTCTCGCCCTCTGTTTCAGCCCCTCTGTTTCAGCCCCTCTGTTTCAGCCCCTCTGTTTCAGCACCTCTGTTTCAGCCCCTCTGTTTCAGCCCCTCTGTTTCAGCCCGTCTGTTTCTCGCCCTCTGTTTCATCCCCTCTGTTTCAGCCCCTCTGTTTCAGCTCCTCTGATTCAGCCCTTCTGTTTCTCGCCCTCTGTTTCAGCCCATCTGTTTCAGCCCCTCTGTTTCAGCTCCTCTGTTTCTCGCCCTCTGTTTCAGCCCCTCTGTTTCAGCCCCTCTGTTTCTGGCCCTCTGTTTCTGGCCCTCTTTTTCAGCCCCTCTGTTTCAGCCCCTCTGTTTCTCGCCCTTTTGTTTCTCGCCCTCTGTTTCTCGCCCTCTGTTTCAGCCCCTCTGTTTCAGCCCCTCTGTTTCTCGCCCTCTGTTTCTCGCCCTCTGTTTCTCGCCCTCTGTTTCTTGCCCTCTGTTTCAGCCCCTCTGTTTCAGCCCCTCTGTTTCTCGCCCTCTGTTTCAGCCCCTCTGTTTCAACCCCTCTGTTTCAGCCCCTCTGTTTCACCCCCTCTGTTTCAGCCCCTCTGTTTCTCGTCCTCTGTTTCTCGCGCTCTGTTTCAGGCCCTCTTTTCAGCCCCTCTGTTTCAGCCCCTCTGTTTCAGCCCCTCTGTTTCAGCCCCTCTGTTTCTCGCCCTCTGTTACAGCCCCTCTGTTTCAGCCCCTCTGTTTCAGCCCCTCTGTTTCAGCCCCTCTGTTTCTCGCCATCTGTTTCAGCGCCTCTGTTTCAGCCCCTCTGTTTCAGCCCCTCTGTTTCAGCCCCTCTGTTTCTCGCCCTCTGTTTCTCGCCCTCTGTTTCTCGCTCTCTCATTCAGCCCCTCTGTTTCAGCCCCTCTCTTTCTTGCCCTCTGGTTCTCGCCCTCTGTTTCAGCCCCTCTGTTTCAGCCCCTCTGTTTCTCGCCCTCTGTTTCTCGCCCTCTGTTTCTCGCCCTCTGTTTCAGCCCCTCTGTTTCAGCCCCTCTGTTTCTCGCCCTCTGTTTCTCGCCCTCTGTTTCAGCCCCTCTGTTTCAGCCCCTCTGTTTCAGCCCCACTGTTTCTCGCCCTCTGTTTCAGCCCCTCGGTTTCAGACCCTCTGTTTCAGCCCCTCTGTTTCAGCCGCTCTGTTTCTCGCCCTCTGTTTCTCGCCCTCTGATTCAGCCCCTCTGTTTCAGCCCCGCTGTTTCTCGCCCTCTGTTTCAGCCCCTCTGTTTCTCGCCCTCTGTTTCAGCCCCTCTGTTTCAGCCCCTCTGTTTCAGCCCCTCTGTTTCTCGCCCTCTGTTTCTCGCCCTCTGTTTCAGCCCCTCTGTTTCAGCCCCTCTGTTTCAGCCCCTCTGTTTCAGCCCCTCTGTTTCTCGCCCTCTGTTTCTCGCCCACTGTTTCTCGCCCTCTGTTTCAGCCCCTCTGTTTCAGCCCCTCTGTTTCAGCCCCTCTGTTTCAGCACCTCTGTTTCAGCCCCTCTGTTTCAGCCCCTCTGTTTCAGCCCCTCTGTTTCAGCCCGTCTGTTTCTCGCCCTCTGTTTCATCCCCTCTGTTTCAGCCCCTCTGTTTCAGCTCCTCTGATTCAGCCCTTCTGTTTCTCGCCCTCTGTTTCTCGCCCTCTGTTTCAGCCCCTCTGTTTTAGCCCCTCTGTTTCTCGCCCTCTGTTTCAGCCCCTCTGTTTCAGCCCCTGTGTTTCAGCCCCTCTGTTTCTCGCCCTCCGTTTCAGCCCCTCTGTTTCACCCCCTCTGTTTCACGCCCTCTGTTTCTCGCCCTCTTTTTCAGCCCCTCTGTTTCTCGCCCTCTGTTTCTCGCCCTCTGTTTCAGGCCCTCTGTTTCAGCTCCTCTGTTTCAGCCGCTCTGTTTCAGCCCCTCTGTATCAGCCCCTCTGTTTCAGCCCCTCTGTTTCAGCCCCTCTGCTTCAACCCCTCTGTTTCTCGCCCTCTTTTTCTCGCCCTCTGTTTCAGCCCCTCTGTTTCAGCCCCTCTGCTTCAGCCCATCTGTTTCTCGCCCTCTGATTCGGCCACTCTGTTTCAGCCCCTCTGTTTCTCGCTCTCTGTTCCTCGCATTCTGTTTCTCGCACTCTGTTTCAACCCCTCTGTTTCTCGCACTCTATTTCAGCCCCTCTGTTTCTCGCTCTCTTTTGCTCACACTCTGTTTCTTGCACTCCGTTTCTGCCCCTTTGTTTCAGCTCCTGTTTCTCGCACTCTGTTTCTCACACTCTGTTTCAGCCCATCTGTTTCAGCCTTTCTGTTTCATCCCCTCTGTTTCTCACCCACTGCTTCAGCCCCTCTGTTTCTCGCACTCTTTCTCGCAGTCTGTTTCAGCCCCTCTGTTTCAGCCCATCTGTTTCTCGCACTCTGTTTCTCGCACTCTGTTTCAGCCCCTCTATTTCTCGCACTCTGTTTCAGCCCCTCTGTATCCGCCCCTCTGCTTCAGCCCATCTGTTTCCGGCCCTCTGTTTCAGCCACTCTGTTTCTCGCACTCTGTTTCAGACCCTCTGTTTCAGCCCCTCTGTTTCTCACACTCTGTTTCATCCCTTCTGTTTCTCACCCTCTGTTTCAGCCCCTCTGTTTCTCGCAATCTTTCTCACAGTCTGTTTCAGCCCCTCTGATTCAGCACCTCTGTTTCTCGCACTCTGTCCCTCACCCTCTGTTTCAGCAACTCTGTTTCAGCCCCTCTGTTTCTCGCACTCTGTCCCTCGCACTCTGTTTTTCGCACTGTTTCAGCCCCTTTCTCCTCTGTTTCTCGCACTGTTTCAGCCCCTTTCTCCTCAGTTTCTCGCACTCTGTTTCCCACACTCTGTTTCTTGCACTCTGTTTCAGCCCCTCTGTTTCTCGCATTGTGTTTCAGGCCCCCTGTATCAGGCCCTCCATTTCCGCCACTCTCTTTCAGCGACTCTGTTTCTCGCACTGCATCAGCCCCTCTGTTTCAGGCACTCTGTTTCTCGCACTCTGTTTCTCGCACTCTGTTTCTTGCACTCTGTTTCAGCCCCTTTCTCCTCAGTTTCTCGCACTCTGTTTCTCGCGCTCTGTTTCTCGCACTCTGTTTCTTGCACTCTGTTTCAGCCCCTTTCTCCTCAGTTTCTCGCACTCTGTTTCTCGCGCTCTGTTTCTCGCACTCTGTTTCTTGCATTCTGTTTCAGCCCCTTTCTCCTCAGTTTCTCACACTCTGTTTCTCGCACTCTATTTCAGACCCTCTGTTTCAGCCCCTTTTTTTTGCACTCTGTTTCAGCCCTTTTCTCCTCAGTTTCTCACACTCTGTTTCTCGCAGTCTGTTACAGCCCTTCTGATTCAGTCCCCCTGCTTCTTGCACTCTGTCCCTCGCACTCTGTTTCTCGCACTCTGTTTCAGCCCCTCTGTTTCTCTCACTCTGTTTCAGACCCTCTGTTTCAGCCCCTGTGTTTCTGATACTCTGTTTCTCGCACTCTGTCCCTCACCCTCTGTTTCAGCCACTCTGTTTCACCCCCTCTGTTTCTCACTCTCTGTCTCTCGCGCTCTGTTTCTCGCACTCTGTTTCAGCCACTCTGTTTCTCACACTCTGTTTCAGCCCCTTTCTCCTCAGTTTCTCGAATTCTGTTTCTCGCGCTCTGTTTCTCGCTCTCTGTTTCTCGCACTCTGTTTCAGCCCCTTTCTCCTCACTTTCTCGCACTCTGTTTCTCACACTCTATTTCAGACCCTCTGTTTCAGCCCCTGTTTTTCACACTCTGTTTCAGGCCTTTTCTCCTCAGTTTCTCACACTCTGTTTCTCACACTGTTTCAACCTCTCTGTTTCTCACACTCTGTTTCTTGCACTCTGTTTCTCGCACTCCGTTTCTCGCACTCTGTTTCTCACACTCTGTTTCAGCCCCTCTGTGTCAGCCCCTCTGCTTCAGCCCATCTGTTTCTCGCCCTCTGTTTCAGCCACTCTGTTTCACCCCCTCTGTTTCTCGCACTCTGTTTCAGCCCCTCTGTTTCTCGCTCTCTGTTGCTCACACTCTGTTTCTTGCACTCTGTTTCTGCCCCTTTGTTTCAGCTCCTCTGTTTCTCGCACTCTGTTTCTCACACTCCATTTCAGCCCATCTGTTTCAGCCTTTCTGTTTCATCCCCTCTGTTTCTCACCCTCTGCTTCAGCCCCTCTGTTTCTTGCACTCTTTCTCGCAGTCTGTTTCAGCCCCTCTGATTCAGCACCTCTGTTTCTCGCACTCTGTTTCTTGCACTCTTTTTCTACCTCTCTGTTTCTCACGCACTGTTTCAGCCACTCTGTTTTTTGCACTCTGTTTCTTGCACTCTGTTTCTTGCACTCTGTTTCTCACACTCTGTTTCAGCCCCTCTGTTTCTCCCACTCTGTTTCAGCCCCTTTCTCCTCTGTTTCTCGCACTCTGTTTCTGCCCCTTTGTATCAGCTCCTCTGTTTCTCACACTCTGTTTCTCGCAGTCTGTTTCAGCCCCTTTGATTCAGCCCCTCTGTCTCTCGCACTCTGTTTCAGCCCCTCTGTTTCAACTGTTCCCATTGGCTGAAGATTCTGGAACTAGGGGACACAGTCTTAAGAATTCAGTCCAGGCCATTCAGAAGAGATGATTGGAACCACATCTACATGCAGACGACTGTGGAAGTTTGGTAGTCTCTTCCACAAAAGGAAGTAAATGCTGGATCAGTTGTTAATTTTAAATCTGAGTGATAATTGTTTGCTCCATTGAAGGATGTTAAAAGATATCGGCCAAAGGCCACAACTCAGCCATGATCCCTTTCCATGGTGGAACAGGCTCATGGGGCTGAATGGCCTATTCATGTTCCTACAATCAGAGACTTACAAATTTTCTTTGTTGGTAGAAGCACAAGAGAGGCAGTCAGAGATGGCTCAGTGGGACTAGCCACATGGCCTGATGGACAGGATGGTATCGAGGTTTCCCTGTGGTTTGGGAGCCAAAGCACGAGATGTCACCCCACCCACTCCCCTCTCCCCAACCCATATCAGTGGAGGTCATTAACAGATGGCCCCTGCACCAACAGTAACCATGCTTGACTTGGAAATGAGAGTATTATCTACATGATTGATGGAATTGCAGAGCTCAAAGCTCTGGTACAGAAGGTGAACTGCATGATTTGAGTTACAGGAGGCTACAGATATCATTGATCAGCAACAAATACCAAGTGCATGGACCTCAGTTATTGCTTCCAGGAGACACTTCAGAGCAACACACATTGCATGCTGTTTGATTCCAGAGGCGTCACTTGCCACTTTGACTCCTTCACTCAGATGGAGTGCTGTATGCATATAAAAAAGGAATTAAAAATTTTCTCTTATTGTCTCCCATAACACCACCTCCACAATCCAAGAATCCCAGTGGAGAAGAACTGCCCAGATCAGTGTAGGAGGCAAAACACCCTACACACCAAACGACAGGCAGTGACTGATGCAGTACCTGACCAGAGACATTCAATACCTCTATGGGCCGGATGGAATTTATTCTCTCATTGCACCAAGTCATGATTTATAAAACATCTTGTGTGGGCTTCTATCAGCATTCCTCCAGCTCCAGACCAGATTGTTGATATCATCCGGAATCCCAAAATAGACTTTAAACTGTTTCTCCAGATTTTCCAAAACCAAACAGTGCAGTGGAAAAGAGATGTTAGAGGGAAACAAAGAGGCTGCAATCGATGTAGGCAGGTTAAATCGTTGGGAAAGGAGTAGGCAGATGGAATATAATGTGAGGAAGAGTGAATCACTTTGCTCAGACTAATCAGTTTCAAATGTTGGTGTTCAAGAAGAATGAGATGTCTTTGTATACCATCACTGAAAGTGAACACATTGGTGCGGTCAACAATTGGGATGACAGATAGTGTGTTGGTCTTTATTGGTTGGGACTCAGAATGTGTGAAGAACACTCGCTCCTTGATCAAAGGATTTTTTTTTGGGAAAATAGCTGTTGGAAACTGATTCTGGAGAATTAAGAGACATGGAGGCAAAAATGAAAAACAGGTGCAGTCACACAGAGGCACACAGAGCCAAAGCCATAATCAGACATACGCACGCAGAATCACAGAGACACAATCACACACAGTCACAGTCATTTCCATCAGGGTATACATACCCGAAACCTCACTGTCCACCCCAATACCCCCCTCAGTAGAAACACAGCGCTCTCTGCCCAGTCCTCATTGTGAGGAAGAATGCTGTCAAGGTCAGTTTGCCAATGCTGAGTGGGATCACTGGCTGATATTTTATGAACGGTTTTGTTTATAAAGAGTTGTGTTAAACACTACCCAATGATCTGGTATCAGTGTTGACGCGACTAATCTAATCATTGCTCTTATTTGTGACGGATGCATGGATTCACCCCTTCACCAACAGTCTGCGCAGTCACATCGATCCACCAGCAGGGGGAGGCATTGAATCACTCTAATCCTCAAAGGCTGAAACAGGGAGAGGGGCTTTGGACCTTTTCTCATTTATCCCCATTGTCCCTGACTGTTTCTGAAATGTATTTATATGACAACCTGTGTGTGTGGTGTGTGTGTATACGTCTGTGAGGGTTTATGGGAGTGTTTGAGACTGTAAGAGACAGACTGTATGTGAGTTTATGTATATGTTTACATATTTATATATTTTTGCGTATCAATGTGTGAGAGTGCGTGTGTGTTTGAGTGCAGGGGTAGGTGTGTGTGAGGGTATGTGATAGGGTGGATGCACAAGTGTATGTGAGGGTACAAGTGCGTGAAGGCATGTGAGGGTGCACAAATGTGTGTGAAAGTATGTACAAGTATGGGGAAGGGTATATGAGTGTGTTTAAGGCTGTGTAAGTGTATGCCAGGGTGTGAAGGACTGCATGTGTGTATCTATGAGTGTGTAAAAGAGATTGGCTAACAGTGGGATATGATGAGTGTGAGACACCACATTGCAAGAGTGACTTGTGAGAGAGGGAGAGTAAGATAGTATATGTGTGAACATTTGAGAATGAGAGATTCTTAGAGATCTGAGCATGTTGGAGATAGTGTGTGATTCTGAGAGCAATGAGCATTTATTTGCGTTTGGCTCCCGGAACAGCACTGCACCCAAGCTGTCCCCATCGTCTGCTCCTTTCAGGAAGAAATCCACGCCCCCATTAATTGCTCGCTTGCCCAGACCCCATTCGTCTCCTATTCCCTTCCCATTCTCATCCCATTCCGTCTTGGAGGAAGTGATGCAGAGGAGTTGCGGGGAGTGGTCTAACCCTCAATGAAATCACAGCAGGGCACTCTATCCGCAGGAAAGACCTTACCCTGGATAATCATGTAGTAAACACAGCGAAATTATGTGCTGGGCGTTCTCAATGAATGCTTGCGAGTCTTAACCTTGCTCGCCCGTCCCTTTTGGACACATCACACACATGTTTATACTCTTATCCCTAACCTTAGGGAAATCTTTCAGTTTCATTCTAACAGGACTCCTGTTCTAGAGGGGATTCCTGGAACTGGAATTTCTCCATTTGTGTCAGCCCTTCCTCCAGTGGCCCACATTCCTACATGAACAGCATGCCCCTAGCCCCTCCCTGACCCCATCTTCCTCAGACTGACTGGCAGTGGGTCGCACTGGCACTGTTGCCTCACAGCACCAGGGACCAGCCTCAGGTAACTGCCTGTGTAGAGTTTGCACATTCTCCCTGTATCTGCACAGGTTTCCTCCGGGGTTCTTCTGTTTCCTCCTACAGTCCACATGAGAAGGCCATGCCAAATTGCCCATCGTGTCCAGGAGTGCACAAGCAAGGTGAGTTAGCCGTGGGAAATGCAAAGTTACAGGGATAGGTTGGGGTACTGGTTCAGGGTGGGATGCTTTTTGGAGGATCAGTGCAGACCTAATGGGCTGAAAGGCCTCTTTCCACACTGGAGGGTTTCTATGATTCTATGTTTCAAGCCTCACGGGGCATGCCCTTTGTTCTCCCTCTCCCTCCAGACAGAGATTCCTCCACATGCTCTGAGGTTTTGGGGTCAAACTAACTCTTGTCCCAATTCCTGACTCCAGGCAAACCAAAGGGTTCTGAGCGAGTGATCCTTTGGAGGCCCCATCAACTCCATTTGGACAATGGCACCACACCCCCACCCCCACTAATCTCTGCAGCTCTCTTTCCATACAGCAGCCACAACCAATCTGGGTCTAGGCCCAAAACGTCAGCTTGTGTGCTCCTGAGGTGCTGCTCGGCCTGCTGTGTTCATCCAGCTCCACACTTTATTATCTTACAACCAATCTGGAAATGAGTATAGGAAATTCCTCAAGCATCTGCCTGATCCTTTCAACCAGGAAGAATGGAGCTCCCTGGTTCTGTGCCACTGCTGCCATTGTTTAAGAGCTTTGTGGTAGCCACCGCACGCTGAGCAGGGCACTGCAACCAGAACTTTGCTGTTGTCTGTGACACAAATAGGATCACCCAGGGCCTGTTGCTTTTCCTGCGATCCAAGCCCTGAGATCTTCAGACAGCCCTCCCCTCCTCCAGCTTTCTACAAGGGTTTGGGGAGGTTTCTGATCTCGTCCCTACAATAAATACCTTTTGACCCACATCCTTGTCCCTATACTATACCCACGGGTAGTTGAAATGCCCGTCTGCTGTCCCAGCCTGGCTAGTGGTCTTAGGTTGTCCTCCCAGGGACCCTGAACATAGATTTGAACTTCCTTAATGTTTCCCATCCTCAGCGTGGGTACCAGGTGCTTCATCAGGAGCTCCCTCCTGCACCTTCTTTGTAGCTTCCTGTCATCTCCTGGCCCTCTGACCTCACTCTCTTCCTTTGGGGGCATGAAGGGACTTCGACCCAGGGCCAGCCCACTCACTCCCTGAGCTTCGGTGTTTTGCTTTCTCAAAGTGTGGACTTTTTGGGAGTGTCACTGTTGCTCCATTCACTGCTCTCTGCAGAAGCCAGTGAGAATGGAACGTGCCAGGAAGTCCCAGGCTGGGTCCACATTCACTTTTTGTTGACACACATGAGGAAAATCATTCCCTGCACACCCCACCCCCGCCACCACCCAAACACCCAAAACCCAAATCTTTTCCGGAAACAATTTCCATATCTCTCTGTGAATCCACTGCCAAACATATGCCCCCAGGCTCAGCAGGATATGTCGTCTGTATCTGATTAGGTGAGGGTCAAAGTTCTGCTTTTTGCGTTTTCAATCTCATTGAAGGATGAGGAAGAAAGTGATCAACACAGGTTTCAGATTTTGAAGAGAATGCGTACAGAGAGCCATAATGTGACCAACTGATGGGAAATGTTCTGTAACAAAAGTGATTATTTCCCATTTGGATTTCACTGAACTGCCCTTCCTGCTTCCCAGTTCCTGATGGTTAAAGCTCTCAGAATTACTGGAGCTTTGGTCAGGAGATGTGCAGCAACTCTCCACATGACCATTGGATGAGGGGGTCTGCAGGTTCACCATATCCTGTCTCCTCTCGTTGCTGCCTTCAGAGCCATTCCTGCTCTTTGGGTTATCTGATTTCCTCCTGGTGGTTGTAGACACACAGAGAGATACACTGCTCTGGTATACCTGATACCACAGAGCTACGTGCTCATGTTTCTCCCAGTTCAGCCCTTTCCTTAACGAGGCTGCTGCAATTATATCATCTACAGAAACGAGACAAGAAAGATAAAGATTGCCTTGATGGTTCCCCTGGTCTGAAGCGTGTGTATTTTATTTTCACTTGTTGACCAGCCTTGAAATGTAGGATTGTGACAACTCCTGATCTTGATGATTATATAATGAACTACCTCTGATGGGCTCCGTCCTCTCTCTGATGATATCAAACCAGTCAAGGTCATTGTATCCCGAGCCAATATGGAGCTGGCAATGAGGCGCTCACTGTTTCTGTTGGGTTGATCTGCTTTTGGTTTAGTAATTAGAAAGGTTTGTCCTCCTAGTCTTGCGACCAACAGACTGTGTTTTAAACAGGGTCCCTTTTCCTAAATCTGAGATATACTCTGGCAAAAAATCTTGGATTAAAATGATAAATTATAAAATTAAGAGTCTGCATGTTGGTGACATAGTTTGTGTTTGTGGGTGAGTGTGTGTGTGTGTGTGTCTGTGTGTTCGTCAGTGAGTGTGTGTGTTTGACTGCCTGTGTGTGCATGTACTTATACAATTGGGAGTCAGAATGTGTGCATTTCTGAGTCCAGTAGGCGAGCGTGTTTGTCTACGAGTGTGTGTGTGAGTGAATATGTTTGCATCTGAGTATGAGTCAACTATGAGTCTGAGTGTGTGTGTGCACTTGTGGATGCACACGTGTCTGTGTGTTTGTGTCAATCTGAATGGATGGGGGTGAATGCCTGTGTGTGTGACATGAACACACAATTTGGAGCAGGAAAGGCCATCCAGCCCATCAAGTCTCTTCTGTCATTCAATCAGCTGTTGTCTGGTGGGACTGTGCCCTCTACCCTAAATCCCTGATAACATTTGACCTCCTTGCATCCTCCACCTAAAAAATATACAGTAACTCTGCCCTTCCAGTCTTCCAGGGAGCAAACTTCAAAGACTCATGACCCTGTGAGAGGAAAATATTTCCTGCTTCTCCATCAGACATAACAGACTCCTTAAATGGTCCACCCACATTCTAGGGTGTATATGTGTCAGTGACAGTGTGCATGAGACGTGTGTGTGTGAGATAGTGCATGTGTCAGTGAAGTGAGTATGGAAATTACAGTGTGTGAGTAACAGTGTATGACAGAGTGATCGTATGTGAGACAGTGTGTATGAGTGACAGTGCAAGACATTGACAGTGTGAGAGTGACAATGTGTGTAAGAGTGAGTGTGTGAGAGTGACGGTGTGCTTTAGAGTGACAATGTGTGTGAGAGTAACTGTGTGTGAGTGACTGCGTGAGTGTGATAGTTTGTGAGTGACAGTGTGACAGTGACAGTGTGAGAAAGTGACAATATGTGAGTGTGACAGTGTGAGTGTGACAGAGTGTGTCAGAGAGTGATAGTGTGAGAGTGACATCATGTGAGTGACAGTGACAGTGTGAGTGTGGCAGTGTGTGAGTAATAGCATGTGTGTGAGTGACAGTGTGAGTGATAGCATGTGTAAGAGTGACAGTGTGTGTGTGAGTGTTAGTGCATACGTGAGAATGATTGTGTGAGACTGTGCACGTGAGTCACAGTGTGAGAGTGACATTGTGTATGAGACAGTGTATGAAAGTGACAGCATGTGTGAGTGTGACAGTGTGGGGTCGTGTGTGAGAGTGATAGTGTGAGTGACTGTACGTGAGAGTGAAAATATGTGTGTGAGATAGTATGTGTGAAAGTGATAGCATGTGTATGAGCGATAGTGTGAGAGTGACAGTGCATGTGAGACAGAGTGTGTGAGAGTGACAATACATGTGTGAGAATAAGTGTGTGAAAGTGACAGGATGTGAGTGACAGTGTAAGATTGTCAGTGTGTGAGAATGACAGTGTGAGAGTGAGTGTGTGTGAGACAAAGTGTGAGAGTGACATAGTGAGAGTGATGGTGTGAGAATGATAGTATGAGAGTGACTGTGTGTGTGACAGTGACAGTGTGTGGGAGAGTGACAGTGTGTGAATGCATTGTCAAGCTGGAGGTATTCTCAAGTTTTCCTTCTACAGGGGGAGTTGGTGAGATAGCCAAATTTGCAGGGAGGCTGATGCTCAGGGTCAGTGCACCTTGCTGTGATGTTGTGGGTCTGATGTGAAAGTCCCTTTGTGGGTCTATGGTCTAGGATGGTCTGAATTCTACTGTAGTGCCCCATCTCACAGACAGCTTGTACATTTGCCACCTAGAAAGACAGCCTAGAACAAAACGCACAAAATTCAATGAAAGGGAACCGGGAAGCAGAGGCTGTTGGGGTTGGGTCCATTAAGTGAAAGTTATTTGCTCAGTCTCAGCTCCCTGACTACTCACCCTGAGGTTGTTCTCTTACATCCCAGATAAGGTAGCTTCAAGCCTCGAACTATTTCTGAAACTGTTGTATATTTTTATCCATTGGCATTTCTCCAAGATATTTAAGTGCTGTCAAGTTGACCGCCTCGCAAAGAGAAACCTCTTTCATTGGGACTAGTCTGTATGCAGGAATGTTTTGAGATGGTATTAAAAAGCATTGTCAGATGAGGAGCTTCAGTGAATGTGGAGACACTAAGATTGTCCTCCTCAAATCAAAGAATCTCAAAGGAGGGACATCAAAGTGTACGCAGCCAGAAAGGGCTTTGATCCAGTAAATTCAGATTCATGAACTCAGGGTGGCATGGTGGCACAGTGGTTAGCACTGCTGCTTCACAGTGCTAGGGTCCACGGTTTGATTCCATTCTCAGGCCACTGTCCCTGTGCAGTTTGCACATTCTCCCTGTGTCTCCCAGTTTCCTCTGGGTGCTTTGGTTTGTCGACGTGCAGGTTAGGGTGGATTGGCCACGTTAATTTGCCCCATAGTGCCCAGGTTAGGTGGGTTAGCCATGGGAATGTTGGTTTACAGGACAATAGTGGGTGGGTCTGGGTGGGATGCACTTTGGGCAGTTGGTGCAGACTCAATGAGCTAAACGGTCTTTTTCCACACGATAGGGATTCTATGATACCCATTTGTAGGAATGTCAACAACTGCAGCTGCAATAGGAAACAGACAGATTACAGGTGATTGATAAAAGGGAAATGAACAGTTTGGGTTTGGAATGTACTGTCTGATAGTACGGTCAACCCAGATACGATTGTAATTTGCAGAAAGGAATTAGATAACTACTCCAAATGGAGGATTTTTGGGATGTGTGGAACAAACTGATCAGTGGTACTATAATAAAAGAGCTAGGACACATACAGTGGGTTGAATAGCCTTCTGTTCTGTTTTATCTTATGCAATTCAATGATTTCAGGATAAAGCTGCCGTACTTGTTCAAGCATTTACTTACAGTGAATTCTGGGTGTAAACGGACAGCCTGCCTGCAAGGTTGGCTGTTTCACCGTTGTCCCTGTAGAAAATACCTCCTGGTGGACAATATGTCCATTTTCAACAAATGAACGATCAACCCAACCTCAGACTGGCAACAGAGAATGTTCAGCGAAAACTTGAGATCCTTGCAACTCGAACCAAAGGGTGAGTGCTGGGAAGGAATGTGTTTCTACGCAAGCAGCTCCAGGGCTTTAGGCTCTGCAAATGGTGTATGATTCTCTACTTCCCTCTCTCTATCTATTCCTCTTACTGCTTCTCTCACTCTATTTCTCCCGTTCCCTCTCTCTATCTATTCCTCCTACTGCTTCTCTATTTCTCCCGTTCCCTCTATCTATTCCTCCTACTGCTTCTCTCCCTCTATTTCTCCCATTCTATCTCTCTAACTATTCCTCCTACTGCTTCTATTTCACCCGTTCCCTCTCTCTATCTATTCCTCCTACTGCTTCTCTCTCTCTGTTTCTCCCGTTCCCTCTATCTATTCCTCCTACTGCTTCTCTCTCTCTATTTCTCCCATTCCCTCTTTCTATCCATTCCTCCTACTGCTTCTTTCTGTCTCCCATTCCCTCTATCTATTCCTCCTACTGCTTCTCTCTCTCTATTTCTCCCGTTCCCTCTATCTATTCCTCCTACAGCTTCTCTAGTTCTCCCGTTCCCTCTCTCTATGTATTCCTCCTACTGCTTCTCTCTATTTCTCCCGTTCCCTCTATCTATTCCTCATAATGCTTCTCTCTATTTCTTCCGTTCCCTCTCTCCATCTATTCCTCCGACTGCTTCTCTATTTCTCCCGTTCCCTCGCTCTATCTATTCCTCCTACTGTTTCTATTTCTCCCGTTCCCTCTATCTATTCCTCCTCCTGCTTCTCTATTTCTCCCGTTCCCTCTATCTATTCTTCCTTGTGCTTCTCTCTCTCTATTTCTCCTGTTCCGTCTATCTACGCCTCCTAATGCTTATATTTCTCCCGTTCCCTCTATCTATTCCTCCTACAGCTTCTCTCCCTCTATTTCTCCTGTTCCCTCTCTCTATCTATTCCTCCTACAGCTTCTCTATTTCTATTTCTCCCGTTCCTCTCTCTATCTATTCCTCCTACTGCTTCTCTCCCTCTATTTCTCCTGTTCCCTCTCTCTATCTATTCCTCCTACAGCTTCTCTATTTCTATTTCTCCCGTTCCTCGCTCTATCTATTCCTCCTACTGCTTCTCTCCCTCTATTTCTCCCGTTCCCTCTCTATATCTATTCCTCCTAATGCTTCTCTATTTCTCCTGTTCCCTCTATCTATTCCTCTACTGCTTCTCTCCCTCTATTTCTCCCGTTCCCTCTCTCTATCTATTCCTCCTACAGCTTCTCTCTCTATTTCTCCCATTCCCTCTCTCTATGTATTCCTCCTACTGCTTCTCTCCCTCTATTTCTCCCGTTCCCTCTCTCTATCTATTCCTCCTAATGCTTCTCTCCCTCTATTTCTCCCGTTCCCTCTCTCTATCTATTCCTCCTAATGCTTCTCTATTTCTCCCTTTCCCTCTCTCTATCTATTCCTCTACTGCTTCTCTCCCTCTATTTCTCCCGTTCCCTCGCTCTATCTATTCCTCCTAATGCTTCTCTATTTCTCCTGTTCCCTCTATCTATTCCTCCTACAGCTTCTCTCCCTCTATTTCTCCCGTTCCCTCTCTCTATCTATTCCTCCTACAGCTTCTCTCTCTATTTCTCCTGTTCCCTCTCTCTATGTATTCCTCCTACTGCTTCTCTCCCTCTATTTCTCCCGTTCCCTCTCTCTATCTATTCCTCCTACTGCTTCTCTCCCTCTATTTCTCCTGTTCCCTCTCTCTATCTATTCCTCCTAATACTTCTCTATTTCTCCCGTTCCCTCTCTCTATCTATTCCTCCTACTGCTTCGCTCCCTCTATTTCTCCCGTTCCCTCTCTCTATCTATTCCTCCTAATGCTTCTCTCTCTCAATTTCTCCCGTTCCCTCTCTCTATCTATTCCTCCTACTGCTTCTCTCTCTCTATTTCTCCCGTTCCCTCTATCTATTCCTCCTAATGCTTCTCTCTATTTCTCCCGTTCCCTCTCTATCTATTCTTCCTACTGCTTCTATTTCTCCCATTCCCTCTATCTATTCCTCCTACAGCTGCTCTCTCTATTTCTCCCGTTCCCTCTCTCTATCTATTCCTCCTACTGCTTCTCTATCTCTATTTCTCCCGTTCCCTCTATCGATTCCTCCTACTGCTTCTATTTCTCCTGTTCCCTCTATCTATTCCTCCTACTGCTTCTCTCTCTCATTTCTCCCGTTCCCTCTATCTATTCCTCCTAATGCTTCTTCTCTCTCAATTTCTTCCATTCCCTCTCTCTATCTATTCCTCCTACTGCTTCTCTATTTCTCTCGTTCCCTCTCTATTCCTCCTACTGCTTCTATTTCTCCCGTTCCCTCGCTCTATCTATTCCTCCTGCTGCTTCTATTTCTCCCATTCCCTCTATCTATTCCTCCTACAGCTTCTCTCTCTATTTCTCCCATTCCCTCTTTCTATCTATTCTTCCTACTGCTTCTCTCTCTCTATTTCTCCCATTCCCTCTATCTATTCCTCCTAATGCTTCTCTCTCTCTAATTCTGCTGTTCCCTCTCTCTATCTATTCCTCCTACTGCTTCTCTCTATTTCTCCCATTCCCTATCTCTATCTATTCCTCCTACTGCTTCTCTCTATTTCTCCTGTTCCCTCTCCATTCATCCTACTGCTTCTCTCTCTCTACTCCACCCGTTCCCTCTAACTATTCCTCCTACTGCTTCTCTCTCTCCATTTCTTCTGTTCCCTCTCTCCAGCTATTTCTCCTACTGCTTCTATTTCTCCCGTTCCCTCTATCTATTCCTCCTAATGCTTCTGTCTCTCTATTTCTTCCATTCTCTCTCTATCTATTCCTCCTACTGTTTCTCTCTCTCTCTATTTCTCCCTTTCCCTCTCTCTATCTATTCCTCCTACTGCTTCTCTCTCTATTTCTCCCGTTCCCACCTCTCTCTATGTTGTCTACTGCTTCTCGCTATTTCCCCCATTCTCTCTCTACCTATTCAGCTTACTGCTTTTCTCTCTCTATTTCTCCCGTTCCCTCTCTATCTATTCCTCCTACTGCTTCTCTCTCTCTGTTTCTCCTGTTCCATCTATCTACGCCTCCTACTGCTTATATTTCTCCCGTTCCCTCTATCTATTACTCCTAATGCTTCTCTACTTCTCCCGTTCTCTCTATCTATTCCTCCTACTGCTTCTCTCTATTTCACCCATTCCCTCTGTATTCCTCCTACTGCTTCTCTCTCTCCATTTCTCCCATTCCCTCTCTCTATCTATTCCTCCTACTGCTTCTATTTCTCCCATTCCCTCTATCTATTCCTCCCACTGCTTCTCTCTCTCCATTTCTCCCATTCCCTCTCTCTATCTATTCCTCCTACTGCTTCTATTTCTCCCATTCCCTCTATCTATTCCTCCCACTGCTTCTCTCTCTCCATTTCTCCCATTCCCTCTCTCTATCTATTCCTCCTACTGCTTCTATTTCTCCCATTCCCTCTATCTATTCCTCCTACTGCTTCTCTCTCTCCATTTCTCCCATTCCCTCCCTCTATCTATTCCTCCTACTGCTTCTACTTCTCCCGTTCCCTCTATCTATTCCTCCTACTGCTTCTCTCTCTCTACTTCTCCCATTCCCTCTCTCTATCTATTCCGCCTTCTCTCTCTATGCATCTCATTCCCTCACTATCTCCATTCCCCCACTCCGTCTCTGTATTCCTCCCTCCCTCTCTCTCTCTATTTCACTCTGCCTATTCCTCCCACTTCTTCTCTGTTCCTCCCTGTCTCTCTCACTCTATTCCTCACTCTCCCACTATATCTCTGTTCCTCCTTATCCGTCTTTCTCTATTCCTCCCTTTCTCTCTATTGCACCTACTCCCTATCTCCATTCCCCCACTCCCTGTCTCTCTGTTCCTCCCTCCATCCCCCTCTCTCTATTTCTCCCTTTCCATCTGTATTTTGCCCATTCCCTCACTCTCTGTATTCCTCCCTGCCCTCTCAGCCTATACCTCCTACTCCTCTCTGTATTCTTCCCACAGCCTCTCTCTCTCTAATCCTCCACTCCCTCTCCCTCTGTACCTCCCCGTCCCTCTCTCTCTATTCCTCCCTCACCCTCTATCTCTGTTCCTCCACTGCCTCACTGTCTCTGTTTCTCCCATTCCCTCAAGCTGTCTATTCCTCTCTCTTTCTCTATTCCTCCCACTCCCTCTCTCTCTGTTCCTCCATGTCCCTCTCTCTCTATTCCTCCCTCTCTCTCTATTCCTCCTCCCTATCTTTATTCCTCCCATTCCCTCTCTCTCTATTCCTCTCTCTCCATTCCTCCCTCTCCTTCTTTCTTCCTCCATCCCTCGCCCTCTATTTCTCCCATTCCCTCACCATCTCTATTCTTCCCACTCTCTCTCTCTCTATTCCTCCCTCTACTCTCTCTCTATCTCTCTGTTCCTCCCACTCCCTGTCTCTATTCCTCCCTCTCTCTGTCTCTCTATTTCTCCTATTCCCTCTCTATTTCTCCTTTTCCCTCTCTATTCATCCCACTCCCCCTCTCTCTCGCTCCCACTCCTTCTCTGTCTCTTCCCTCCCTTGCTATCTCTATTCCTCCCCCTCTCTCTTTCGCTATTCTTTCCACTGCCTGTCTTTCTATTCTCCCTACTCTGTCCTCTCTATTCTTCCCACTAACTTGCACTCCCCATTTTCCCACTGTTCCTCTCTATCCCTCACACTCTTTCTCACTGTCTCTCTATTTCTTTCTTTCTCTCTCTCTATTCCTCTTACTGCCTATCTCTTGATTCTCCCCCCACTATCTCTCTTCCTCCAATCTCCCCTCTTTGTGTCTCAGTTTCCCTCTCTTTCTCCCTCTCTCATCAGCTGTTCTGTCTCTCTTTCTCTTTCCCTGTCTCTCCTGTCTTTCTCTCTCTGCTTTCTTCTCTCTCTCCCCATCTCTCCTCCACCCCCCCCCCCAATATATCTCATGCTCTCCATTCTCTCTGTCTCTCTGTTTCGTCTGCCTCTCTCTCTGTCTCCATCTCTTTCTCTCTCCTTGTATGACTTGCACTCTCTCTCTCTCTCTCTCTCTGTCTATATTTAACTCTCAGTGTGAGCTGTCTCGTTGCTTGTCAAACAGGATGAGTAGGGAGCAGCTGGGCCCTGCCACTCCCTGAAATTTTATACTAACCTTTCGCCATGACCCTTCATCCCAACAGTGTGATTGGTCGTAGCTGGGTTGGGGCAGTGAATGACCTCTAACCTTGTTCCAGGCCTAACATAGGCCTTGAATTCCCAGCCTTAAACCTTGAGTGAACTGAGGTGAGAGCAGGGGTTGGTACAGAGACAGAATAAAAAAGCAGTGGTCTCTAAGCCTCACTTTTCTCTCCAAATGACAGAAATGATAATAGCAACAGAAATCAGAAAGAGTATCTCAAATGCAGGAGAAAGGCTTAGGCTGGAATAAGGAAGTCTAAGAGAAAGTATAAGGAAAGGATAGTAGCCTGTGCTAAAACAAATAATAAAATGTTTTTCAAACATGCTAATGGTAAAAGATTTGTGAAGGATTGAGTGGGGTCCATAAGGACCAAGCAGGGTAAGTGTTCACTGAAGTCAAATATATGGTAGAGGTATGAAATAAGTACTTACATTCTCTCCTTGCCAAATTAGAAAATTGTGACAATGACCTATTGAAAATGTGGTGCTGAGCGACTGAGAACTGTGGTGATAAATAAAGAAGAGGTGCGATAAAGGTTGGCAGCACTTCAGATAGAATTCACCAGGCCCAAATGGGATGCATCCCTAGATTACTGAGAGAGTTAAGGGAGCAAATTGCAAAGCCATTGACAGAAATCTTCCAGGCCTCTCTGAACACAGGATTAGTCCCGGGAGAACTGGGGGATTGCAAAGGTGACACCATTGTTTAAAACACAGGCAACTGATAACCCAGGAGATTACAGGCCTGTCAACTTGACATCAATAGTGGGAAAACTGATAGAGGCTATAATACAAGACAAAGTAAATAACTTGGAGAAAAATAAGTTGTACTGGACAGTCAATATGGCTTTGTCAAGGGCAGGTCATGTCTGACAAACTTTAGTTCTTTCATGAGGTGACATGCGCAGCGGATGAAGTGGTGCTGTAGATGTTGTATATTTGGAAAGCATTTCATAGAGTGCCACATGGCAGGTTGGTTAGCAAATTAGAAATTGTTGATATTTACGGGCCCTTGGAAGCATGGATTAGAAATTAGCTAAAAGAGAGGAAACAGATAGCTACAGATGGGCGTTTCTCAGACGAGTTGATAGTGGTGTTTCCCAGGGATCAATGACGGGACCCTTGCTTTTTCTGATTTATATAAACAATTTGGAGATGGACATTGAGAGCAAAATCTCTAAATTTGCAGATGGTATTAAGCTAGACAGAATAGTGAATTGTTAGAATGATGCTGAGCGAATTCAGAGGGATATTGACAAGTTGGTCAAATAGGCAAACAACTGGCAGGTGAATCTCATTGCAGAGAAATGTGAAGTTATGCATTTTTGGTAGAAGAAACACAGAGACACAGTACAGGCTCAATGATCCAACTTTGAAGGGACTACACAAGCAGAGAGACCTCGGGTTTCATGTGCATGATTCTCTGAAGGTAGCCAGGCAAGATGAAGCTGTTGTTATGAAGGCAATAGGATTCCTTGGTTTATAAATATCTGCATAGAGTATAAAAGCGAAGAAGTGATGCTATACCTCTACAAATCATTGGGCAGACCACATTTGAAGTATTGTGTTCAGTTTTGGGCACCTTATTCAAGTAAGGATATTAAAGCCTTGGAGAGAGTTTAAAGGAGATTTATTGGAATGATACCAGGAATGAAGGATTTTGGATAAGTTATTGGAGAGATTGGATTTATTCTCCTTGGAGACAAGATTAAGAAGTGACTTTACTGAAGTGTCCAAAATTATGAACAATTTTGGCAGGGTAAAGAGGATATTCTGTTAACGCTAGTTAGTATTTCAGTAACTAGGGGTCACAATTTCAAGATTGTCAGAGAGTTGTTAGGATTTGGAATGTGCTGCCTGGTGGAGTGATGGAGACTGATTCCATAGGCAGTTTCAAAAGACAGCTACATATATATTTGAAAGTGATGAAGTTAGACAGTGACGGAGATAGGGCCAGACAGTAGGTATAGCTAGGTAGCTCTTTCAGGAACCAATACAGACAAAACAGATCAAATGGCCTCCTTATGCAGTGTAAAATTCGATGATTCTATATGTCTTGTCGATTGTGAAGTCAGGTTTCAGGGACAGCTTTTAAACTGCAGGAGACTTCGGTGGCTACTGGAGGCGTCCAAATCATATTTCTCTTTGCTCATAGGTACAGACCTTGCAAATACTATCCTAACCCACACAATTACTTGCAAGACCCTGTAAATACCACCGCACTCCACACAAATACCCCCAAGAACCTGTAAATACCACCGCATTCCACTCAAATACCCCCAAGAACCTGTAAATACCACCGCACTCCACTCAAATACCCCCAAGACCTGGTAAACATCACCACATGCCACACAAATACCCTCAAGACCCTGTAAACATCACCACATTCCACACAAATACTCCCAAGACCCTGTACGTATCACCCCACTCCACGCAATCACTGCTACACCCTGCAATTACCACACAAAATCCAGACAAGTAACTTCAGACTCCTCAAGTAACTCTTCACCACACAATATCTGTGGTAGTGTAGGGGGAGGGGCTTGGATTAATTCACAGGCCGACGCAACATCGAGGGCCGAAGGGCCTGTTCTGAGCTGTATTGATCTATGTTCTATGTTCTATCTTGATAAAACAATGAACCCTTCCCCATAAATATATTCAGAGCTCACAATTATGATCTGCATCTGCTATTTACACTCCTTACACACAACCCATTTTGCACACAGCCCATAAACAAACCCCCTAACCACATCCCTAAACAAATCCCTCTAAATACATCCCCTATAAATACTCCTATATACCCACAATTGCAGACCTCATCTATAAAACATCCTCTGTACGAATCTTCTCTAAAAAATTCCTGATACGTATCCCCAATACACATCCTACACAATACCCACTAAACTTTTATCGATAATAACCAAAAGAACTGTGGATGCTATCTATCAGAAGCAAAATCAGAAATTGCTAGAAAAGCTCAGCAGGTCTGGCAGCATCTGTAGAGGGAAATTGGAATCAACGTTTTGGATCCAGTTTTGAGGAAGGGTCTCTGGATCCAAAATGTTAACTCTGATTTCCCTTCACAGATGCTGCCAGATCTGCTGAGCTTTTGCTGCAATTTCTGTTTTCAATACATACTTTCAAATTTGTATGCACCCCAATGCACGGTCTTTTTGGGTCAATAGACAATAGACAATAGGTGCTGGAGTAGGCCATTTGGCCCTTTGAGCCAGCACCACAAGCCAGAAGCAGATTCTCTTTATACATCCCCTGCACATTTTCTCAATATACATCCCTCTATATACATTCTGTCTACACAGACCATTATATAAATTCCCTGTATATAACCTATACACATCCCAGGAGCCATCCACTGTGCACATCACTCATACACATCCCTCATATAATCACACATAACTATTTCCATCTCCCACCTCCTACAAACCCATTCCCTCCCCCACCTCCATTTCCTAACCTCAACCACCTTTTCACCATATCCCCTCATTCCTCAACCCAATCCCTCCTACTCCTCTCACATTCCTCCTTAGCCTTCCCTTCCTCCACCCACTTCCTTTCCCCAACCCTCCTTCCTCTCCTCCTTATCACACCATTCTTGAGCCCACTTACTAAATTCCACCACCCCCGCATTCCCTACCCAAACTTACCCCTCCCCCAAACTTACCCCTCCCCCAAACTCTTCTTCCCTCCCCCCACCCTCTCCTTCCCCTTCCGTGCCCCACTTGCCCCCCTTCCAGACTCTCCATCCTGACCCCCACCCCACAGTTCCCCTCCCCACCCTCTCCTTCCCCTCCCCTCCCCCACTTTTCCCTCTCCCATCCTCTCCATCCTGACCCCCACCCCATAATTCCCTTCCCCACCCTCTCCCTTACCCCACCTACCCCCTCCCATCCTCTCCATCCTGATCCCCTCCCCACAGTTCCCCTCCCCACCCTCTCCTTCCCCTCCCCTCCCCCACTTTTCCCTCTCCCATCCTCTCCATCCTGACCCCCACCCCATAATTCCCTTCCCCACCCTCTCCCTTACCCCACCTACCCCCTCCCATCCTCTCCATCCTGATCCCCTCCCCACAGTTCCCCTCCCCACCCTCTCCTTCCCCTCCCCTCCCCCACTTTCCCCTCTCCCATCCTCTCCATCCTGATCCCCACCCCACAGTTCCCCTCCCCACCCCCTCCTTCCTCTTCCCTATCCCATTTTCCCCTCCCTTACCCCACCTTCCCCCTCCCATCCTCTCCATCCTGATCCCCCACACCACAGTTCCCCTCCCCACCCTCTCCTTCCCCTCCCCTCCCCCACTTTCCCCTCTCCCTGCCTCTCCATTCCCCCCTGCACAATTGCCTTTTCCACCCTCTCCATCGCCTACCTCGCTGTTGCCTTCCCCACCCCAACCCCACTTGCCCCTCACTCCCCCCACTTTGCCCTCTCCTACCTCTTTTTGCCTCCGTCACCCCACTTTCCCCTCCCCCTCCGTCTCCATCCCCTCCCCCACCCTACGTTCCCCTCCTCCATCATATCCTTCTCCACCTTATCCCTTTTCCCACTTCACTCTCACTCCTCCTCACCCCAGTACACCATGTCTTCCATCCTGTGCCACCCCTTCCTCTCTGGCCATGCCCCTTTCGGGGGGCTGCTCACAAAATGGGTACGAATGCTGCAAAGGCGCTGGGTGCAATGGAAGTTGTTGCTGTGAAAGTTTTCAGGCTGCCAGTGGCCACTGGATTAACTTTCCTTTGACTTGGCTAAGCTGCGACAGATCGAGTTACTGCAATAATAGCTGGGAGATGGGTGATCACAGACACATGCAGGGCGTTCCCAGAAGACATTCCCTATATGGAGAGGTATTCCTTCTTCATGGTTCCCTCTGATTGGTCCTCTCTTTTCCTAACATGGCTGTGTCTATCTCTCAGGCTGAGAGCTTCCTTTCATTGGGACTAAATTGCTGCTATTTCACCTTGAATGGGCCTGGTAAAATGAGCCGCAGCCCCTTCTCCAAATATGGAGTGTGAGACTGACAATTCCTTCTGGGGATCTGAGTGTGCAGCCAGCCTGGGATCTAGTGGGGACTATAAAAGTCAGTAAGCCACCAAGCAGCCCCATCCTACCTCCATCCTCACCTAGACCTCTCTCGCTCTCTCTCCTAGGAGCCGGTAAGACCCAAATTCTCGCTCTTTCTTATGTGATAGGCACGTTGTGGGGGGTATGGGGGAGGGATGGTGGGCTTTCACCCGGGAGAGAGTAGAGCAAGCAGAAGTGAACAGTAACTATAATGGCACATGCACCAAAGGTGAAATAAGAGAAAAGTAGTACATTCTAAGTAAATTAGAAACAGAAAAAGAGAATAAATTATCAAAGCAAATACAAATAACAGGGAAAAGGAATGGGGTTAGGAAATTGTGTGAGGTGTTTGGGTGAAAAGATACTTTCATTTCTGGCTAAAAATAACGGTTGATAAAATCCAAAAACATGGTTGTTTCTCCTGTTGTCACAGTGTCATTTTTCTTTTATACAAAAGGGTAGCTTGTGGCAAGTGCACAGTGATTGACTCAGGGCCTTTGTAGTAATGTCCCACCTCTGAGCCAGGAGGCCTGGGTTCAAGTCCCACCTGCACTCGAGGTGTCCCTCAAACAGCCTGGCTGGAAATATCCAGCGCAGCTGCCTCTGAGCAGCGAGTGTTACCACTGAGATGCAGAGTCTCAGCACAGCTGGGAGAGTGGCCTTCCGTCAATGGCCAACTGATGAATGAGAATCCTTTGGGACTGCGCACTGTTCCAGTCTCTTGAAAATCAGCTTCTACAGTATCCAATGTCAGTAACATGGTTCTCTTCTTCCTTCTCTCCAAAGGAAGTGTTGGGTTTAGAGCAGGCAAAATTCTTGCTGACAGTATGATAAAATTTGACAATTTTGCCTGTCTTTCCCTGGCTTCTCCCTGGGTCAATCTGGCTGGGTACAGCCCCTGATGGACCTGCATTCCTAATTTGCCATTCCCCTACACATGTTCTGCATCTCTCTCCTCATTCCATTTTGCCCCTCTGTTTTCCACATTTCCTCCTTCCCCTATCTTCCTGATTCCCTCCTCATTCTCCCCCTCCTTCTCTCTTTTACCCCTTCCTGCTTCACTCCAAACGTTTTCACCAAAACTCAACATATATACCACCCCCACCCACCCTGCCCCGGCACTGGAGAGACTGTCTGTGAACCGCACTGTGAATGGGCAGATGGGGCCAATGGGAATGGAATTTGACCTGGGGGTAAACCTTGACCAGCTAATGGCTAGGAAGCATTGATTTAGTTGCACTGTCCTGAATACAGACTAACTGAGCCACTTTTGAAAGCCTCTGCCCTTGACTAACCTGCATCAAGTGTGAAGGTCATGCAGGACAGGCTGCAGTCACCAGGTCTGCCATCGCTGCCCAATCTTCATAATCTGCAGATTTATTCCTCCCTCTTCTCTGAGATCTGAATTCTACCATACCTCCTTCTCCTGGACTTTGGAGGAAAGTTGCTCAGTCATTAAGAATAGGGTGGGAGATTTTGGAAGGGAAGGTTGAAGAAGAGGGGGAGCCCAGAAGGAGTCAGGAAGGAAGTATTCAGCTCAGTTCTAACCCCAAGGCACCAGGGCAAGTGATAAAATTCCTGGGATGGAGGGATCATCCGATGTGGAAAAATCAAATGTCCTGGGGCTGTGTTCCATGGAGTGTAGAAGAATGAGAGGTGATCTGATCCAAACAAACAAATCCTTACAGGGATGGACATAAGTAGAAATAAGAAGGATGTTTCCCTGGCTGTGACATCTAGGACCAGGAGACAAAGTGTCAGGATATGGATCATGTGCTTTAGGACTGAGATGAGGAGGCATGTCTTCACTTGGACCGTGGGGGAGTTTTTGGAATTCTCTAGGCCAGAAGCTGCAGATATTCAGTCACTGAACATGTTCAAGACAGAGCTCAATACATTTCTAGATGTTAAAGACACCAACAGACATGGGATAGCACAGAAAAATAGTGTTGAAGTGCAAGGTTAGCCATGATTTCATTGAATGGCAGGTTGGGTTTGAAGGGCTTGACAGCCACCAGTTGCTGTATGTTCTGAAATACACTGAGTACTGTCTTTCATGAGGGGAGCAGGGAGATGAATTACTTGTGGGACAGGGGCTGGGCTGCTATGTCTCTTTGTGAAATCTCTGTGTGTGTTTCAAAACATTTGTAACTATCTTTTCCTCCCATGGCAGAAATCCCTCACCATGTGCGACGACGAGGAAACCACCGCGCTGGTCTGTGACAACGGTTCTGGCCTGGTAAAGGCCGGCTTTGCCGGTGATGACGCTCCCAGGGCTGTCTTTCCTTCCATCGTGGGCCGACCCAGACACCAGGTACTCATCCCCCAATTCTTTCCCCTCAATACCCCCCTCAGCTTCAGTCTGATGGCGCCACTCTCCCTATCCGCACTATCATGTGCATTCACTCTATCTGCAACCCCAGCATTCCCAAACAGTTTGATGGATGATTCATCTGTACAACACATTTGATACATCTTAACAAAACATTTATACCCCCAATGGAAATGGTAAGAGTCTAACTCATCTTACTCCTTCAGAGACAGGGGTCAATAGAAACCCCACACTAATGAACAGGGTCTGAAAGCTATAACAATTCTCAAGGATTCATGTCCCTGCTCTTTCCCAGACACCTCACAACTTTCAAACAAGTATTCTATGGTGTCACTGGCTGGGGCAGCATTTGTTGCCCGTCCCCAATTGCCCCTTGAACTGAATGGCTCACGGGCCATTTAGGAGGGAAGTTAGGAGTCAACAATATTGCTGTGGGTCTGGACTCACATGTAAGCCAGACTGGTTTTTATTCATTTGTGAGATGTGGGGCATCACTGGCTGGGCAAGCATTTATTGCTCCTATCCCTAGTTACTGTTGAGAAGGTGCTGGTGAGCTGCCTTCTTAAACCACTGTAGTCCACAAAGTAGGCTTCGTACAGTTCTTACGTGAAGACATTAGTGAAGCAAATGGGGTTTTATGAGAACCAATGATAGTTTCATGGTCACCATCACTGAGACAAACTCTCATTTGTAAGTTTATTTAGGTAATTTAAGTCCCGCCTGCTGCTTTGATAGAATTTGAACCCTTGTCCCCAGAGCATTGCCTGGCTGTCTCGATTACTCATCCAGTAAACTTTTCAGTCCACTACCATCTCCCCCATTTATCCAATTTCATTTTTAAAATTCCCTTTGAATGTTACCTTTCAAGCAGTGCATTCCAACTGCCAACACTGTAAATATAACTGGTCCTCATCTCCCCCCGTTTGACTCTTTGCCAAAGCTGATGAATCATTTGACTCATTTAGTATGATGAGTTTCTGAATTCCTGTGTGGCAACGGGGGGTGACTAAATATAGAGAGGGTGACTGTGAAGGAGGCCATGTGTCACCAGTAACAGTTTTGGGCTGCAGCGTTCATTCACACTTACATTTCCCAAATTCTCAAGATTTCAGAGCAGGCCTGGTCCCAGCTTTTAGTTTTAAATTTCTTTTATGTTAACATTCTAGCATGTTAAATCATGTTCTTTTTGGAACACGGACTGGGTCATATATTTCTCACCATGTGGTGTATTCAGGAGCTTTTACTGCGATGTTTGAAAATAATATACAGCTTTAAACCAGCTTTAGTAAGAAAGGCTGTTGTGCCTCTGCAGAAGATCACTTTTCAGGGAGACCCTTCCTCAAATAGATCCTCTCTTCTAAGATCCCTCTCCTCAGAGAGACTGCCCTCCTCAGGGAACACTCCCTGCTCTGAGTGAATAATTAAGGAGTATTGCACTGCACCCCAACAACTCACACCAAGCCACTCACTCAAACTCACTCTTACAGTCACACACACACACAAACACACGAACATACACACACACACACACACACACTCACAGACACACACACACACACACGAACACACACACGAACACACACACACACACACACTCACAGACACACACACACACACACACACACACACACTCACAGACACACACACACACACACACACACGAACACACACACACATGAACATACACAAACACACACACACACAAACACACGAACATACACACACAGACACACACACACTCACACTCACAGACACACACACACACACACACACACACACTCACAGACACACACAAACACACGAACATACACACACAGACACACACACACACACACACACATGAACATACACAAACACACACACACACACACAAACATACACACACACACACACACACACTCACAGACACACACAAACACACGAACATACACACACAGACACACACACACTCACACTCACAGACACACACACACACACACACACACACACTCACAGACACACACAAACACACGAACATACACACACAGACACACACACACACACACACACACACACATGAACATACACAAACACACACACACACACAAACATACACACACACACACACACACACGAACACACACAAACACACACACACACACACAAACATACACACAGACACACACACACACGAACATACACAAACACACACACACACACAAACATACACACAGACACACACACACACACACAGACACACACGCGAACACACACACAGACACACACACACACACGAACATACACACAGACACACACACACACACACACACACAGACACACACGCGAACATACACACAGACACACATACACACACACATACACACACACACGAACATACACACAGACACACAAACACACACACACAGACACACACACACACGAACATACACACAGACACACAAACACACACACAGACACACAGACACACACGCGAACATACACACAGACACACACACACACATGAACATACACAGACACACACACACACGCACACACATACTCTGACAGTCATTCAATCGCTCGTATTCACTCACATACAAAAATGGATACACGAGTGCGCGCGCACACACACATACATACACACACTCATTCTGAGTAACCCATATACACTCTGATATTTCTAGTTTTGGAGTTGACCGGTTATGTTATCAGAACTCATTCTAACCTGCTTCCTGTCCTCTTTCAGGGTGTAATGGTTGGTATGGGTCAGAAAGACGCCTATGTAGGAGATGAGGCCCAAAGCAAGAGAGGTATCCTAACTCTAAAATACCCAATTGAACATGGCATCATCACAAACTGGGATGATATGGAGAAGATCTGGCATCATACCTTCTACAATGAGCTGCGTGTGGCCCCTGAAGAACATCCCACGCTGCTCACTGAAGCCCCCCTCAACCCCAAGGCTAACCGGGAGAAGATGACCCAAATCATGTTTGAGACCTTCAATGTACCTGCTATGTATGTCGCGATCCAGGCTGTGCTGTCCTTGTACGCCTCCGGCCGTACCACTGGTAAAGTCATCTTTCTTCTTTGCTCACTGTCATTCAGCTTCATACAATGTTGAATCCTTTCAGCCTGATGTGTCTAATGGCAAATCTCACTGGAGTCCATGGTCAGTAATGGAGGCTACTCCACTGTGGAGACCATTAAAACCAAACCTGGTTCTGTTCTCACTGAGTCAGTCCAGGAACACACTTTGCAAGTTTGGATTCCCCTAGGTTTGGGAGGGTTCCTACAGCTAGCTTGAATAGATCCAAAACAACCTGGGCTTTGTTCAAGGAATCTGGCTAGCTTAAACCTTGGGATGGCTGTGAATCGACAAATAATGGCCATCCCATCGACTTCCCAAGACAGGGAAATGGAGTGAAAATTTTAACGCTTCTCAACGATGAGGAAACCATGTCACAATTTTCTTTGATCCATGCCTGACCTTTTTACCAGCTTTGTTTTGTCCTGCAGGTATTGTCCTGGACTCTGGTGATGGTGTGACCCACAACGTGCCCATCTATGAAGGCTATGCCCTCCCTCATGCCATCATGCGCCTGGACTTGGCTGGTCGCGACCTGACAGATTACCTGATGAAGATTCTCACTGAGCGCGGTTATTCCTTTGTCACCACCGGTGAGTGAAATACTGGCACCTTGGGCCACGCTTTGTTTAGGGGACGAGATGGTCCTTGCAGTTTGTACTCACCATCTTTGTTTCACTCAATACAGCTGAACGCGAGATTGTCCGTGACATCAAAGAGAAACTTTGCTACGTGGCTCTGGACTTTGAGAATGAGATGGCGACTGCAGCATCATCCTCTTCTCTGGAGAAAAGCTATGAACTTCCCGATGGCCAGGTCATCACCATTGGCAATGAGCGTTTCCGGTGCCCTGAGACCCTCTTCCAGCCATCCTTCATTGGTAAGGACCCTACCTTGTGGTTTGGCCCATGCCATCAGCTTGGTCTTACACCATGAATGGCCCCAAACAACAGTCAAAGTCGGGCTATTAAGTCCTGGGGAAATCATCTAATCATCTCAATCTGACCCCTAGAATAGTTGATGCAACACAATCAGGATTAGGGACATTGCTTGGGTTGTTTTGTTTCCTTCCCTCCTCTGTAAACTAGGATGGAGAGGCCAGAAGCAATGCCTCACATCCAGTGAAATCCCACAGTCCGTGGTCCACACCATGGCAATATAGAAACCATCATGGCATTTTCTGTGGGAAATAAACAAAAACAAGCACTTCTGTTTTACGGTCTGTCAGGAATTATTGCTTCAATTAATTGAAATGGAAGCCTTTCTGCTTCTTTAAAGACAAGCAGCTTTGCAAGTAGAGAGAAGGGATAACAGAGATTTTGCCATGACCCCCACTCTGTTCTTTGTTTACTGAGGATAGTAGGTCATGAACAGCAGGTCATAGTTGCTGTATATCACCCCAGTCCTTTCATCTCTTTCTCATTATACCAGGTATGGAATCTGCTGGAATCCATGAGACTACCTACAACAGCATCATGAAATGTGACATTGACATTCGTAAAGATCTTTATGCCAACAATGTGCTGTCTGGAGGTACCACCATGTACCCTGGTATTGCTGATCGCATGCAAAAGGAAATCACTGCCCTTGCCCCTAGCACCATGAAGATTAAGGTAGGTCTATAGCTTTGGAAGGTCATTGGCAATTCATGCTCCAAACAAATATGACCACACGTTGTGACAGGAAAGGCAGCTTGCTCGGGTGCCAACATTCCTGTGTCGAAGGCTGAGTAATTAATAGCCTCTCCGCCCGGGAAAGGATAATCTCTCAACAACAAGAACTGAGCTGAGAGACGATAGCACCTTTTCGGCATGTCTAAATTTGACAGTGTCTCAAAAGAACTCTAAAGTATTAATACTTTGTCCATCTGTTAACTGGGCGTGGGACACAATTAAGCTTGCTGCAATTTTTTTGAAATATCAGTGATTAGTTGAAACATTTTGTGTGGTTTGATAACACACTGAAGTTGCTGTGTTGTAACTGCACAATGACCAAAACTTCAGAAAGGTTGTCTTGTTGTGAGTTTTTTGGATGCAGCAAAGTTGGAAGTTGATTTTCTTTTTCTTTGTATCTCTGCAGATCATTGCTCCCCCAGAGCGTAAATACTCTGTTTGGATTGGAGGCTCTATCTTAGCTTCTCTGTCCACCTTCCAGCAGATGTGGATCAGCAAACAGGAATATGATGAAGCTGGTCCTTCCATTGTCCACAGGAAATGCTTCTAAAGAATCTCAGCCCCGCCCAGTAATGAAAGGCAGTGAGTTTTCGGACAAAGGCAATCCATCTCTTGTCCTCCGGAGGTGTTTTTGTTTTACCGTGCTTAATGCTCTAACCTACAGTGCACTTGACAGTGTTCCATCTAGACCTGGCTTCCAACCAAGACACTTTGAGAAGAGGGTCAGACTGCTCCTCGTCGAGTCTACCCTGGACTGAGGTGTACCCCAGTCTGTCAGTGTTCATTGTTTACGAATCTTAATCACCAATCAACAGAATGAAGCACTGCCCTAAACAATATCTTAACACTCCTCTGTAAATGTCTGTCCCTTTAACTGTTTTGTTCAAGTCCCTGTTTTGTTATTTATGAACATTATTTGTGTTCTCGTGAATAAAAAAACAGATAATCCTCTGATTGTTGTGTGAGTTTCTTCCCGTTGCTAACTACTGGTTGATGGGCTGACTGGTAGTGTCCTCTGGTCTCCAGCTCACAAGCTGAGAGGCACCAGGTCTCCTGAGCTTCATTGTCAACTTTGGACAGTGTTGAATTATGAGATGCACACTCACCGAGTTACCCTTTTGTTAAATCATGCTGAAATATTTTCAGGATCCACTTGATGTTGTAGGAAACTGCCCATTATGTCCAGTCCCCAAAAAGCAGGACAAATCCAACCCCGGCCAATTACCGTCCCATCAGTCACCTCTCGATCGTCAGTAAAATGATGGAAGGTGTCAGTAACAGTGCTATCAAACAGCAGCTGCTCAGCAATAACCTGCTCAGTGACACACAGTTTGGGTTCCGCCAGGGCCGCTGAGCTCCTGACCTCATTACAGCCTCGGTTCAAACACCAACAAAAGAACTAAGTTTCAGATGTGGAGTGATAGTGACAGCCCTTGACATCAAGGCTGCATTCGACAGAGCGTGGCATCAAGAAGCCCTGGCAAAACTGCTGTCAATGGATATCAGGGGGCAAACCTGGTTGGAGTCATACCTGACACATAGGAAGATGCTATGGTTAGTTGGAGAGCAGACATCACAGCTCTGGGACATCTCCGCGGGAGTTCCTCAGGATAGTGTCCTAGGCCCAACCATCTCCAGCAGTTACATTAAAGACTTTCCCTCCATCATTATGTCATAAGTGGGGATGTTCACTGATGAGCACGAAGTTCAGCACTATTTGCACCTTCTCAGATGCTGAAGCAGTACACATCCAGGATAGAAAGGGTAAACACAAAGGAACAAGCATGTTCTTCAAGGCCAGGGAGTCCAGAACCAAGGATCATAGATTAAACCAATGGGGCAGACCAAGTATGATTGAGATCAGGAGAAATGTCTTCACCCAAAGGGTAGCCAGCCTATGGAATTCTCTGCCGCAGAAAGTGGGAAAGGCCAAAACAACGAATATTTTCAAGAAAAACTTAGGTACAATTCTGAGGGTTAAGGGCATGGGGAGAAGGCAGGAACAGGGTACTGAGGTGGACATTCAGCCATAATCATATTGATAAGCAGAGAGGCTCAAAGGGTGGAATGGGTCAGTGTTGATGGGGGTGCAACAGCCAGAGGATCAGTGCTGAAAGAGCGCTGCACTGTCAGAGGGTCAGTGCTGAGACAGCGCTGTACAGTCTGAGGGTCAGTGCTGAGAGAGCACTGCATTGTCTGCGGGTCAGTGCTGAGGGAGCGCCGCACTGTCAGAGGGTCAGTAATGATGGAGCACTGCCCTTGTCGGAGGGTCAGTGTTGAGGGAGTGGGCACTGTCGGAGAGTCAGCGCTGAGGAACTGCCGCACTGTCTGAGGGTCAGTGCTGAGGGAGTGCTGCATTTTTGATGGGTCAGTGCCGAGGGAGCACAGCACTGTTGGAGAATCAGCGCTGAAGGAGTGTCGCTGTCGGTGGGTCAGTGCTGAGGGAGTGCCGCACTGTTGAAGGGTCAGTGCTAAGGGATTGCCGCACTGTCGGAGGGTCAGCTCTTAGAGAGCACCACACTGTCAGAGGGTCAGTGCTGAGGGAGAGCCACACTGAAAGAGGGCCAGCGCTGAAGGAGAGCCACACTATCCGACGTTCAGTACTAAGGGAGCACCGCACTGTCAGTGCTGAGGGAGAGCCGCACTGTCGAGCGTCAGTGCTGAGGGAGCGTCGCACTGTCAGAGGGTCAGCACTGAGGGAGCGCCGCACTATCGGAGGGTCAGTGCTGAGGGTGCGCCACAGTGTCAGAGGGTCAGTGCTGAGGGAAAGCTGCACTGTCAGAAGGTCAGGGCTGAGGGTGTGTCATACTGTCAGAGGGTCAGCACTGAGGGAGCATCGCAGTTTCAGAGGGTCAGCGCTGAGGGAGCACCGCACTGTCGGAGGGTCAGTGCTGAGGGAGCGCCGCACTGTCGGAGGGTCAGTGCTGAGGGAGTGGGCGCTGTAGGAGGGTCAGTGCTGAGGGAGAGCCACACTATCCGACGTTCAGTACTAAGGGAGCAGTTTCAGAGGGTCAGCGCTGAGGGAGCACTGTACCATCGGAGGGTCAGCACTGAAGGAGCGCCGCACTGTCGGTGGGTCAATGCTAAGGGACAGCCGCACCATCGGAGGGTCAGTGGTGAAGGAGCGCCGCACTGTGGATTACACTGTGATTTCAATCAGATGTTAGACTGATTACCTCTGAATGGGTTGTGAGGAACCAGTCACGTATTCTCAAAAGGAAGTCCCTGAGTTTCCTCCATATCCTGGGGGTAACATTCTTCTATCAATCATCACTAAACAAAAAGCCATTTAAAATTGACTTCACATCATTTCTTCTTTGTGGGGTTTGATAGATTTGTCAGAAATAGCTCTCATTTTGCCTCAGAACAAGTATTTTGTTTGAAGTTATTTTATTGTGTTTGAATCAGTTAAAGAAGCCTTTGACAGTGTGCAGATCACATAGACTTAAATATGAAGCAAAATGAAGCAGTCCCATTCTTAATGGGATTTGTGTAAACACCATATTCTCCAAAACGATGTTGGACACGGTGCAAAGCACTGGAGATATTTGGGAATGTTTACTCCTGAATGGATTGTTAAAGATCTACCAGGCTCTGGCAAATGGCTCTGTTTATGTCTCCTTCAGCAGCTCTTGCACTCCAGGGATTTTCTGCCACTTCACAGATCTATTTCTGATTGAAATTCTTTTATTAACTCTCACTCCCAGGACCACAACCTGAATCATCCTTTCTTTACTTT
The DNA here is from genome assembly GCF_030684315.1 of Stegostoma tigrinum. Lineage (NCBI taxonomy): Eukaryota > Metazoa > Chordata > Chondrichthyes > Orectolobiformes > Stegostomatidae > Stegostoma > Stegostoma tigrinum. The sequence goes on from NC_081395.1 coordinate 1,960,332, forward strand.
CAACCACATCAGGTGGGTATCTCCGCTGGTCCAATCTGTATTGCCCCATCCCTAGGTGCTCCTTGAGAAGGTGGTAGCGAGCTTCCTCCTTGAACTGCTGCAGTCCACCTGCTGTAGGTTGAGCCGCAATGCCTTGACGGAGGGATTTGAAGGAACAACGATATATTTCCAAGTCAAGATGGCGGTGCCTTTGAGTGGGACTAGAAGGGAGTGACAGTCCCATGTACCTACTGCTCTTGTCCTTCTAGCTGTAAGTATTCGTGAGTTTGGAAGGTTCTGTCTAAGGATCTTTGGCAAACTTCTGCAGTGCATCTTGTAGATAGTACATACTGCTGCTACTGAGCCTTGGTGGTGGACGGAATGGGTGTTTGTGGATGTGGTGCCAATCAAGTGGGGGCTGCTTTGTCCTGGATGGTACCAAGCTTCTCAAGTTTTGTTGGAGCTGCATCCAACCAGGCAAGTAGGAAGTATTCTATCACACTGTTGATGTGTGCCTTGTAAAAGGTGGACAGGCTTTAGGGAGTCAGGAGGTGAGTTATTTGCTGCAATATTCTTGGCCTCTGACCTGCTCTTGAGCCACTTTATTAATATGCTGAATCCAGTTCTGTTTCTGGTGAATGCTAACTCCCAGGATGTTGATTATCGGGGTGTCAGTGATGGTAATGCCATGAAATGTCAAGGGATGACATCATGCAGAGTGAATCCTATTGGCTGAAGACGCGTGTCTGTGATGCTGGCAACCACTGGAAGAGGCTGCGATGGATCATCTGCTCAGCACTTCTGGCTGAAGATTGTTGCAAATGCTTCGGCCTTACCTTTTGCGCTGATATGCTGGGCTCTACTATGGTTGAGGATGGGGATTTTTAAAGTCAGAGTATACAGTAAGGAAATAGACCATTCAGTCCAATTTGTCCATGCCAACCAGATATCCGAAATTAATCTAGTCCTATTTATAGAATCACAGAATCCTTATAGTGTAGAAACAGGCCATTGAACCCATTGAGTCCATACTGACCCTCTGAACAGCATCTATGCCCCTACCTGGTCCCTGTAACCCTGCATTTCCCATGGCCAATCCAACTGACCTGCACACGTTTGGACTATGGGAGGAAACCAGAGCACCTACAGGAATCACATTCAGACCCAAGCAGAACGTGCAAACTCCACACAGGCAGTTGCTCAAAGCTGGAATCAAACCTGGGGTCCCTGGTGTTGTGAGACAGCATTTGGCCCATATCCCTCTAAACCTTTCTTATTCATATGCCCATCCAGCTACCTGTTCAATGTTTAATTGTGCCACCTCCACTGCTTCCTCTGGCAATTCATTACAAACACACACAACCTTCTTCATGAAAAAGTTTCTCCTTAGATCCCTTTTATATCTTTCCTGTCTACCCTTAAACCTATGCCGTACCCTAAGTAAAAGACCTTGGCTATTCACCCTGTCCATGCCCTTCATTATTTTATACATGTCTATAAGCTAACCCTTTCAGCCCCTGATGATCCAGGGAAAATAGCCCTAGCCTATTCAGCCTCCCCACTAAGCTCAAACCCTCCAATCCAGGCAACATCGTTGCAAATCCATTCTGAATTCTTCCAAATTTAACAACATCCTTCCTATAGCAGGGAGACCAGAAGTGAACACAATATTCCAAAAGTGGCTAAACCACTGCCCTCTCAAGCCACAACACGATATCCCAAATCCTGTGCTCAATGCGCTGACCAATAAAGGCAAGCGTACCAAATGCCTTCTTCACTATCCTGTCTACCTATGACACCATCTTCAAGGAACTATGAATCTGCATTCCAAGGTGTCTTTGTTCAGCAACATTCCCCACATTATATACAAGTCCTGCCCTGATTTTCCCTATCAAATTGCAACACCTAACATTTATCTAAATTATACTCCATTTGCCACTCCTCAGCCCATTGGCCCATCTGATCTAGGTTCCGTTGTACTCTGAGGTAACCTTCCTCACTATCGACTACACCACCAATTTTGATATCAGCTGCAAACTTACTAACTATTCCTCCTATATTCAGGCATTTAAGGAGCCTCATCCAGTGAGTTATTTAATTGTCCATCACCGTTTAATACTGGATGTGACAGGACTGCAGAGCTTAGACTTGATCCGTGGTTGTGAGATGGCTCAGCACTATCAGTCACTTAAGATAATAAAATGTGAGGCTGGATGAACACAGCAGGCCAAGCAGCATCTCAGGAGCACAAAAGCTGACGTTTCGGGCCTAGACCCTTCATCAGAGAGGGGGATGGGGGGAGGGAACTGGAATAAATAGGGAGAGAGGGGGAGGCGGACCGAAGATGGAGAGTAAAGAAGATAGGTGGAGAAGGTGTGGGTGGGGAGGTAGGGAGGGGATAGGTCAGTCCAGGGAAGACGGACAGGTCAAGGAGGTGGGATGAGGTTAGTAGGTAGCTGGGGGTGCGGCTTGGGGTGGGAGGAAGGGATGGGTGAGAGGAAGAACCGGTTAGGGAGGCAGAGACAGGTTGGACTGGTTTTGGGATGCAGTGGGTGGGGGGGAAGAGCTGGGCTGGTTGTGTGGTGCAGTGGGGGGAGGGGATGAACTGGGCTGGTTTAGGGATGCAGTGGGGGAAGGGGAGATTTTGAAACTGGTGAAGTCCACATTGATACCATATGGCTGCAGGGTTCCCAGGCGGAATATGAGTTACTGTTCCTGCAACCTTCGGGTGGCATCATTGTGGCAGTGCAGGAGGCCCATGATGGACATGTCATCAAGAGAATGGGAGGGGGAGTGGAAATGGTTTGCGACTGGGAGGTGCAGTTGTTTGTTGCGAACTGAGCGGAGGTGTTCTGCAAAGCGGTCCCCAAGCCTCCGCTTGGTTTCCCCAATGTAGAGAAAGCCGCACCGGGTACAGTGGATGCAGTATACCACATTGGCAGATGTGCAGGTGAACCTCTGCTTAATGTGGAATGTCATCTTGGGGCCTGGGATGGGAAGGGTCTAGGCCCGAAACGTCAGCTTTTGTGCTCCTGAGATGCTGCTTGGCCTGCTGTGTTCATCCAGCCTCACATTTTATTATCTTGGAATCTCCAGCATCTGCAGTTCCCATTATCTCTGATACTATCAGTCACTTACTGCTTTCGCTGTTTGACACGCAAACAGTCCTGTCTGGTAGCTTCATCAGTTTGAGACCTCATTTTCAGGTATCCCTGGCACTGTTCCTAGCATGCCCTCCTGCACCCTCCAATGAAACAGGGCTGAACCCCTAGAATGATGGGAAAAGTTGTGAGGAATATGCTGGGCCATGAGGTTGCAGATTGTTTTGGAGTATGATTCCGCTACAGTTGATGAATCACAACGCCTCATGGATGACTGGTGAGGATGAGGTCAAGTATGTTTTTCCCTCTTGTGGGGGCCCTCAGCATCTTCCTCAAATCCAGCCTGGCAGCTACATCTTTCAAACCTCAGGCAACTGGATCAACAGCAGCACTCCCGAGCCACTCTTGCCTGCGAACGTTGACGTCTCAAAATTCTGCAGCCTTCTCACCCTCACTGCCTGCTCCAAGTGGTGTTCATCAGCCGATGAAGGGACTTGGCAGAACCTGGCCATCAGCAAGAGGGTTCCTTTCCCGCAATTGACATTTATAGAGTCAGGAGTTGGAACAGAACATAGTAAGGAATGGTGATGGTGGATAGCTGGGAAATTTCTGTAAAGTATGACTGTGTGAGTACGATTCTGTCAGACTGTTCCTGGAATAGTCTGTGAGACAGGACTCCCAGATTTCAAGGCAGGTATGCACTGTTGGTCAGTGCTAAGGAAATTCCACATTGTCAGGGGGGGTCAATGCTGAGGGAACATTGCATCGTCGGAGGGTCAGTGCTAAGGAAGCTCCACATTGTCAGGGGGGTTAATGCTGAGAGAGAGCTGCACTGTCTGAAGGTCAGTGCTGAGGGAGCATCGCACTGTTGGAAAGTCAGTTATTGACTGAAAACTAATTGAGGGATTCAAGGTGGTATTTGTGTAGAATAACAGATACCGACGAACAGGTTATAGACTGGAATCTAATCGAGGGGCTCTGGCGTAGTTTATGTATAAAAAAACAAATTCCTGAGAGTGAGTTACTGACTAATTGATTCCTGCCTGTCTGCTAGCTGGGATTACTGGAGTCCCAAGCAGGTGGGTGGGCTGGCTGTCTGGGTGATCCAGTCACACTCTCCTGCTGCCACTGCCCTGTAATGACTTACAGACACTGAACAGCTAATCTATTTGGTACTGTGATTTCAGAACCCACAATCTGGCCCATCGCTGACTCTGGAGAATCTCAACCTGGGAGCGTCAGTGTCAGGGGAAGCCGAGTTAGCAACTTAAGCATGAGGGCCGCCCTTTGAATGAACTCATTCAGTGCCCAACAAACAAGGCGTGTCTACAAATGAATTAATCACTGTCATTACTTCCAAAGGGTAGGCCTGCATGTCAGCCCCTCTGTGGTTTCTGTCTTTTTCTCATTATTATCTGCTTCATTTTTCATTCAGGGCACGTGACTATCTCTGCATTTGATGCTATCCAAGTTACCAAGCAATGGCTGCAGGTACAAAGAATATAAAAGGCAGTCCGGATCAACAGCTCCAGGGATGTGTATTTACTGCTCCACTTGTCCCATTTAAACCAGCAGCAGAACTCTCTCCTCCTTCGCCTGCTTTTTCACTTCCCTTCAAATATCTCAAAACAATTCACCTCAGAGATCGGCTGTAGGAGTGAGTTCCACAATTGCACTCCCAACCTTCACCCCCAATAAATGCTGCCTGGCCAGTGATACCTTCATTCAATGAATGAATAAAAGAAAACTGGCTGAAGAGCCTTCTCAAATACCCCTAACTGCCTAATGGAAACAGTCTGCATCCCAACTTATTGGAATAAACCAGTTCAGATGTTCTGTCACACACGTCAGGGACAGTTGGGGCTTAAACCTGGATCTCCTGGCTCACAGGTAGACACATTGCCACTGTACCACAACAGCTAAGTCTCCAGTTACACTATGAGCAACAAGAGTAAGCATTCTATCTCAATTCACTTAATCAAAACCTTTCATCATTCAAAGACCCTTGCTAGGTCATTCTTCAGCATTCTTGTTCCAAAGGAGGAGATCCAGTCTGTCAATCCTTTCCTGATATGCAAAGCCACTCATTTCTGATATCTTCTCGTAAGGTCACCCTTTTGTATGTCTCAGTATCCCTTCATAATATGGCAACCAAACTACACACCATATCTAAGATAACAAAGTGTGAAGCTGGATGAACACAGCAGGCCAAGCAGCATCTCAGGAGCACAAAAGCTGACGTTTCAGGTCTAGACCCTTCATCAGAGAGGGGGATGGGGAGAGGGTAAGTCTGGTCTAAGCAAGGTTCAATACTAGTTGAGCATAAACTTCCCTTCTTTCCAATTCTACTTCAGGATTGTACAAGATTAAAATAAAAGGCCAACAATGTTGCAGAAATTAACAGTAAATCTGCAGATTGGGAGTTTTATGGAATAGCAAAGAAGGAACCAAGAAGCTGATAAGGAAATGAACACTATCTAACAATCTAAAAAAAAGAGAAAAATGGACTCTAAAAGTTTCTGTAGCTACATAAAAAGTAAATACAGGCCCATTACAGGCAGAGTCAGGAGAATTCATAACAGGGAATGGAAAAAGGTCAAAGCAATGGCAGAGAAGCTAAACGCATACTTTGTGTTTACCTTCACAGAGGAAGACACAAGAAGTCTCCCTGAAATAAATGAGATCCAAGGGTCTACTGAAAGAGTGAAAATATTTTATACTCATAATAAAGCAGCAGTAGAGAAATGAATGGACCTGAAAATTGACAAATGCTCAGGATCTGATGATCTTCATTGAGAGTAATGAAAGAGATGGCTTGCAGAGATAATTCATTGCTAGTCACCTTCCAAAACTCCATTGATTCTAGAATAATTCCTGCAGATTAAAGGGTTGCAACTGTAACCCCAATGGAGAAAAAACAGACTGCTGGAGACCTGTCAGCCTAATATCAGTATTAAGGGAAATGCCAGAATCGGTGATAAAGGATATGATTACTCAATGTTGAAAAAAATAATTATCTGCTTGGATGGAATCAACATGGATTAATGAAGTGGAAATCACATTTGGCAAATCTACCAGCTTTGTTTAGGATGCTACCTGAAGAGTCAGTAAGGAGAAGACCAGTGGATATGATGTAATTGGAGTTTCAGAAGACTTTTGAAAAAAGTCGCAGACAAAGCTTCACAAACATAATTTGGGCAGATTAGATTATGGTGATCTATTAGTGTGGAGTGAGGATTGGTTAACAGCAAAAAGCAGAGAGTGGGAATAGATGGGTTATTCTCAGATTGGCAGTTTGTGACAAATGGGATACTGCAAGGAACAGTGTTTAGATGAGCATACAATAGATAGGAGTGATGCTGATTGGAGGGTGCAAGATTGATTTGGGAGGGTATAGGATAGATTTGGGAGGGTATAGGGTTGATCTGGGAGGGTAAAGGGTTGATTTGCGAGGGTTCAGGTGTCCACTATAGGAATGATGCTGTGAAACTTGAAAGGATTCAGAAAAGATTTACAAGGATATGGCCAGGGTTGGGGGGTTTGAGCTATAGGGAGAAGCTGAATAGACTGGGGATATTTTCCCTGGAGCATCGAAGGCTGACGTGTGTTCTTATACAAGTTTATAAAATCATGAGGGGCACAGATATGGTAAATAGACAAGGTCTTTTTCTTCGCATGGGAGAGTCTGAAATTAAAGGTCACAGGTTTAAGGTGAGAAGGGAAAGATATAAAAAAGACCTAAAGGGCAACTTGTTCCTGCAGAGGGTAGTGCATGTATGGAATGACCTGCCAGAGGAAGTGGTGGAGGCTGGTACAGTTACAACATTTAAAATGTACCTAGATGGGTATATGAATAGAGTATAGAACATAGGATATAGAACATTACAGCGCAGTACAGGCTCTTTGGCCCTCGATGTTGCACCGACCTGTGAAACCAATCCGAAGCCCATCTAACCTACACTATTCCATTATCATCCATATGTTTATCCAATGACTATTTAAATGCCCTTAAAGTTGGTGAGTCTACTACAGTTGCAGGTACGGCATTCCACATCCTTACCACTCTCTGAGTAAAGAACCTACCACTGACATCTGTCCTATATCTATCACCCCTCAATTTAAAGCTATGTCCCCTTGTGCTAGCCATCATCAATGAACTAGCAGGGATCTTTTCCAAAACTTGACAATGGTTTCATGGTCATTGTTAGACTCTTAATTCCAGATATTTACTAAATTCAAATCCCACCACTGACTATACTGTTACTCAAACCTGGGTCCCCAGAATGTTACCAGGGTGTCTTGGTTACCAGTCCAATGATAATATCACTAGACCATCACTTACCTCCCAGTATTCAGACTTTATTATTTCATTAATAATGAAAGCTTTCTGTCCCAATGCAGTGAATACCAAGCAGAGAAAAAAATACACAGACTTTAAATCCTTTCCAGTTCACTGTTGACATTTGATCCAATGCCAGAGCACTTTGTAACGAGGTGAATACGAATGGTGAAATATTTGCTCAGATTGGTGAGAGGCTGTGATGGTAACAATCTGACAGGTAAGCTGGCGAAGCCTTGGATGTTGGCCTGGGTGAGCTAGAATACAAAAGAGCTGGATGGCCGAAATGTTCTTTTCTCATCCTCAGGTTAATAGGACGGGCTAGGGGAAGACTAGGATCTTGGAAATCTGTCTGAATCATTGTAGTAATAAGATGACCTAAAAGAGCAGTGAATATGGGATTCACCTATGCTGATGTCTTATGTGGACAGCAAATGAACTGGCCTCCATCCGCCCATCATAACGCATGGCCACTGTGTCCAGGAGTGCGTGAGTGAGTGATTGGGCACAGGGACCCTGTGGAGCTTTGTATGTCTGCAGCCCTCAGTGGGAGGGGTTCCTGTTTCTCCCTGTCACTCTTTATGATTAATGAGCTGTCAGAGAAATAACTTCTCAAACAGCTCTTATAGAAAGCTGCAGGATTCCTGAATTTTGTAACGTGGATCCACAGAACCCTAGACCCTCGAGCTTCTGTTAAAGGGGCAGGCTGACCCCAAGCTGCAGAGTTTAAAGAATCCTTACTCTGGAATGGGATAGCTCAGCCTCAGTTCAATGTGTCCAGCTATCCGCATCTGCTTCTCCCAACACATCACCTTTGCCTCAAGGGAAGAGCTGAGCAAATGGTTGGACTGACAGAGATCAGGTAGGCACTTGCTTTTCTCTTAGCTTGACTGTTGCTGGTGTGTGATGTATAGAGGGTTGGACTGAATGGCTCTAGTCCACAAGAGATTCACTGTTGTCCAAGTGTGAGCCTGGCTCCCCTACTCTCAGGCCATGGCAGGAGGTCATGTAATTTCTGGGCCACACTGAAGCTCATACACTTTCAATATAACTCGGAGCATTTAAGATTATTTTACTCCTTTCTGGGCCCACATGGAAGATTCCAGAAGGATCCATGTTTTATTCACAGACTGTCTGGGTCAGAAGCCCCAGATCATACAAGATGAGCTCGGCCTCAGTTGTGACTGGGATTCAGGTGTGATGATTCCTGCAATTGAATAGCCCATTGATACTCACTGTTCAGATTGACTCAGTTAATGAGTTTTCCACAACAACTCTCCAAGTTCCTTCTGGAGAGGAACAAAGCAAATTACCAACAATGGGGTTACAGTTGGGTTTGGGGTGGTAGAGGAAAGAAACTGCATAATTTTCCCAGTGTTCATTATCTTTTAATTTGTTCTTGGGTTGTGGGTGTCATTGGCTGGGCCAGCATTTATTGCCTGTCCCTAATTGCCCCTTGAGATGGTAGTAGTGAGCTGCCTTCTTGAATTGCTGCAGTCCATGTGCTGTGGGTAGACCCACAGTGCCCTCAGGGAGGGAATTCCAGGATTTGGACCCTGCAACACTAAAGAAACAGTGATATATTTCCAAGTCAGGGAGGTGAGTGGCTCGGAGGGGAGCTTACAGGGGGTGATGTTTCCATATATCTGCTGACCTTGTCCTTCAAGATGGAAGTGAGTTGTGGGTTTGGACTGTGCTGTCTGAGGAGCTTTGGTGAATTTTGGCAGTGCATCTTGTAGAGGGTACACACCTGCTACTGAGTATCGATGGTGGAGGGAGAGGGATGTTTGTGGATGTGGTGCCTGTCAAGCGGGGGCTGCTTTGTCCTGGATGGTGTCAAGCTTCTTTGAGTATCGTTGGAGCTGCCCCCATCCAGGGGCAAGCGGGGAGTATTCCATCCCACTACTGATTGTGCCTTGTGGATAGTGGTCAGGCTTTGGGGAGCCAGGAGGTGAGTTACTAGCTGCAGGATTCTCAGCCTCTGACCTGCTGCTATAGCTGCAGTATTTATAGGATGGGCATTAAATGCTACCCCAACCAGCCATGTCCGCATTCTGTGAAAAATCACAACATTTTCCAAGAACTATCTCTGAAATACCAGAAGCGGAAAGCTAAATGTTAGACTGAAATGTACATTCCCAATGAACTTCGGCCTTGGCCTGAAAGAGATAACACAGTGTGGAGCTGCATAAACATAGAGGCCAGGCAGCATCAGAGGAGCAGGAAAGTTGACGTTTCTGGTTGGGACCCTTCTTCAGAAATGGTGGAGGGGGAAGGGAGCTCAGAAATAAATAGTGAGAGGAGGGGTGGGGTTGGGGAAGGTAGGTGGGATGGTGATAGGTGAGTGCAAGTAGGTAGTGGTGGGGGTTGGTCTGTGAGGTGGGAGAGCTGGATAGATGGGAGACAAGATGGACAGGGATGCAGAGATTTTGTAACTTGTAAAGTCTATATTGAGACCATCGGGTTGTAGGGTCCCAAGGTGGAATATGAGGTGCTGCTCCTCCAGTTTGCTTGTGGCGTCATGGACTGAAACAGGCAGGTTTATGGTAAAGGCTGAGTTTTACAAACACCAGGAACATCAAAATATATATTACCTAACCACCACACAAAGAAGCCAAACAGGTTTAGGATTGTTCCTGAGGACGACGAACACCAGGAACATCAAAGGGCATTAACTATCGCAGTGCAAATGCCTGAGGTTTCATTGGCCTCAGCACCAACCAGTCTGTGAGTTCCTTATATCATCCTGCAGAATCAACAGAACGCAGGCCAATTGAAAAGTCCAAATTCTGCAGAGTTCAGGGAAAGGATGCCGTCAATACCTCTTCACTGTCCAACAGCTCACAATTCTGCAAATCCTCAGCCCACATCCAATTCCTGCCACCGAAATGCTGATAGCTCATAGGGTCTAACACAGACGCTGACTATGGCGGTCACAGTACTGTATCAATTCAGAACCTATTTCCTAATAATTCCCCATCTTAAACAAACTATCAAAGAGCCTGAGACCAGCCAGTATTCATTCTCAGTCTTAGGATGCCTCCATGTGGTCAGGAGATGCCAATGTAACAGATCAAACACACACACACACACACACACACACACACACACACACATACACTCAATCTCAAACACACACACACACATACACATGCACTCGCACACATTCAATCTCACATATACATGCACTCACACACACATACACTCAATCTCAAACACACACAGGCACACACACAAACACTCAATCACATGCACACACTTAAACTCACACACACACGAACACTCAATCACATGCACACTCAAACTCACACAAACACTCAATCACACACACATACACACACACTCAATCTCTCTCTCTCACATACACACACTCTCACACACACACGCACTCACACACACACACACGCACACATACACAACACACGCACTCAAAATCAATCACACACACATACTCAATCACACACACACACTCAATCTCAATCTCACTCTCACACACACACTCACAATCTCACACACACATGCACACACACACACTCAATCTCACACACACACACTCAATCTCTCTCTCACACACACACACACTTGCAATATCTCTCTCACACAGACACACTCTCTCAATCTCTCTCTCTCTCACACACACACACACACACACACACACACACACACAATCTCACACACACACAAACTCACACACAATCAAGCTCACACACACACATACACTCAATCACACACACACACACATATATATATTCACACACACACACTACCATGTCCGCTGTTTCAATGCAGAAAACCCAGCTCCCAGATCACCAGATCCATCAGCTCTATTGAGTAGAAATTAACACCAAATGGTCAACCGATCATCCTGTGTACACTCGGGTCAGAAAGATCCTCATCAAACAGTCCAAGGACAGGGACTACTTGGGGTTAGATATGGAGTAAAGCTGCACTGTCTCCATTAAACACTCCCAGGACAGGGATAGCAAAAAACTGTCAATGCTGGGGTCAGAGATAACACAGTGTGGAGCTGGATGAACACAGCAGGCCAGGCAGCATCAGAGGATTAGGGTCCCGACCCAAAACATCGGCTTTCCTGCTCCCCTGATGCTGCTTGGCCCGCTGTGCTCCTCCAGGTCCACATTCCCAGGACAGGGATAGTATGGGATTGGAGATGAGGTAAAGCTCCTTCTACACTGCCCCCATCAAACATGCCCTGGACACAGGCAGCACAACGTTAGAAACAGAGTAGAGCTCTTTCTACTCTTTTAAAATAAAAGTAAAGCTTTCTCTAAACTTTTAAACTGCAGTAAAGCTCACTCAACATTGTCTACATCAAACACTCGCAGGACAGGGAAAGCGCAAAGTTCCCTTGACACTGTGTCTGTCAAACAAACACAAGAACAGGGGCAGCACTGGATTAGGTACAGAGTAAACCTCTCTTTAAATACCAGAACCTGTTTTTTAAAGTGCAGTAATTCATTCAAGAATCCTTGGTTTGTAAAACGTTTTTGTCCCATTTCAGTCCCCAATCACAAGTACAGAAAGTGAAATGACGCAGACCTTACAAGTGAAGTAGTCCTGTGACACGCATGAAAAAAAGAGATGGTGCTGGAGGAGAGGGGATCTGGAGCTCGTTGCCGGGGGACAGGATGAACAGTGAAAAACCTGTGTTCATCAATGTAATTATCTGTTTATTTATTACCGTACTCCCACTGTTTCCACAGGAGCAGCTCAGAGACACAGAGGACAAGATGCAGAGAGGCTGCACAATGTCATCGTTTCCAGGAGAGGAAATTATTTGCTGAGCTTGCCTGTCAGCTGCCTCTGCCACAACACATCAGTATCCATCTCCACAAAGCCTCAGTCCTAAGACTGACCATCAGTTTCCTACATTCGCGGCACCTCTTACTTACAGGTGAGCTAGTCATGGTGCCAACCAGCATTTCCGGGATGTTGTTCACAAAGTCAGAAAACCCAACCACGGTCAGTGATTCAGATCAGCTTCTTTTTGCTGTCCAAATCTTACACTGCACACACACACACACACACACACACACACACACACACACACACACACACACTCCTGAATAATAAATCTCACCCTCTGTCCCAATCCTGGGGGCTATTTGTTTACGGTTTGCTTCAATCCTGCTTTTGAGAATACATTGCTCCCTCACCAAAGTTCCCTGTGTTTATGGATGATACGCAGTCAGCTTCAGCTGCTTTATATCCAAACTGCGGATGATGTCCAGGAAAACCTTGACATAAAGTTCAAACCCTGATCAGTTTGTTCCTCGAATGGTTGTCCACAACAAGTTAAAAAAATGCAGTTAACTTCTCCACTATTACCTCAGCTCTAACTGTCCTGAAAAGAAGAGCTTCTGGAAATCAGGTTCTCATGTCTATAACGGTTAGCATATACTGAGAACCTGCTTATATTTTTGGCAATGGTCCTATGCAATATACTCAAAACTGACTGAATGCTCCCTCAAAGCTGGTATGGCTCTCAAAGGAGCTAGTTTAATTCCATACTGAGGGGTTTCCTACCACAACATTTACAGAATGCACTATATCTTTATGAAGCCCTGAACATGTAAAATACCTGGCTTTTGATGCCTTCATTGTCCACACTCCTCCATGTCCTGCCTTCAGAATTTCATGTGCTACTCCTTACAATATCCTGGTGGTACCACTAATTGATAAACAATCATCCATTCTTCATCCACAGGTCTGTGAGGAAATCTACAGTTCTTCCATCTCTAGTACAATAAGATTTGGGAACTCCTTTAGTCTCAGCTTCAGTGTGCACTGTTTCCGCGAACTAACAACTCAGGATCTGCTTCCTTTAGAAGAGTGACATGGGAAAGAGGGGTTCCATTTTGCGGGGCACTGGCATCAGTATTGGGACAGGAGAGAACTGTATTGTCAGGATGGGCCCCACCTGAACTGATCTTAAACCAGGACCCTAGAGGAAAGGCTAAATAAGGTTTCTGGGCTTTAAACTAATTGGGGGAAGTGCTCAGGAGAGGGTTATAAATGTTTCCAGAACGAATAATAGGACAGACACCATGGAAAGATTCAGGAATTTAAATTCAGGCACAACAGGTCAGAGAACAACTATGAGGAAGGGAGTTGTCAACACAAGACGAAGTGTGTTGTACTTAATTGCGTGCTGTATACAAAACAAAGTAAATAAGCCTGGAGTGCAATTCGAAATTGGCAGGTACAATGCTGTGGGCATCACAGAGACATGGCTGCGAGGGGACCAAGGCTGGTAACTAAATATTCAAGGATACGCATCCTATTGAAAGATCAGGCAAATGGATGGTGGGAGAAAGGTTGCCTTGGTAGTAAGAAATGAAATTAAATCAATCATCTCTGTCACCTCCTCAAAAAATTCGATCAAGTTAGTGAGGCATGACCTCCCCACACAAAACCATGCTGTCTATCGCTAATAAGCTGGTTCTAACTGCATATAGATCCTGTCCCTGAGAATCTTTTCCAATAATTTCCCTCCACTGATGTGAGGCTCACAGGCTTGTAATTTCCTGTATTATCCTTGCTACCTTTCTTAAACAATGGGGCAACATTAGCTATTCTCCAGTCATCTGGGACCTCCCCTGTGGCCAAAGAGAATGCTAAGATGTCAGTCAGAGCTCCAGCAATTTATTCTCTTACATCCCTCAATATTCTGGGATAGATCCCATCGGGACCTCGGAACCTACCTTATTACTTTTTAACACGCGCAATACCTTATCCTTTTTACTAGCAATTTGGTTTAGACATTCGACACTGCCTTTCCTGAGATCATCCTCCACCAATTCCTTCTCTTTTGTGAATACTACACAAACTATTCATTTAGGATCTCATCTCCCTCTTCTGGCACCACACATAGATTCCCTCCTTTGTACATGAGTGGGCAAACACTTTGCCTGGCTACCCTCTTGCTTTTTATATAAGTACTATAAAGAATTACAAAAGCAAATTGCATGACTTTTTTAGATACATAAAGAGTAAGACAGAGGTGAGAATGGACATCGGACTACTGGAAAATGAGGTTGGAGAAGTCGTAATGGGGAACAAAGAAATGGAGAAGGGGCTGAGCACATATTCTGCATCAGTTTTCACGGTGGAGGTTACCAGCTGCATACCAGAACTTCATGAGAGTCAAGGGGCAGAAGTGATGTGGTGGCCCTGACTAAGGAGAAGGTGCTGGGAAAACTGAAAAGTCTGAAGGTGATAATCACCCAGACAGATGAACTACACCCCAGAATTCTGAAGGACACAGCTGAGGAGATTGTTCTGGCATTGGTGGTGATCTTTCAGGAATCATGAGAGTCGGGGAAGATTTCAGAGGACTGAAAAATGGCTAATGTAACAGCCCTGTTTAAGAAGGAAGAGAGGCAGAAGACAGGAAACTATAGGCCAGTTTGCCTGACCTCGGTTGTTGGTAAGATTTTACAATCCATTATTAAGGGTGAGATTGTGCAGTACATGAAAGTGCATGATAAAATAGGGCTGAGCCAGCATGGCTTCATCAAGGGAAGGTTGTGCCTGACAAATCGGTTAGAATTCTTCAAAGAGGTTACGTGCAAGTTAAACAAAAAAGAGCTGGTGCACACGATCTACTTGTATTTGGATTTCCAGAAGGTATTTGATAAGGTGCCTCACAGGAGGCTGCTAAACAAATAACAGCCCATGGTTTTAGGGGCAAAGTACAGGCAAAGATAGAGGATTGGGTGACAGGCAGAAGGCAGACAGTAGGGACAAAGGGATCTTTTTCAGGAGTGTTCAGTGGGGACCATGTGAAGGGAACTTTACTCTGTATCCAACCCCTGTGCCATCCCCACCATGGGAGTATTTGAGATGGGCAGCGTAGTGGTCGCTTTACCATGTATCTGACCCTGTGCTGTACTTGTCTGCAGAGTGTTTTAAGGGGAGAATGTGAAGAGGGTTTTGAAAATGAAAACAGTAGATCTCTCTCCCATTGGAGAAAGTGAAGCCTAGTGATGATCTTAACCTGAGAGTCAACAAGTCTCAGGTCAGGGATAAGGTTGAGAGAGGATGTGGTCTTCATGGGGTTGTCAGTCATGAGATGAATTTAAACCACACTGTTTAGCATCATTCTGCATGACAAACCATCGTCCAGGCAGCTGAGCTAATTAACTCTGCACCAAACCTTGTTCGGAATGTGCTCTGGGATTCTTTGATGGTGACAGTACGGAGGGAGTGGGCACTGTCATAGGGTCAGTGCTGTGGGAGTGCTGCACTGTCATAGGGTCAGTGCTGTGGGAGTGCTGCACTGTCAGAGGGTCTGTGCTGTGAGAGTGCTGCACTGTCAGAGAGTCAGTGCTGTGGAAGTGCTGCACTGTCACAGGGTCTGTACTGTCGGAGTGCTGCACCGTCATAGGGTCAGTGTTTTGGGAGTGCCGCACTGTCGGAGGGTCAGTGCTGAGGGAGTGGGCACTGTCGGAGGGTCAGTGTTGAGGGAGTGGGCACTGTCGGAGGGTCAGTGTTGAGGGAGTGCCGCACTGTCGGAGGGTCAGTGCTGAGGGAGTGGGCACTGTCGGAGGGTCAGTGCTGAGGGAGTGGGCACTGTCGGAGGGTCAGTGTTGAGGGAGTGGGCACTGTCGGAGGGTCAGTGTTGAGGGAGTGCCGCACTGTCGGAGGGTCAGTGCTGAGGGAGTGGGCACTGTCGGAGGGTCAGTGCTGAGGGAGTGGGCACTGTCGGAGGGTCAGTGTTGAGGGAGTGGGCACTGTCGGAGGGTCAGTGTTGAGGGAGTGCCGCACTGTCGGAGGGTCAGTGCTGAGGGAGTGGGCACTGTCGGAGGGTCAGTGCTGAGGGAGTGGGCACTGTCGGAGGGTCAGTGCTGAGGGAGTGGGCACTGTCGGAGGGTCAGTGTTGAGGGAGTGGGCACTGTCGGAGGGTCAGTGTTGAGGGAGTGCCGCACTGTCGGAGGGTCAGTGTTGAGGGAGTGCCGCACTGTCAGAGGGTCAGTGCTGAGGGAGCGGGCACTGTCGGAGGGTCAGTGTTGAGGGAGTGGGCACTGTCGGAGGGTCAGTGTTGAGGGAGTGGGCACTGTCGGAGGGTCAGTGTTGAGGGAGTGCCGCACTGTCGGAGGGTCAATGCTGAGGGAGTGGGCACTGTCGGAGGGTCAGTGTTGAGGGAGTGCCGCACTGTCGGAGGGTCAGTGCTGAGGGAGTGGGCACTGTCGGAGGGTCAGTGCTGAGGGAGTGGGCACTGTCGGAGGGTCAGTGTTGAGGGAGTGCCGCACTGTCGGAGGGTCAGTGTTGAGGGAGTGCCGCACTGTCGGAGGGTCAGTGCTGAGGGAGTGGGCACTGTCGGAGGGTCAGTGCTGAGGGAGTGGGCACTGTCGGAGGGTCAGTGTTGAGGGAGTGGGCACTGTCGGAGGGTCAGTGTTGAGGGAGTGCCGCACTGTCGGAGGGTCAGTGCTGAGGGAGTGGGCACTGTCGGAGGGTCAGTGCTGAGGGAGTGGGCACTGTCGGAGGGTCAGTGTTGAGGGAGTGGGCACTGTCGGAGGGTCAGTGTTGAGGGAGTGCCGCACTGTCGGAGGGTCAGTGCTGAGGGAGTGGGCACTGTCGGAGGGTCAGTGCTGAGGGAGTGGGCACTGTCGGAGGGTCAGTGCTGAGGGAGTGGGCACTGTCGGAGGGTCAGTGTTGAGGGAGTGGGCACTGTCGGAGGGTCAGTGTTGAGGGAGTGCCGCACTGTCGGAGGGTCAGTGTTGAGGGAGTGCCGCACTGTCAGAGGGTCAGTGCTGAGGGAGCGGGCACTGTCGGAGGGTCAGTGTTGAGGGAGTGGGCACTGTCGGAGGGTCAGTGTTGAGGGAGTGGGCACTGTCGGAGGGTCAGTGTTGAGGGAGTGCCGCACTGTCGGAGGGTCAATGCTGAGGGAGTGGGCACTGTCGGAGGGTCAGTGTTGAGGGAGTGGGCACTGTCGGAGGGTCAGTGCTGAGGGAGTGGGCACTGTCGGAGGGTCAGTGCTGAGGGAGTGCCGCACTGTCGGAGGGTCAGTGCTGAGGGAGTGCCGCACTGTCGGAGGGTCAGTGCTGAGGGAGTGGGCACTGTCGGAGGGTCAGTGCTGAGGGAGTGGGCACTGTCGGAGGGTCAGTGTTGAGGGAGTGGGCACTGTCGGAGGGTCAGTGTTGAGGGAGTGCCGCACTGTCAGAGGGTCAGTGCTGAGGGAGCGGGCACTGTCGGAGGGTCAGTGTTGAGGGAGTGGGCACTGTCGGAGGGTCAGTGTTGAGGGAGTGGGCACTGTCGGAGGGTCAGTGTTGAGGGAGTGCCGCACTGTCGGAGGGTCAATGCTGAGGGAGTGGGCACTGTCGGAGGGTCAGTGTTGAGGGAGTGGGCACTGTCGGAGGGTCAGTGCTGAGGGAGTGGGCACTGTCGGAGGGTCAGTGCTGAGGGAGTGCCGCACTGTCGGAGGGTCAGTGCTGAGGGAGTGCCGCACTGTCGGAGGGTCAGTGCTGAGGGAGTGGGCACTGTCGGAGGGTCAGTGCTGAGGGAGTGCCGCACTGTCGGAGGGTCAGTGCTGAGGGAGTGCCGCACTGTCGGAGGGTCAGTGCTGAGGGAGTGCCGCACTGTCGGAGGGTCAGTGCTGAGGGAGTGGGCACAGTTGGAGGATCAGTGCTGAGGGAGCGCTGCACTGTCATAGGGTCAGTGATGTGGGAGTGGGCACAGTTGCAGGCTCAGCGCTGAGGGACACCCACACTGTCGGAGGGTCAGTGCTGAGGGAGTGCCGCACTGTCGGAGGGTCAGTGCTGAGGGAATGGGCACAGTTGGAGGGTCAGTGCTGGGGGAGCGCTGCATTGTCGGAGGGTCAGGGCCAAGGCAGGGCCACACTGTCAGAGGGTCAGTGCTGAGGGAGCGCCGCACTATTGGAGGGTCAGTGTCGTGGGAGTGCCGCACTGTCAGAGGGTCAGTGCTGTGGGAGCACCGCACTGTCAGAGAGTCAGTGCTGCGGAAGCTCTGCACTGTCCGACCATCAGTGCTGACGCAGAGCTGCACTGTTGTTGGTTATCAAGCATGCCGTATAAATGCAAAGATTTCTCCCTTTTGCAGGGAGCAGTGAGAAGGGGCCTGGTTGCCTCTCGGGATCGAGCAGTGAATTGGGTTCATTGCTGGATGGCTTTCTATTATTGCTGAGCCAGAGTGGGGGAGTGACCTTCACCAGGGGAAATGTCCATCAATACCTGGGACTGACACAGGTAAATCAGGCGTGGGGATGGGTACAGTGTGGGTGCAAAGTGTGGAGGCAGCATGTGTGGGAAGAGTGTAGGCCTCGGAGCTGGGAGAAGGAAGGGTGAGAGGGTGGGTGAGGGGGCAAGGCGAGGGGGCAGAGTATGGAGGCAGGGTGAAGGGAAAGGTTGTCAGGGAAGGGCAGGGTGTGGGCCAAAATGAGGGATGAGGATGAGGAGGCATGGTGAGGGGGCATGTGGAGGTGAGAGTGAGATTAGTGAATCAGGAGCTGGCAGAATCCCTGAGCATCAGTCCAGCCCTCAGGATGACTCCTGCAGTCACAATATTGACAGCTTGGGGGGAGTAGGCAGCGGGATTGGTGAAGTTGGAGGAGGGTTGGGGTGATTGGAGGTGTGCAAGAGCTATGGTGTTCAGACTACGGACAGGTTTGGGATTGACAGAGGGTGAGAGGGAAGTGGGTATGGGCTGGGGATATGGGAGCAGATACCATGAGTATTGGATGGTGATACAGGGAAGAGGAACTCATTGTTCAGGATTCTGAAAGCATGGTTTTTCACTGTTATCAGAAGGTGGTGTAATTTAAGACTGATGTGTCTGTTTCTGAAACAGCTGGAACTCATGGGACAGAATATTTTTGACTTCATTCATCCCTGTGACCAGAGGGAGCTTCAGGAAACTTTGGAGTTTAGACAAGGTGAGAATGTCCCATCAAAACCTTTTAAAATGAGGAGTGTCAAACTGTCAAAGGGTTAGTGCTGAGGGAACGCCACACTGCCAGAGGGTCAGTGCTGAGGGAGCGCCACACTGTCAGAGGGTCAGTGCTGAGGGAGCGCCGCACTGTCAGAGGGTCAGTGCTGAGGGAGTGCCACACTGTCAGAGGGTCAGTGCTGAGGGAGCGCCACACTGTCAGAGGGTCAGTGCTGAGGGAGCGCCGCACTGTCAGAGGGTCAGTGCTGAGGGAGTGCCACACTGTCAGAGGGTCAGTGCTGAGGGAGTGCCACACTGTCGGAGGGTCAGTGCTGAGGGAGTGCCACACTGTCAGAGGGTCAGTGCTGAGGGAGTGCCACACTGTTGGAGGGTCAGTGCTGAGGGAGCGCCGCACTCTCAGAGGGTCAGTGCTGAGGTCAATTGCTCCTTGGTGGGTACATCTGCCTGTGTAATTTCCTTTCGGATTTGTTCCTTCCCACTGTTTGTTGGTGAATAGATTATATTGAACAATGTAACCACACACTTCTTACTCCCTAGCTCGAAGCAAATCAATTCGGTACTTGAATCCTCTGCAACATTCTCTTTCATCAGAACTCAACACTTTCCAGATCCTATTCCTCCTTTTTCTTTCCTATCCCATTTTTTCGAACACCTCATGAGCAGGAATATGAGCTCCCAGACATGGCCTTGTTTGAGGCCAGACTCTGTTACTGTCACAGCATCATAATCCCACATGACAATCTGTGCCTGTAACTGTCCAGTCTTATTAATGACACTCTGTGCATTCACATTTATGCGATGTAACTCTATCAGAAAAAAACATCTGATTAATTACTGTCCTTTTGGGAAGGAAACTGCCATCCTTATCTGCTCAGGTCTACTTGTGACTCCAGTCCCACAGCAATGTGGCTGACACTTAACTGCCCTTCGGGCAATTAGGGATGGGCAATAAATGCTGGCCCAGCCAGTGACGTCCACATCCCATGAATTAATCAGAAAGAAATTACTCTCTCTTTTACTCTGACTCCATCTATTCACTTACTATTCTACGTTCTAGTGTTATCTTCCTCTCCTAGTATTTCTTTCTGCCTGGTAGTATTGTCTAATAGTCCCACACCCATGGAGAGTTAATTTAAACTCTCCTCATTAGCGCTAGCTAAACACCACACAAGGAATTCAGCCCCAGATCTGTTCAGATACAGTCTGTCTACATTGAAAAGATGCCAGAAACCAAAAGAGCTGCAGATGCTGTAAATGAGGAACAAAAACAAAGTTGCTGGAAAAGCTCAGCAACTGTGAAGGAGAAAACAGAGTTAACATTTTGGATCCGGTGACTCTTCTTCACATGTTAAGTCTGTTTCCTCCTCCACAGATGCTGCCAGATCTGCTGAGCTTTTCCAGCAACATTGTTTTTGTACAGATGCCAGAGCTAGTCCCAGTGTACCTGAAAACTAAAACCCTCCCATTTTTCCAGCTACACCTTCTTCTGTCTTATCCTTTTATTTCTGTACTCATTCGTTCCTGACACCAGGAGTCACCTGGAGATTAAATTCCAATTGCAGGACCACATCTTCCTTCTGACCAATATCATTAATACCAATATAGACCACAACCTCTGATATCTCGTCCTCACCAAGAAAAATGACCTTTCACCATTCAGTGACATCCAGGACCAGAGACAACAAACCATCCTGAATTCATGTTAGTAGCCACATATAGCCCTGGCTGTTCTATACATTTATAACTGTGGTAGCAAACCAAAATTTAAGGAGATCAGATCCAGAAAGACAAACTGTAAAATTAAATCTGTTAAATTTAATGATTTCTGGGCTGGCTCCAGAAAATGAACCTGAATATTTCCAGGATATGATATAAAGCACTACTACTGTCCTTCAGAGAGAAGGGAACTTGCTGTATCATTTACCCTTTCCCCAGCAGTACACAGTGAGCAATTGATAATGGGAAATCATCAGAGAGAAATTACCAGAAACTGCGACATAAAGAAATCTGGTTTTGTGGAATGAACAGTCGCTAATCCACTATGTAAACAATCACTTGAAAAATTATTTCAAACTCTGCCTTTTTTGCCACAGCTGTGAATGGTCAGAAGGCTAACCAGAGAGAATCACGTGACTTCTTCATTCGGGTCACGTGCACTGTCACCGATAACAGCAAGATGGTGAATTTGAGATCAGCCTCTTGGAAGGTGTGAGCTACAAAACCCGCGATTTATCATTCAACACAGAAATATATAGGGGCCCAAATAGCATCAGGATATATGGCCTCACTGTCCAACTCCACAGCACTATCTAGTATTCCCTTCTGTTCTCACCAATGTGTCTGTCTGTGTGTGCATATGCATGCATGTGCAAGTGTGTTATGTGTGTGCATGTGTGTGCGAACGTATGTGTGTGTGTGCATGTGCGCAGGTGTGCACGTGTGTGGTGTGTATGTGTGTATATCCATGTGTGAGTGTGTTTTTGTTACTGTGGGTATGTACAAGCTTCCCATTGTTGAATAGTCTGTCACGGTTTGCAATAAATATTCACTGCAGAGGAGTTAAAGGTTGACAAGTTTTTCAGCCCCATATATTCACTAGCCTTCTCCCAGAATCAGATGGGTAAAATTTAGCCTGGGTTCCCACTTTCCAATAATCCTTCTTTCTCTCTGTCTCTCTCCCTCCTCTCTGCCTGTCTCTCTCTCTCTCCGTCCTCTCTGCCTGTCTCTTTCTTCCCTACTTTGCTTCTCTCCTTCCTTTCTGCCTCTCTCCCTTCCTCCTCTCTGCCTCTCCTACCTATCTGCTTCTCCTTCCTCTCTGCCTCTCCCTTGACTCTGCCTGTCTCTCTTCCTCCCATCTGCTCCACTTTGTCTCTTTATCATTTTCAACTTTTCTCCATCAATAACCAGTATCTCCCTCTCACCCTAAGACCTCACCAGCTCCAAGTATGCAATTGTCAGTACATTCACAGAAGTAGTGGCCAGTTCGGAGGTCCAAAAGGGAAAGTCTAGGGTGGGATGGGACTCCTCTATTGTAGTAAGTCATTTGGGGATGGGTAGCAGTGGCAAAGAGCATATTATGGGAAGAGGATTTGGGAGCAGGAGTGGGAAGGGAGGAGACACCAGGAGTTGGCAGAGAACAGATTGGGGTGGACAGAAAGAGATCTGGAGAAAGGCCTCAGATTGGAACAGAAGACGACTGACAAGCAGAACTAGGCAAAGTCTGGGAGAGAGGGTATGGCATTATCTGGGAAGGGGAGAGCGTGAGCGTAGACAGAAGGGAGTGAAGGAGGGAATTGCTGAGCAGTTGGTGCTAGAAAGAAGATGTTGTGGTTGTGGTAGCTAGACAAGGGGAGCTGGAGAATTTTAATCAGTAAGCCAGACAAATTCCTTTGCCTTCTTTTTCTCTTTCAGGTGCTGCACTGCAATGGGTTTATCTGGAGTGTCCAGGGTAACAGGCATGCAGATACCAGAGGCTATCTGATACTTATCTGTGAACCCATTCCCTTCCCTCTCAATGTCAAGCCATCATCAAAGGGTCAAAGCTTCCTCACCTACCACAGCTTGAACATGAAATTCATCTATTGTGATAGCAGGTCAGTCTCAGTTCAGCACCAGCAATAGCTTTACAATGTACGTGCCCTGAAACTTCAACATCTCCAACTCTCAGTTGAACAGCACACAACAAACCCTGAATTTCACAAACCCTGAATTTCCGAAACCTCTTCAGAAATGCCTCCGATTCCCTTTCCCTCAAACTTGCAGGCTTTTTTAAATTCATTCATAGATTGTTGGCAGCACTGGCATGACCTGCATTTATTGGCCATCCTTGAGAAGGTGGTGGTGAGCTGCCTTCCAAACCACTATGGTCCATGGTTTTCTCATGTATCTGTTGCCCTTGTCCTTCGAGATGGAATTGCAGATTTGAGATGTCTCAACAAATAAACTTTAGTGAGTCATTGCAGTGCATCTTGAGATGGTACACAATGCTGCCTCTATGCTTCTGCAGTGGAGGGAATGGCTGTTGAAGGTAGTGGATAGGGTGACATTAAAGAAGACTGCATTATCCTGGATGGTGTTATCTTTCTTGAGTGTTGTTGAAGCTGTTCTCATCCAGCAGTCTTGGTGAGTTGCCACAATGCAATTCATCACCCCAAGGATGTTGATCGTGGCAGATTCAGTGACAGTAATAGAACATAGAACAGTACAGCACAGAACAGGCCCTTCAGCCCACAATGTTGTGCCGACCATTGATCCTCATGTATGCACCCTCAAATTTCTGTGACCATATGCATGTCCAGCAGTCTCTTAAATGACCCCAATGACCTTGCTTCCACAACTGCTGCTGGCAACGCATTCGTGTAAAGAACCTGCCTCTGACATCCCCTCTATACTTTCCTCCAACCAGCTTAAAACTATGACCTCTCGTGTTAACCTTTTCTGCCCTGGGAAATAGTCTCTGGCTATCAACTCTATCTATGCCTCTCATTATCTTGTATACCTCAATTAGGTCCCCTCTCCTCCTCCTTTTCTCCAATGAAAAGAGTCCAAGCTCAGTCAACCTCTTTTCATAAGATAAGCCCTCCAGTCCAGGCAGCATCCTGGTAAACCTCCTCTGAACCCTCTCCAATGCATCCACATCTTTCCTACAATAGGGCGACCAGAACTGGACGCAGTATTCCAAGTGCGGTCTAACCAAAGTTTTATACAGCTGCAACAAGATCTCACGACTCTTAAACTCAATCCCCCTGTTAATGAAAGCCAAAACACCATATGCTTTCTTAACAACCCTGTCCACTTGGGTGGCCATTTTAAGGGATCTATGTATCTGCACACCAAGATCCCTCTGTTCCTCCACAATGCTAAGAATCCTATCCTTAATCCTGTACTCAGCTTTCAAATTCCACCTTCCAAAATGCATCACCTCGCATTTATCCAGGTTGAACTCCATCTGCCACCTCTCAGCCCATCTCTGCATCCTGTCAATGTCCCGCTGCAGCCTACAACAGCCCTCTATACTGTCAACGACACCTCCAACCTTTGTGTCGTCTGCAAACTTGCTGACCCATCCTTCAATCCCCTCATCCAAGTCATTAATAAAAATTACAAACAGTAAAGGCCCAAGGACAGAGCCCTGTGGAACACCACTCACCACTGACTTCCAGGCAGAATATTTTCCTTCTACTACCACTCGCTGTCTTCTGTTGGCCAGCCAATTCTGTATCCAGACTAAGTTCCCCTGTATCCCATTCCTCCTGACCTTCTGAATGAGCCTACCATGGGGAACCTTATCAAATGCCTTGCTGAAGTCCATATACACCACAGCCACAGCTCGACCCTCATCAACTTTTCTAGTCACATCCTCAAAGAACTCGATAAGGTTTGTGAGGCATGACCTGCCCCTCACAAAGCCGTGTTGACTGCATTTAATCAAGCCATGCTCTTCCAGATGGTCATAAATCCTATCCCTCAGAATCCTTTCTAACACCTTGCAGACGACAGACGTGAGACTTACTGGTCTGTAATTGCCGGGGATTTCCCTATTTCCTTTCTTGAAGAGAGGAATTACATTTGCCTCTCTCCAGTCCTCAGGTACGACTCCAGTGGAGAGCGAGGATGCAAGGATCTTCGCAAGTGGCGAAGCAATTGCATTTCTCGTTTCCCAAAGCAGCCGAGGACAAATCTGGTCCAGGCCTGGCGACTTGTTAATCTTAATGTTTGACAAAATTTTCAACACATCAGCTTCCTCTATCTCTATCCATTCCAGCATGCACACCTGCTCTTCAAAGGTTTCATTCACTACAAAGTTTGTTTATTTCGTAAAGACAGAAGCAAAAAACTCATTTAGGGCTTCCCCTACCTCCTCAGACTCCACACACAAGTTCCCTATGCTATCCCTGATCAGCCCTACTCTTGCTATTGAATACCAAGGGAAGATGGTAACATTCCTTTTATTGGAGATGATTACTGCCTCCACCTCACAGTCAAGGTTTCACAGTCCACTCATCAGACCAAGCCTGGGTGTGGTCCAGATCTTTCTGTATAGGCTCTGGATCTCTCATTCTCTACCACTGTGTCCGTGGTTATATAAGTATACCTATAAAAGCCTCTCCCTCTGTTCTTCCTCTCTCCCTGTCCTTTCTTCCCTACATCCATCTCCCCTTCTCCCCTCTGTCTTCTCCCCTTGTCCCTTGGGGCGTGTTTCCAAATACTATCTCTCAGTAGTAGGATATTTTGATCGCGAAATCTCAGTCACTGAGATTCCTCTCCATGACCTTAAATGCTGATGACAATCAAGAGACTGTGCTCTTTTCTAACGTAGGGTCAAAGATCTGATTGGCTTTGATGCAGACCAGCTGGTGGGCCATTCCATGTACAGCTTCATTCACATATTTGACCTGAGTCACATGTGGAAAAGGCACAAGTGTAGGCAAACCACTAGCGAATTAACACTGAATAAGGTGGAGCTAGACAATCACTAACCCTCCATCTGTGCAGCTGAAGGTAGTTGCAGAATGAGACAGTAGGAAATGGGAAGTTTAAAAACTGGAAAACAGAAAATTGCTGAAAACGAGGTTCTGCTGATCATCCAGGATGTGGGAGTCATGGGTTGATTAGTTTGTGATTTTAAAAATTGTTTTTAAGGGATGTATTGATATGGTGGTAGGGCTCCTATCTTTCAGCCGAGTCCAACCTGTTAGAGAAGTGTGCAATAACATCCCTAATAACAGGCTGACTGAAAATTATCTAGAAAATGAAAATTCCCAAAATGTGACCGGCTCAGATTCAAGCTCATAGCAGTATCTAGGATAGGGTGATGGGACTGTCCCTATCCTCCAGTGAGTTGTTTCATTGTCCACTACCATTTATGATTGGATGTGGCATGACTGCAGAGCTTAGATTTGATCTGGTGGTTGTGGCATTGTTTAGCTCTGAGTATCACTTGCTGTTTATGCTGTTCAGCACACAAATGATCCAGTTGGTAGTTTCACCAGGTTAATACCTCATTTTTAGGCATACTTGGTGCTGCTCCTGACATGCCCTCCTGCATTCTCCATTGAACCAGGGTTGAACCCCTGGTTTGATGGTACTTGTTGAGTGGGGGATAAGCTGGGCCCTGAGGTCGTAAATTCTGTTGGAGTAGAACTC
Source organism: Stegostoma tigrinum (assembly GCF_030684315.1). Taxonomy (NCBI): domain Eukaryota; kingdom Metazoa; phylum Chordata; class Chondrichthyes; order Orectolobiformes; family Stegostomatidae; genus Stegostoma; species Stegostoma tigrinum. The sequence goes on from NC_081395.1 coordinate 1,986,825, forward strand.
TGCTGCTATCAATGGCCCACTGTGCCTTGTGGATGCCCACTCTTGAGTTGCCAGACCTGTTCAAAGTCTGTCCCATTTAACATGGTGATAGTGCCACACAACACGATGGAGGGCATTCTCAAAGCAGATAGGGCTTCATCTCCAATAGGACTGTGTGGTGGTCACTCTTACCAATGCTGTCTGGCCAGATACCAATCTGTCTCCTGCAGATGTAAGTATGAGGTCAAGTGTGTTTTTCCCTCTGCTGATTCCCTCATCACCTGCTGGAGACTCAGTCTAGCGGCTATGTCCTTTATGATCTGACCAGTTCAATCAGTAGTGCTGCTGCTATACCACTCTTAGTGGTGAACATTAAAATCCTTGCCACCCTCAGTGCTTCCTCCAAGTGTTGTTCAGTACTGAGGAGTACTGAGTCATCAGCTGAGGGAGGACGGTAGGTGGTAATCTGCAGGAGGTTTCCTTGTTCATGTTTAACCTGAAGCCATTAGATTTCATGGGGTCTGGAGTCAATATTGAGGACTCCTAGGGCAACTCCCTCCTGACTATTAACCACTGTGCCGCTACCACTGGTGGGTCTTTCCTGCCAGTGGAATTGGGCATATCCAGAGATGCTGATGGCGTTGTCTGGGAATTGTAAGGTATGATTCCATGAGTGTGACTATGTTGGGCTATTGCTTGGCTAGCTTGTCTGGGCCTAGGATACAACCAAACAACATGCAGTGATATCCCAGGACTAAGATGACTGACCTCCAACAACCGTCTTCCCTTGTGCCAGGTTAAGACTTCAATCAGCAGAAAGTTCTCCCCTTGACTCCCATTGACATTTGTTGTGGTAGCATTCATTAATGTCACACTTGGTTAAATGCTGCATGGATGCTTACAGTTCCCCTGTGAAGTTCAGCTCTTCTGTCCATGTTTGGACCAAAGACGTAATGAGTGAAATGTCCCTGATGGAATCCAAACCGAGTGTCTGTGTGTAGTTTATTCCTGATCAAGTGTCACTTTGCGATGATTGAGAGTAGACAGACAGCCAGGCAGTGCTTTGACAGATGGGATTGTCCTGTATATTGACAGCTAGTTTTCCCCTTTGTTTCCTGGCAGTGTTGAAGATGGGTCAGATATCCAGTGGGTTATACAGACTGCTGCACTGCTTCGGGGGTTACATCTGGGTGCAAACAGAAGCAACTTTGGTCCATGACAGCCATAATACACGATTACCTTTTGTCATCTGCATTAATTATATAATCGAGGTAAAATTAAAATGTCTATTCCCATTAGACAGAAACGCCTTCCTTCTGTTTCTCCTTCTCAACTCCTAGACATGCTGTCAGAGAAAGCTATTAATAATAAGGAGCTGGGTGTTAGTCATAGAGTCATTCAGCACAGAAACAGACCCTTCAACCCAATTCATCCATGCCAATCAGGTTTTCTAAACTGAATTAGTCCCATTTGCCCCTGTTTGGCCGACATCTTTCTACGCTTCTCCTATTCATTGGCTCAGTGGTTAGCACTGCAGCCTCACAGCACAAGGGACCCGGGTTTGATTCCAGCTTTGGGCAACTGTCTGTGTGGAGTTTGCACATTCTCTCTGTGTCTGCGTGGGTTTCCTCCGGGTGCTCTGGTTTCCTCCCACAGTCCAAAGATGTGCAGGCTAGGTGGATCAGCTATGCTAAATTGCCCATAGTGTTCAGGGGTGTGTGGCTTATAGGGGAAATGGGTCTGGGTGGGATGCTTCAAGGGACGGTATGGACTTGTTGGGCCGAAGGGCCTTTTTCCACACTGTAGGGAGTCTAATCTAATCTAAAAATCTAATCATGTACCTACCCAAATGTCTTTCAAATGTTGCAATTATACCCACATCTACCGCTTCCTCCGGTAGATCATTCCATATACGCACCACCCTCTGTGTGAAGAAGTTGCCCTTCAGGCCCCTTTTAAATCTTACTTCTCTCACCTTAAACCTATGTCCTCTATTTTTGGACTCCCCTACACTGGGGAAAAGATCTTAACTATCTTATCTAATGATCCACATGATTTTATAATTCTCAATAAAGTCACCCCTTGGCTTCCTATGCTACAGGGAAAAAAAAAGTCCTAGCCTATCCTGCCTCTCCTTTTAACTCAAACCTTCCAGTCTCAGTCACATCCTTGTGAATCTTTTTTGCACCTTTTCCAGTTCAATAATATCCTCCCTATAGCAGGGCAACCAGAATTATGTGCAATACTCCAAATGTGGCCTTACCAATGTCGTGTACAGCCATAACATGATATCCTAGCCGCTGTACTGATCACTCTGACCAATAAAGGCAAGCATGCAAAATGCCTTCTTCACCACCCTGTCTACCTGTGATGCCATTTTCAAGGAGCTATGTACCTGCACCCCTAAGTCTCTCTGTTCAATATCACTCCTTCGGGTCCTACTAATAACTGTGTAAGTCCTGGCTTAGTTTGTCTTACCAAAATGCAACACCCCACATTTATCTGCATTAAACTCCATCTGCCATTCCTCAGCCCACTGGCCTAGTTGATCAAGATCTCATTCTACTCTTAGACAAGCTTCTTCACTCTCCACCATACCACCAATTTTAGTGTAATCTGCAAATTTACTAACCATGGTTCCTACATTCTCATTGAAATTCTTTATATAAGTGCTGAACAACAGTGGACCCAGCGCCACTCCTTGTGCACACTGCTGGTCACAGGCCTCCAGTCTGAAAAACAACACTCTACTAACACCCTCTGTCTCCTACCATCTAGCCAGTTTTGTATCCAATTGGCTGGCTCTCCCTGGATCCCATGTGATCTAACCTTACAAACCTGTCTACCATGTAGAACCTTATTGAAGGCCTTGCTAAAGTCTACGTAGACATTGTATACCACTCTTTTTCATCTACCTTCTTGGTCATCTCTCCAAAAACACTCAAGGAGGTTTATGAGACACAATTTCCCAAACATAAAGCCATACTGACTATCCCTAATCAGCCTTTGCCTTTCCAAATGCATGTACATCCTGTCTCTCAGAATCCCTTCCACCAACTTACCCATCACTGACCTCAGGGTCACCAGTCTTTAGTTCCCTGTATAGGGGTGTGTAGGCTCAATTGGATGGGCAGTGGGTTAATAATGTTAATAATTATTAGTAGGAGGATTATTAGTGATGATTTATTATTGATATTAATGATATGGAGTGGGACTTAAGTTATTGATAGGAACTGGGTTAATAATTGAGGAAATGGGATTAATGATGGAGACTGGGAGTTAAAGATAGAGAAGCAGCGATTTATAGAATCATAGATACCCTACAGTGTGGAAGGAGGCCATTTGGCCCACTGTGTCCACGCTGACCCTCCAAACAGCAGCCCACCCACACCCACTTCTAACCTATAATGCTGCATTTTCCACCATTAATCCACCTGATCTGTGCATCCCTGCACAATTTAGCATGGCCAATCCACCTTACCTGCATACCTTTGGACTGTGGGAGGAAACTGGGGCACCGAGAAAAAACCCATGCAGACATAGAGAGAAAACTCCACACAGACAGTGGCCCAAGGGTGGGACTGAACCCGGGTCCCTGGCACTGTGGGACAGCAGTGCTAACCACTGAGCTGCTGTGATGGGGAGCAGGAGTACATGGTGCAGCATGGGGGATAAAAACATAAGGAATGGAGGCAGGAGCAGGCCATTTGGCTCCTTAAACCTACTCTACCATTCAACAAGATCAAGGCTAATTTACCCCAGGCCTCAATTCATCTTTTGTGTCAGCTCAGCATAACCTTCAACTCACCAATGTTTCCACCTCCACTTTAAATAGTTTCTGTGATCTAGCCTCCATAATCTTCTGCGGCAAAGAATTCTTCACATTCACAACCCTCTGGTAGGAACAGCCATTTTGGCGGCCTCTCAAGAGTCAACAAAGATCATTATATTCAAGCTTTTAACTCCAGATAGATAAATCACAATACTTTTTAACCATCGGTTATGCTACTTGAACCATGATCTTTAGATCTCCGCCCTGGATCTCGAGATTACTGGTCCAGTGACATCACCATGACACCACCATCACCCCTATTGATCAGAATTAGACCACAAGACCATAAGACATAGGAGTGGAGGTAAAGCCATTCAGCCCATCGAGTCCACTCTGCCATTTAATCATGGCTGATGGGAATTTCAATTCCACTTCCCTGCACTCTCCCCGTAGCCCTTGATTCCTTGTGAGATCAAGAATTTATCAATCTCTGCCTTGAAGACATTTAATGTCCCGGCCTCCACTGCGCTCGTGGCAATGAATTCCACAAGCCCACCACTCTCTGGCTGAAGAATTGTCTCCTCGTTTCCATTTTAAATTTACCCCTTCTAATTCTAAGGCTGTGCCCACGGGTCCTAGTCTCCCAGCCTAACGGAAACAACTTCCCAGCGTCCAAGCTTTCTAAGCCATACATTATCTTGTAAATTTCTGTTAGATCTCCCCTCAACCTTCTAAACTCTAATGAACACAATCCCAGGATCCTTAGCCATTCATCGTACGTTAAACCTACCATTCCAGGGATCATCCATGTGAATCTCTGCTGGACATGCTCCAGGGCCAGTATGTCCTTCCTGAGGAGTGGGGCCCAAAATTGGACACAGTATTCTAAACAGGGCCTAACTAGAGCTTTATAAAGTCTCAGAATTAAGTGTTAAATGATGGGGAAACCAGGGTTAATAGTCAGAAGTAGGGTTTAGTGATGGAGAAAACGGGGTTAAGGTAAGGGTTATCATTTTGAGCAAGGGGAAGTAATTTCATTGAGACCTTAAAAGTACTCAAAGACTTGGACAGGGTAGATGCTGGTGAGGTATATCCCCTGATTGGGGAGTCTAGAACAAGAAAACAAAGTTTCAAAATAAGGGTAAGACACTTAGGACTAAGATAAGGAGCTTTTTTTTAAAACGCAGTTGCAAATTTTCGCAATACTCCAGAGGACTATAAAGTTTAGTCATTAATATGTTTAAAGTGGAGATTAACACAGTTCTAAATACCAGGGACATAAAGTAGTGTGGAAATAGCCTGGGGGAAAGGGTATCAAAGTAGATGTTAAACATTATCATATTGAATAACAGAGCAGGACTGGTGGGCTACAAGGCCTATAGGTGTTCACATGCTCCAAAACTGACTATCTGTACTCGCCTTCCAGTCGGCCTGAGCAAGAAGAGATACTATTCTCCATTGAGCAGACTAAATCTGACACAGAAGGAAGAGGACTTCTCACAGACACAATGCTACCTAGGGATGCTAAATGTGCTTACGTAGGACCAACAAACAGACTGAAGCAGGAAGGCCATCAACCATCTGAGGTCAGGGAAACTGCTGCTCTTAAAGTTGGAATCACAGGTAAGGAGGCGTCAATGGGATGGGGACAGTCTAATGTGTACACTGATCCTTCATTGCCATTGCTCACAATTAGTCAACCTCACTTGTGATAGGCAACCATCTCCAATAAGAGAATCTAATCATCGCCTTTTGACATTAAATAGTATCGCCATCACTGCGTACCCCACTATCACCATCCTGGGGGTTACCATTGACCAAAAACTCAACTAGACTAGTCATAGAGAGGGATTGAGTTCAAGAGTCATGAAATTATGCTCCAGGTACACAAAAGCCTGGTTCCGCCATATCTGGAGCATTGTGTCCCATTCTGGTCGCCTTATTACAGGAAAGATGTGGGAGCGTTGGGAAAGGTGCAGAGGAGATTTACCAGGATGTTGCATGGAATGGAGGGTAGGTCATACGAGGAAAGATTGAGAGAGCTAGGGCTTTTCTCTTTCAAACAACGAAGGATGAAAGGTGACTTGTTAGAGGTGTACAAAATGATCAGAGGAATAGAACATAGAACAGTACAGCACAGAACAGGCCCTTCAGCCCACAATGTTGTGCCGACCATTGATCCTCATGTATGCACCCTCAAATTTCTGTGACCATACACATGTCCAGCAGTCTCTTAAATGACCCCAATGACCTTGCTTCCACAACTGCTGCTGGCAACGCATTCCATGCTCTCACAACTCTCTGCGTTAGGAACCTGCCTCTGACATCCCCAAAAATACTTTCCTCCAACCAGCTTAAAACTATGACCCCTCGTGCTAGCCATTTCTGCCCTGGGAAATAGTCTCTGGCTATCAACTCTATCTATGCCTCTCATTATCTTGTATACCTCAATTAGGTCCCCTCTCCTCCTCCTTTTCTCCAATGAAAAGAGACCGAGCTCAGTCAACCTCTCTTCATAAGATAAGCCCTCCAGTCCAGGCAGCATCCTGGTAAACCTCCTCTGAACCCTCTCCAATGCATCCACATCTTTCCTATAATAGGGCGCCCAGAACTGGACGCAGTATTCCAAGTGCGGTCTAACCAAAGTTTTATAGAGCTGCAACAAGATCTCACGACTCTTAAACTCAATCCCCCTGTTAATGAAAGCCAAAACACCATATGCTTTCTTAACAACCCTGTCCACTTGGGTGGCCATTTTAAGGGATCTATGTATCTGCACACCAAGATCCCTTGTTCCTCCACGCTGCCAAGAATCCTATCCTTAATCCTGTACTCAGCTTTCAAATTCCACCTTCCAAAATGCATCACCTCGCATTTATCCAGGTTGAACTCCATCTGCCACCTCTCAGCCCATCTCTGCATCCTGTCAATGTCCCGCTGCAGCCTACAACAGCCCTCTACACTGTCAACGACACCTCCGACCTTTGTGTCGTCTGCAAACTTGCTGACCCATCCTTCAATCCCCTCATCCAAGTCATTAATAAAAATTACAAACAGTAAAGGCCCAAGGACAGAGCCCTGTGGAACCCCACTCACCACTGACTTCCAGGCAGAATATTTTCCTTCTACTACCACTCGCTGTCTTCTGTTGGCCAGCCAATTCTGTATCCAAGCTGCTAAGTTCCCCTGTATCCCATTCCTCCTGACCTTCTGAATGAGCCTACCATGGGGAACCTTATCACATGAATTTGTCGACACTAGGCATCCTTCCGAAGTCAAATGTTCGACATATGCCTGTTGCACTGACTTGGTTCCAAACACTTATAATGTGGAGGTGTTGGTGTTGGACTAGGATGGACAAAGTCAGAAGTCACCTGGCACCAGGTTATAATCCGACAGGTCCATTTGAAATCACACAAGCCCCTGGAATGCAGTCCCCCCACCACGCGCGGTCAGAGAGGAAAACACACAGACACACAATTTACAAGCAGACAGATCAAAAGATCATACAACTGGCGAGAGTGGAGTGTCAGATAATAAGTCTTCATCCAGGATGTTTGTTTATTTGCAGATATTTTGTTGAAAAAGCACACAACTTGTAGTTACAGTCAGTCAGTGTGGCATCTTGTAAATTCCTGCTTTTGAAATAAAGGTTAAAACTCTGAGACAGATTCTGAACACAAGCCTCTCAACTACAAGTCAGAGTCTGACCTGAGATGTCACCTTTTGTACATTCCTGTTGCGCTGCCAGATTATCATGACAGCACAGCACTGATATTGACTGTATGAACACTTTACTTGCCTATAACACTCTTGGACGCCTGCACAGAATTATTATCTGACACTCCACTCAGGCCAATTCTATGATCCCTTGATCTCTCTGCCCACAAGCCGTGTGTCTGTGTGGTCATCCCACTAACCGCACCTGATGAAGGGGCTGCACCCCAAAAGCCCGTGAGACCTCAAACGAACCTGCCGGATGACAAGCTGGTGTCATGTGACTTCTGACTTCAAACAGTTATAGAATGTGTTTTCAATCCTACCATGACTTGATAATTAGCCAGCTTCTTAAAATTTATAAAATGAGAAGTATGTCGAACCTTGAGCCTTTAAAAAAGGAAATATTACAACCATAGTACAGTCAGACAGTAAAGACAGAAGGAATGATTTAATCGAATGTGTCTGACACCACACAATTAATCTCCCTGATGGAAGAAAGGTTGGCTGTGTTCTCTTTCTTCAGGAACATCCAGCTAATACCACCTTACTACTGCTTGTTTTATTCATCTGGTGTTCCATCTAATTCCTTTCAGTCTTGGTCAAACCTTCATGTAATTTATTTAAATTTTCAATAAAATAAATTTAACTTTCTATTCCACAATTTTAACATTTCCTTTTAAGGTTTGAATGGTTCACTTAGTACACTGCACAGGTTTTGGAAATAATTGGAGAACATGATGGAAAAATCAAGATATATTGACAAGTAAACAAATGGCTAACTTCTGCGTTCTTGTCAGTCATGCCCTTTGAACAGAACATAAAAGTTGCGGAACTATGTAGAGACAACAATTTAAAACTGGGAAGACCACTGCTTGTGGTCCCCACACCAATCTCTATTCACTACCTACTGACTGCATTACTCCCCCTTGGCAACAATGTAATGTTACGCTTGTCTCAGCACAACCGTGGCATCTTGTTTATCCCATGATGAACGTCCGACCACACATTCATGCAATCCCTAAAGCTGTCTCTTGTCTTGCCTCATTAGCAGTGAAACCTTCAACTAGAACTACTTCACTTCCGGACGTGACAAATCCAATGCATTCCCTGCTAGAGTTCCACATTTGCCCATTGAACACTTGAGGTCGTCTAAAACTCCACTGCCTGAGTCTCATCTTGAACCAAATCCTATTCTCTGTACTTGCTACCTAACTGAGAGTATTAACAGTAATTTTATTAAATTCTCATTTTTGTTTCCAAATTGTTCCTTGGCTCTGCCTATCGCTATTTTGGTAATCTCCACCAGTCCAACCATACTTCAGGATATCTGCACTCATCTAATTAAGCCCTCTTGCCCACTCTTGATTTTAAATGGCCCACTACTGGTTGCCAAACATTTAATTGTGTAGGCTTCAAACCCAAGAAGAGACTTCCTCCACCTCTTAGCCTCTGTACCTTTCCTCTTTTAAGGCACTTTTTAAAAGAATCCTCTTTGATCAAGCTCTTGATCATCAGAACTAACAACTTAATAAGGCTCAGTTGTATTCTGGGATCATTAATACTCATTCCGGATGCCTTCAAAAGTTCCCATCCATTAAAGAGATTAGAAAGTGGTTGAAGTCAGTGCACAGCAGAGGGGGACGAATTGGGGAGTTATTTCAAAGAGCTATGAAATGCCAGGAGACCTCCTTCCACACGCCAACTCTGATTCTACAAATAGATAGAGTAGGCAGCCAGAGACATTTTCCTACGGCGGAGGTAGCTTTTATGAGGGGACATAGTTTTAAAGTGAGTAGAAGTAGATATCGGGGAGATGTCAGAGGTAGGTTCTTTGCTCAGAGAGTGGTCGGGATGTGGAATGCATTGCCAAAGAGGGTAGTGGAGTCGGCCTCATTAGGGGCATTTAAGCGGCTATTAGATAGGCATATGGATGATTGTATAAGGTGGGGGTGGAGGTTAAATTGACCTTAGGATTAGGGTAAAAGTTTGGCACAACATCATGGGCCAAAGGGCCTGTACTGTGATGTACTGTTCTATGTTTTATATCAACAGAGTAGCTACAAGAGCAGATCAGAGTAAAGGTTGGTAGTTTGTGTGGTTAGGGGGAGCCAGAGTTTGGATCAGGGCTAGCGTTTAAGGTCAAGAGATTTTGGGTTAGTGGGGATCCTGCGTTAGGGCTAGGGAATGGGATTTAAGATTGGGAAGAGCTGAGTTTGGGAGAGCCCAGAGTTGGGTTATCACAGCTAGAATTAGGATTGGGATTCCATGGGGTGCTGGATTCAGGGTTGGGAGTAGTCAGCATTGGGGTTACACCTAGGGGTTTGAGAAACAAGGTTAGATATTAGGGGTTTAACTTTGGAATTAGGGTTAAGAGATAAGGTTGGGGGTTGGGTAGAGATGAAGTTAAGGTTTTGGAGGAAACAGTCGTAAATAGGTTAGTGTAGCATTTAGTGACCAGGAGAGCTGTGTTTAGGTTTAGGGATTGGGATGGTTAGGGCTTGGGGTTAGGTCTAGCAGTTGCATTAGTTACAATAGACATTGCAAACAGTTAGGATAGGGTTTGAATTGGGATTTGGGTTCAGTGTTTAGAGAATCTGAGCTAGATTGCACTTTTTGAAAATTGATTTCTGGGATGTGGGCATCAAGGCAGGGCTGGTGTTTATTGCCTGCCCCAGAGATGCAGAGAAGGTGGTGGTGATCTACAACTGCTGCATCCACGTGCGGTAGATTGACCCACGATGCTGTTAGGGAGGAAGTCTGAGGAGTTTGACACAGTGACACTGAAGAAACTGTGATATATTTCCGTGTCAGGACAGTGAGTGGCTTGGAGGGGAACTTGCAGGTGATGGTATTCCCATGTATCTGCTATACTGGTCCTTCTAAATGGTAGTAGTTGTGGATTTGGAAGGTGCTGTCTCAGGAGCCTTGATGAGTTACTGTGGTGTATCTTGTAGATAGTATACTCTGCTGCCTCTGTGCACTAGAAATGGAGGGAGTGGATGTTTGTGGATGTGATGCCAATCTAGTGGGCTATTTTGACCTGGATGGTGTCAAGCTTCTTGAGTGTTGTTGGAGCTACACTCATCCAAACAAGTAGGGAGAATTACCTCACATTCCTGACTTGTGTCTTGTAATAGTGGACAGGCCTTGGGGAGTCAGGAGGTGAGTTACTTGATTCCCATCCTCTGGCCTGCTCTTTTAGTTACATAATTTATATGGCTACGTCAGTCCTGTTTCTGGTCAATTGTAACATCAAGGATATTTGGCAGTGGTAATGGCTTTCCGTGTCAGGGGTTAGACTTAGGCTTGGTCTTATTGTTAGGCTGTGGGAATACATGGGATTATGGCCTCCTGGGGAATTAAGTGCAGGTTTGGGGTTAGGGGTTTAGGAGACTCGAGGTTAAGGGTAGTTAGGCATTAGGTCTGCATTATGATTGGTTTCAGTTTTTGTGAGGAGCTAGGTCTGTGGTTAATTGCACTGTTTCCTGTTCAGAGATGCAGTGGTCTTATCAACATCTCAACATTCATCATCCACTTTTGTCAACTGATGCTGGACTCTGGTCACAAAGGCTGACACTTGAGAACTCTCGTATTTTGGGCCTGGCAAATGGAGCTGCCCTGACTAATCCCACATTAACTTTCTTTAGAAACATGACACTCAGACCCAGCACCTTGTTCTCAGCAGCCAGGGGTAGCAACCAAACTGAGGTAAGTCAAAGCTGGTAGTCCTTCAAAGAATTTATCGGACAAGGGAGGGTTTGGAAAGGTGGCTTGAGAAGATTAAGGAAAAGCTGAAGGGATAAAGCATACATCTATCAGAGAGGCTGATACTGATCAGTGCCCAATCCCAATGCCTGACTAAACACTGGTAACAGTTGAGTAGTGGTACACTTTATGGTCAGTGAGGGCTCAGGTGAGGAGCAGAAGGACTTGGCACCACACTAAAACTGCAGGTTAATACCAGAGGATGAGGAATGCATTATCGAGAAGATGGAAGCAGGTTCAAACAAGACATTTAAAAGGAAGCTGGATGGTAATTTGTGAAGAAAGAAGATACAAAGCAAGGCAGGAAAATGACATTAAGTGAGAAGCTCATTTGGAGAGCTGGCACATGCACAGTGGACTGAACGGTCTCTTTCTACATGATAACAATTCTGTTTTTTTTTGAGAGACACCCAACTCAAGAATGCTCAAGTCAGGAATTACTAGGGAAAACCACAACCATCAACAGGTTAGAACTGGACATACCTCCTGTGTGATGACTCTTGTGGTCCACTAGCTTCGTTGGGTACCAGAGTCAGTGCAGTGCGTGAAGCATTTGAGGCTCAGAATTGAGAGATCAAAACAGGAGTCAATAAAACTCGTTAAGCATGTTCTGCTCTCACGGATATGTGTTCTTCTCTGAGTTTAGGGACAGTTTGCAGATCACAATCTTGAGAACTTGGCCCCATTTATTCCAATAGAGGATGAAGAATTTCAACTGATTCCTGTGGAGAAGCCACAGCTTCAAGCTGTCCCAGGATATCAGACCATGCTTCACGGGGATAATTGTGAAGCTGTCAGGTAGAGTAATCCCCGAACCTGAGACTCCAGAAGCACCCTGTCTCCCAGCCCAAGACCCCTGCAGTACCTAGACTCCCAGCCGAAACGCCAGGAATACCCGACTCCTGCCCCAAGACCGCAGGACCAGCCATCTTCCAGCTCAAGTACCCATCTCCCAGCCTAAGATCCTAGGAGCACTGAATTTCCTAGTTGAGACCCCAGGAGCACCCATCTTCCAGCCCTATAATCCTGGAGCATCCATCTCTCAACCAAGACCCCAGAAGCACCCATCTCCCAGCCTTCTTGTTCTTGATATTCTTTATAGATGGAACTTCTCCCAATCTATTCTATCCAGCACGCTAATTATTTTGAAAGCCTTTATCAAACCTCCTCTCATGCTTCTTCTCTCCAGGAAGAACAGTCATAATGTCATCAATTGATCCTCACAACTGAAGTTTCTGAATCAGAACTGTTCTTCTAAATCACTTCTGCACTCTCTCCAATGCACTCACATCTTTCCTATAACATGGAGCCCACAACTGCACACAATACGCCAGCTGAGGTTCTAACAAGTATCTCAAACAAGATCAACATCACCTCCTTACTCTTGTAGTCTATGCCCCTGTTAATAAAGCCGAGAACACTGTATGCTTATTAACTGCTTCCTCTACCTGTCCTGTCACCTTCAATGATCTGTGCACATTTACAGCCAGGTCCCTCCATTCCTGCACCCACTTTAGAACTTACACCCTCGATTTCATATTGTCTTTCAATGTTCTTCCAACCAAAGTGCATCATTTCACACTTTTCTGAATTGATCTTCAACTATCATCTCTCTGTCCACTCCACCAACCTGATAATGTCCTATCAGAGTTCCACACTAACCTCCTCACAGTTTGCAATTCTTCCATGTTTCACATAATCGGAAAACTTTGAAACTGTCCCCAGCATACCGAGGTCCTTGCCCTATCGTGGACTTACCATCACTTGTATCCAGATTCACTCCCATCCTGTGACCAAGTCACAGCCCTGAATGTTCTGACCAATGGTCACAGAGGATATTTGAAATGTAGGAGGTATGGTTCATTGTTATCTTAGGGAGCTGCTGGTGAGTAACTCTCTGTGATTGCAGTTGTGAAAGTGTTGACATAATGGTATGTTGTGTCTCTGGTTACTGACACTGTTCCCTTTTGCAGATTCTCTTCGGGCAGCGTCTGTGAACTGAGTTCCTGCCGCGGCATCAAGAAGAACCATCAGACAGATTTGACCTGTGACCAGGCAATGGTGAGTTGCAAGAAAAGGTTGAATTAGGCCCTCATTGCAGTATAAGCCTAGGCTGTGTTTGATGGACAGTGTAGTGGGAGCTTTACTCTGTACCTAACCCTGTGCTGTGCCCATCGTGGGAATATTTGATGGGGATGTGTAGAGAAAGCTTTACTCTGTATCAAACCCCATGTTGTTCCTCACCTGGGAATGTTTGATGGGGACAGTGTAGGCAGAGCTTTACTTTGTATCTAACCCTCTGCTGTCCATGTCCTGGAAGTATTTGTTGACGACAGTGTAGAGGAAGCTTCACTCTATGTCTAACCCCGTCCTGTACCTGTCTCGGAGTGTTCAATAGGGAAAGCATCAAGAAAGCTTTACTCTGTATCTTACCCCGTGCTGTCATTGTCCTGGGGCCGTTGATTAGGACATTGTTAAGTAACACTGTGCTGAATCTGCCTGTGTTGACCCCAGATGTTACGTTTCAGTGGTTATGCAATGACAGTCGTTGTGATGCTGAACGGCTGGGTCCCCTTCATCAGAAGAGATTGAAGGCTTTGAATGGACTGGATACAGAGGAGCGACGCTGCCACAGACAGAATCTGAGCTGGTGGGACTGGAGAACAGGTGGGAGTAAAGCTCAGAATTTCATGGCTAGCTACTTTTGGAAATGTAATCCTTTCATCCAGTAGATCAGTCAAGCAACCAAGCTGCTCCCCACCTGGAGACTCACTGTACAATCCCCATTAATTCCCCTGCAGTCATAAATGGATTTCCAGGTGTTTGAAAGACTGAGTGAACAGCCATTAGGAACTGGAAATCTAAGTGAATTTGATGTAATCCCTAACTATCCACCAACTATCAAGACATGTCGACGAAGTGGTGAAGAAGGCATTTGGTATACTTTCTGTTATTAGTTGAGGCATAGAGGGTAAGAACAGAAAGACTTTGGTGAAATTATATTAAATGAGTATCAAGTGCAGTTCTAGAATCCACATTATAGGAGGGATGCGATAGTACTGGAAAGGATACAGAGGAGATTTACCAGGATATTGTCTGTACTGCAGAATTTCAGTTATGAGTTTAGGCAGACTGGGACTGTTTTCCTTGGAGCAGAGGAGATTGACAGGGGACATGATTGAGATGCGTAAAATTATGGGAGATATAGATAGGATAAACAGAAATAAACTTTCGCCTTGATAGATGGATCAATGACCAAGGGACATAGATTGAAAGTAAGGGGAGGAGGGTTCAAGGAGACGTAAAGAAAAATATTTTTCACCCAGAGTCTGTTGGAAATTTGGAACTCGCTGCCTGTAAAGGTGGTAGAAACACTCTTAACATTTAGTTGTGCACTTGTGATGCCAAGGTATACAAAGCTACGTACAGTGCTGGAAAATGGAATTAGAAAGGTTAGGTGCTCGTTTTCGACAAGCACGAACACAATGGGCTGAAGGGCCTTTTTCTCTGCTACAAACCTTCATGACTGCATGACCTTTGGTGGGAGTTTGGACTAGTGATGGGACTATCTGAAGATCTTGAAATTACAGATTGTCCAATTTCCTGGTTTTAAAGAGGCTTCTGGCTTTGCTTCCTCTAGATCTGTCCAGCTACCTGCAGGGGTCATGCTCTCCACTCAAGGTGTTACCAACTCTCAGCCCCATTGACTGTGAGGTCAATGCTCCACTCTATGGGGCAAGACTTCTTCATGGCACTGACCTGCTGCAGGTTCTGGATCAGGCCACCTAATACCAGGGGCATAAGGATTTACCAAACCCCAGGAGGTGAGTGGACTGCCAGACCCAAGTTATCGGGAGCAAATGGACATCGCCCACAGGGAGTAAACTTGGACTCCAGAGCGGAGTGGGGGTACGGTCAGCTCGGACACCAGGGGTCAGCTCCAACAGCCATGGTTACTGGCGACATCTACGCCCTGGTGGAGAAGAGAAATAAATACTACACAGTAATGGAATTAATGAATTAAATCATTACCAACAAAAGTTGAAATAGGATTTAGCCTAGAATAAACCAACCCACACATGAAAGCTTCTCCTTTCATGACTGAACAGTTTAATGCAAGTATGTAAAAAGTCTCTTCAATCTGTTCTGGAATCACAAGTATTTCCTGTATTACAAAATCATATGTACTCACAGAGACACACATACTCACAAAATCCACCAGCCACATACAGTATACCAATCAGCAGTCAGGGTTTTCTCACGTTGCTCTCCAGCCCCTGGTGGGGAGCTAAGGCTGACCACAGCACAAGTCCTGTTGTCCCAGCTTTAATCAGCCGACTCCATCAGGCCTAGACTGACGCTTGAACACTGCTGGTCCCTGGCAACCTAATATTGACATACCTAGTCCAGATTCTTCTTTTTTTTTGACATTGAAAATTGCTTGAGAACGAAATAAAGTTAAAATTAATTGACAAGTCCTTACTTCTCATTTTAACCCAAGACCAAATGTGGCAGGTCCAACGTAACCACTAGTTCAGCTGGGAGGATGCCCAGAGCTGAAAATGTATGGCTGCAGCAAAGAAGAACTGAATGAATTATTCACAAAATGAGTTAAGTCAAAAAACAGATCATGAAATGTTTGTCTTGCAGTCTTTCCCAAAATATCATATTGTATTCTTCGTTCTGTTTGTGTGTTTTACAAATCCGTAAATCATCATGATATTCAGAAACAGCAAACCAGTGCCTAATGTTAAAAAACATAATTTAACCCATTCTATAGTAACAAGTGGGCACAGATTCCCTCAGTAACTGTTGCGAGAACACCTTGGGCACCATCCTGTCAATCATAATCTGTAATTGTAATTGCGGAATTTTTTTCATCATAGTAATGCACACTTGATTTTGTAAGTTATTTGTTGGCAGGGAACATGAGGCTGCAGTTCACTTAGGGTGCCTGATACCCCAGCCCTGGAGCACAACAGCTTTCCTAAACAAAGCTAGGGCTAGCTTCAAAACGGAAAACTGGTTTAGGACTCATGACCCATTCTGGCAGCACTGTGAGTAGATCTATGCTGGATGACTGCAGTCATTCAAGAAGGTAGCTGACCACCCTCTTCTCAAAGGGCAATTAGGGTTGGACACTAAATACTGGCCTTACCAGCTACACTCACATCCCACGAAAGAATTCAGAAGTCAAAGCCAATTGAGAATCTGTCAATGTGAAGCCCTGCACTACTACCCCCACCCCCACCAGAAACACATACAGTGCAGTTTGAGAGATTTAAAGAATTGAAAAGTGACATGATGATTTTCTTGCTCTGAAATTCAACCCATCTGTACTTAGTCTGCAAATGGATAATCAGCATGACAATCAACTTGACTGCAGTTGACTACTTTTGTTACCTTAGTTAACCACAAACCTCTACCCCCCTCCCATCAAACACCTATCTGCTTGATTCACTGCAGAATCAAAACTTATTTCATCACCTGAACTCACTCCTTCTATGGTGTCAAACATATTCACAACAAGCCAATGAAAGAATATTGTTTATTACTCTTCTGCAATTTCCAATGAATTGGGTTGTTTTACAGTAATGGAGGAAGTGGGAAAATCTACAAAAGTTAACTATATTTTAACTAATTTAGTTGCAGTTCCTCTTCATGCTTTGTGCTGGAGCTCTGATCTTGAAGTTGAGACTCAGACGGATAAGGTGCAGGGACCAATAGAAGGGGTCTCATTTCAAGCTGGATTGGGTTACTGTGCAGGGAAGGGAGGGTTGACTACAGAAGGTTTGAATAAATTGCTCTGGTCTGTTATATTGTCCAGGAATGGGCATTAACACTTCCTTGTTGACAGGAATTGTGCTATTTGCACCGTCTTGGTGTTTACAGATCATTGATGTCTTCATAGTTGGTAGCTGTCCATCCCGCACTGTTCCTCTGGTAGAAATGGACTGGTCACCTTCAAGAAGCTCAGGTGGTTTAAAAATTTCTTGGAAGAGTAGATCAGCAACGGCTTTCCCCCATGGTAATGGTTCATGGTTGGATCTAGAAACCTTCAAAATCTTCCCCCAAACGTGTCCGGCATCCAAGCCAGTCCCTGAGCCTGGTGCTTCTGATTCAACTCTAACATTCACAGTGTTATGGGAGACTGTTGTTAGGTTCTTCTCAACAGGAGCTCGGAGTTTATCCATCACTGGGATATGAATACAATCAAAGATTGATGGAAGAATCTTGGTCCAGAATTCCAATAGTTGTTCTGAGATTCCTGACCATGCCTTCTTTTCAGGAAATGTTTTTGAATTGGGTTGGAATATTTCATCAAGTGGTATCTCGACAAAGTCGTCACACTTTGTTGATCTCATGAGGTTTGGACTTGCAAAAGATGGTTCTGATTTCCACTCTAAGTTTGACATAGGTAGAGATGGTGCCGAAAGCAGTTGTGGATTTTGACAGTGTCTAGGGACTGGTGTCAGGCTTGGGGCCTGATTTACACAATAATCTTTGCTTACATTGACTTCAGGTCTCACCAGGCTAGTGAGGTGTGAAATACTGCAGGAGTCATCATCATCATCCATTGTTTTGGGATGCAGTCTATTCTGCTCACTTGTTCTCGTTGTTAACTTCAACCCTACACAGTAAGCTCTAGTTGACCACTTTGACTGATCAGTTGAAGCAATGGCAACTTTTGTCTTGAGCGTTGTGAGTCGAACCTCACCATTTTGACTAGTTAAGCCTTTCAGGCTTGAGTTTGGTTTTGATGATTTGTCCTGCAGACAACTCCAGAAATTTGAGGTCTGGTGGAAAGGTTGGCTTTCCCTAATGACTGGGGACCACATTCCGAGTCCCGGGGCTAAATGGTGAGGTAATGACAGAGGTTTTTTTCCTTCAATGGTAGAGTTTTCAAGGTATGTACACAAAAGGTCGGAATCAGACACAGATGAACAGCCTGGATTCTTCGTGGGCTCCATTTCAGACTTGGGTGTGTGAGGGCTTATGAGACAATGAGAAACACTATCCTTCTCTGGATATCCACTACAGTCTGCGTTAGATTCTCTAGACAGTCTTCTTCCTGTGGAGACACAGGGACATTTCAGCCTCTGGTCAATTTGGCAATTATAGTTTAAGTTCAAGTTGGATGGAGAAATTGAGGATTGGACATTGGGTGAGACTGAAGCTGGAGACGTCAACTGGGTCTCCACAATAAACCAGGAAGCTGAAGGCACCATGAAGGAGCACTGTATACTGTCTCCCTGGTTACTTAAGTTAGAAAATGATTTATTTTTAGGCTTGGCCTCTGTTAAAGGGAAATGGTACTCAATGGCAGCAATCAGCTTCACGGGTAACACAGAAGACAGTGAGAGACAGGGGACTGAAAGGACTGAAAGAGTTGTTGGCTGTCCCTTGCTTAACGTTTGGGTCCTGGCAAAGAGATGGTCACTGCCCCTGGCATGAAAATGGGAAAATGCTGAAAACCAAACAGTTCAAACCAGAAGTGGTGTACGTGAATCCAGATGGAGCAAAAAGGACCCCCTTGTGAGCAGCTTTCTCTCTTTGTTGGTTCCTCTTCGTTGTGATACATGGCAGTGCTTGTATGAGGAGGAGACAGGTCATAATGGCAGATACAAACAACATCAAATCTGTAGGAGGCAGGCGAAGAGGCATTTGAGTAGAGAAAGAAAACATTTAAACTGTTGGCTCAATGCAAGAGGCTTGTTTTTGCCTGGATATACAGGAATGCTCTTTAGAAACCTCACACATTAATCCCTAGTTCTGAAGCTCCTAGCTCAGAAATATTCAGCTTAACTGAGCCCAGGATGTGGGGATGTCATCACTCAATTTGCTGGCTTCTAAGGCTTTATCAATGCTGCAAGGAAGCCACATGTGGTGTGGGTATAAGGACAAACAATCACCAGCATCACACTCAGAAGGCTGATGTGCCAGGAATCCCAGGTAAGAAACAACGTCAAACAACCTGAGGCTTGCTGTTAAAGAGAGGGTCTGCTCACTAATCTAATGCCTATCCTGACTGTGACTAATACTGGGGATTTGTGTCGGCCAAATGTGTGCTGCAAATTGGGATGAGGTATCTTTCAAGCACGGGGGGTTCAGGAGTGGTCAATACCCACTTCAGATTTGTCGAGATACATTCTCCCGCATATTCCTTACAGTTTCTACCTTCTGACATCCTTCTCAAACATATTAAGAGAAATTGTTACATTTGTCATGTTAAACCTCGTTCGCTAAAAACAGATTAGCAACTCTATCACCTAAACAATTAAAAGGAGTTTACACAAATCGGAACAAGTGTTGCTCACGGAGTATTCACCAAAGGGTTAAAAATCACTACAAGCTCACTAACAGACATGGAGCCTGCAGCTGGAATAAAAAGCAGGAAGTTCTGGAGAAACTCCACAACTCTCAAAAATCTATGGAGAAAGCTTCTAGTCTAATACAACACTTCTTTGGAAATGTCATATTACATAAAAGGAGGAACACAGGAGGCCAGGCCGCATCAGAAGAGCAGGTCCACTCCGTGTTACCTCACTTTACGTGAACTTTCATCCTGTTTCTCTGTCCATGAGCTACTGAGTTTCTCCAGCACTTTTTGTTTTTACTTCAGATCTCCAGCATTGATAGTGTTTTGCTTGTGTTAACGTATAGCTGATAAGGAAGTAAGCCCGCATAAACACTGTTTGTACTGAATAGTAAATACAGATACTTCATTCAATGTATCCCTTAAGTAAAAATAAATCCTCGTTTTGTCTTGTACTAATTCAGTGTTCTACCATACAGCTTACAGTTGAATTTAACATCTAGCTGCAGATCTAGGTTGCCACTGTTCTGCAATACCAAATGCTGATATTTGATTTCCTGAATGACTAATTTTAAACATAGATGGCAGGGGTAATGGAAGGTGGTTTGACACCACACTTATTACCGTGAGTGTGAAGATTTGAATATTCTGCAACCTCTTCCACCTGCATTTTCAAAGCTGGAAGACATTCATTCCTGCAAGAGAAGCACGAAGAGCTCTTCCCCAAGGCTGCTCATGACAGCACTCATCTGATCAGTTCCAGAACACACCAGTTACCACGTGACAGCACAGCAAACTCTGTGACATCACTTGGTGACCACTGACTGAGTGAGAGGTCAAAGCTATCACTAAATGACCATTAACTGTGAAAGAATGGGACGAGTGGCACAAGGCAGGCAAGACTTTTCTGCCTGGTGGCACACTGTGGGCATGAACAAGTGAGACAGTGCCATACCACAGTGGAGGCAGCAAAAGGTGAAACAAGTGATTGGTGTATGGGGTGAACAGGTGAAAAGGTGCCAGCTTTTAGGGGGCAGGGAAAGATGGATGGGACAGTGTCAATTGTCAAGAGGAACAGGTAAGACAATGTCACCTGGGAGAAGCATACATCTAACAAGGTGGGTCAAACTGGGTGGGACAGAAGGATATGATTAAAATAGAGGAAACTGTCATCCTCATCACTTTGTTCAGGTTTAAGGCAGATAAATACAAAGAAAGTTCCAATATTTATGTTCCAATGATGGGCTTTTTTTTGTGCTAAAAGATTGGTTTTGACGTGAAAGAGTTTCTCATATTGTTGACAGTACATGGGCAGGGTTTGCCTTAGGCTGGTGAACAAATCAGTTGTAATTTCAGGCTCTATAACTCGTTTATTTCCCCAAGGTCTGATCATCAATCATTCAAACCATCTTAGGAATCCTGTGTCCATCTCCAAGAACTTTAATTCAGGAATCTGACCTGGAAGGTTTGTTCCAATCCATCTCCCGAGCTACATTCTTTTCACAGTCTGCTGATTCTTTGATGATTTGCATTACCAAAGCATTCCTGCGCTGGGTGGCCTCTAGCTGGCTTTGATTTGATTCGGGCAGGTGCTGTGTAAAAAACCAACTGAAAGATCAAGTCACAACATAATTTACATAACATATGAAACAGCAACATTTCCTTCAGATCATCCCAAAACCTACTGCGCTTACTCCTCTCAGGTACCCTGGCTGGGCTGCAATAAGCAGAATTGAACATAAAAACACAGGAGATAATACACGAGTAGGCCATTTGGCTGCTCAAGCCTACCCTGCTATTCTATGGCTGCTCTGCCCCGGGTCTTGACACCTCTCTTGTGCCAGCTCAGCATTACCCTCAACTCCCAATATTTCCATTGGTGATGAAGCCTCCACAACTCTGGGATCCACACATTCACTACCCTCTGGAAGAAAGCCTCAGTTCTAAGATCTACGTATCTCAGTTTTAAATGAGTATTCCCTTGTTCTGTAATGACGTCCCCTAGTTCATGACTCTCCACGTCTACTGCATAAAATCCCCTCATTCTCACAAGTTTCAATAAGATTACCCCTCATTCTTCTAGACTTTAATGAATAAAAACCCAACCTGTTTAGTCATTCTTGTTAAATGTAGTCTTTCATCCCAGAAATCAGCCTGGTGAATTTCTTTTGAACAGCCTTCAATGCCAGTCTATCCTTTCTAAATACAGTGACGAAAACTGTACACAGTAGTCCAGGCACGACCCAACCAACACCAGCACAGTTGTAACAAGATTTCCCAGTTTTTAAACTCCAACCCCCTAGCAATAACTGCCAAATTTCGATTTACCTCCTTCATTACTGGCTGCACCTAAATGCTAACTTCTCGTGTGTTATGCACAAGAACACCCAGGACCCTTTCTGCACTTTCTTGGAGTCTCTCTCCATTTAAACAATGGTCTGGCTTTTGACTCTCCATATCAAAGTGCATCACCTCACAGTTTCCTACACTGAACTCCAACTGCCAAGTTTTTGCCAATTCACTCAACCTATCTATATCTCCTTGCAGATTTCTTATGTCATGATCACAATAAGCCTTCTCACCTATTTTTGTATCATCAGCAAATAGGGATACACTATACTCTGCTCCAAGTCATTCATATAGACGGTAAATAATTGAAGACTTAGGCCTGATCTTTGTAGAACTTCACTAGTCAAATCCTTCTAACCTAACAAGCCACATTAGACACCCTTTCCTTTCTATGTCAACTAATCCTCAAATCATATTACCCCAATATTACCCTCTTCCCCATTATCAACAAGCTCCTCTCCTCTTTTGTGTTGCACATTATTGACATGTTCTGTAAATCTAAGAGTACTACATTTACTGTTTCCCCTTTATTACTTCTATTTGTTGTATCTTCAAAGAACATAGTAAACCTGTTAAATATGATTTCCTTTTCATGAAACAATGCTGATTACATTTGATGACATGAAGCTTTTCTAAGTGCTCTTTCTTATTCCATATTAATGGACTCAAGCATTTTCAAAACAACAGATATTTGGCTAAATGTAGTTGTTTCTGTTTTTTGTCTCCCTCCTTTCTTGAATGCGAGCACCACATTATCAGTTTTCCAATCCCATGGAACCAGAATCCAGTGAGTCCCGGAACATTTTGAACAATACCTCCACTATCTCATTAAATTCCTTCCTTTACAGATGACACTGAGATTGGTGGAGTAGCAGATAGTGAAGGGGACTGTCAGAGATTATAGCAAAATATAGATAGACTGGAGAGTTGGGCAGATAAATGGCAGATGGAGTTCAATCCGGGCAAATGCAAGGTGATGCATTTTGGAAGATCAAATTCAAGGGCGAACTATACAGTAAATGGAAAAGTCCTGGGGAAAATTGATGAACAGAGAGATCTGGGTGTTCAGGTCCATTGTTCCCTGAAGGTGACAACGCAGGTCAATAGGGTGGTCAAGAAGGCATATGGCATGCTTTCCTTCATTGGACGTGGTATTGAGTACAAGAATTGGCAGGTCATGTTGTAGTTGTATAGGACTTTGGTTCGGCCACATTTGGAGTACTGTGTACAGTTCTGGTCGCCACATTACCAAAAGGATGTGGATACTTTGGAGAGGGTGCAGAGGAGGTTCACCAGGATGTTTCCTGGTATGGAGGGTGCGAGCTATGAAGAGAGGTTGAATAGATTAGGATTATTTCATTAGAAAGACTGAGATTGAGGGGGGACCTGATTGAGGTCTACAAAATCATGAGGGGTATAGACAGGGTGGATAGCAAAAAGCTTTATCCCCAGAGTGGGGGACTCAATTACTAGGGGTCATGAGTTCAAAGTGAGAGGAGGAAAGTTTAAGGGAGATATGCGTGGAAAGTTCTTTACACAGAAGGTGGTGGGTGCCTGGAATGCGTTGCCAGCGGAGGTGGTAGACGCAGACACGTTAGCGTCTTTTAAGATATATTTCGACAGGTACATGGATGGGCAGGGAGCAAATGGACACAGACCGTTAGAAAATAGATGACAGGTTAGACAGAGGATCTTAATCAACACAGGCTTGGAGGGCCGAAGAGTCCGTTCCTAACAAAGAACATAGAACGTAGAACATTACAGCACAGTACAGGCCCTTTGGCCCTCGATGTTGTGCCGACCTGTCATACCGATCTGAAGCCCATCTAACCTACACTATTCCATGTACGCCCATATGCTTGTCCAATGACGACTTAAATGTACCTAAAGTTGGCGAATCTACTACCGTTGCAGGCAAAGCATTCCATTCCCTTACTACTCTGAGTAAAGAAACTACCTCTGACATCTGTCCTATATCTTTCACCCCTCAATTTAAAGCTATGCCCCCTCGTGCTCGCCGTCACCATCCTAGGAAAAAAGCTCTCCCTATCCACCTTATCTAACCCTCTGATTATTTTATATGTTTCAATTAAGTCACCTCTCAACCTTCTTCTCTCGAATGAAAACAGCCTCAAGTCCCTCAGCCTTTCCTCGTAAGACCTTGCCTCCATACCAGGCAACATCCTAGTAAATCTCCTCTGCACCCTTTCCAAAGCTTCCACATCCTCCTTATAATGAAGTGACCAGAACTGTACACAATACTCCAAGTGTGGTTGCACCAGAGTTTTGTACAGCTTCACCATAACCTCTTGGTTCCGGAACTCGATCCCTCTATTAATAAAAGCTAAAACACTGTATGTCTTCCTAACAGCCCTGTCAACCTGGGTGGCAACTTTCAAGGATCTGTGTACATGGACACCGAGATCGCTCTGCTCATCTACACTACCAAGAATCTTACCATTAGCCCTGTACTTTGCCTTCTGGTCACTCCTACCAAAGTGCATCACCTCACACTTGTCTGCATTAAACTCCATTTGCCACCTCTCAGCCCAGCTCTGCAGCTTATCTATGTCTCTCTGCAACCTACAGCATCCTTCGTCACTATCCACAACTCCACCGACCTTAGTGTCGTCTGCAAATTTACTAACCCATCCTTCTACGCCCTCATCCAGGTCATTTATAAAAATGACAAACAGCAGTGGACCCAACACCGACCCTTGCGGTACACCACTAGTAACTGGTCTCCAGGATGAACGTTTCCCATCAACTACCACCCTCTGTTTTCTTTCAGCAAGCCAATTTCCGATCCAAACTGCTATATCTCCCACAATTCCATTCCTCCACAGTTTGTACAATAGCCTATTGTGGGGAACCTTATCGAACGCCTTGCTGAAATCCATATACACCACATCAACCGGTTTACTCTCATCTACCTGTTTGGTCACCTTCTCAAAGGACTCAATAAGGTTTGTGAGGCACGACCTTCCCTTCACAAAACCGTGCTGACTATCCCTAATCAATTTATTCTTTTCTAGATGATTATAAATCCTATCCCTTATAACCTTTTCCAACACTTTACCAACAACTGAAGTAAGGCTCACTGGTCTATAATTACCAGGGTTGTCTCCACTCCGCTTCTTGAACAGGGGAACCACATTTGCTATCCTCCAGTCATCTGGCACTATTCCTGTAGACAATGACGAGTTAAAGATCAATGCCAAAGGCTCGGCAATCTCCTCCCTGGCTTCCCAGAGGATCCGAGGATAAATCCCATCCGGCTCAGGGGACTTATCTATCTTCACCATCTGAAGGATTTCTAATACCTCTTCCGTGCGAACCTCAATCCCACCTAGTCTAGTAGCCTGTATCTCAGTATTCTCCTCGACAACATTGTCATTTTCTAGAGTGAATACTGTTGAAAAATATTCATTTAGCGCTTCCCCTATCTCATTTGACTCCACACATAACTTACCACTACTATCCTTGATTGGGTCTAATCTTACTTTCGTCATTCTTTTATTCCTTAAATACCTATAGAAAGCCTTAGGGTTTACCCTGATTCTATCCGCCAACAACTTCTCATGCCTCCTCCTGGCTCTTCTGAGCTCTCTCTTTAGGTCTTTCCTGGCTACCTCGTAGCCCTCAAGTTCCCTAACTGAGCCTTCACATCTCATCCTTACATAAGCCTTCTTCTTCCTCTTGACCAGAGATTCCACCTCCTTTGTAAACCACGGCTCCCACACTCTACAGCTTCCTCCCTGCCTGACAGGTACATATTTATCTAGGACACACAGGAGCTTTTCCTTGAATAAACTCCACATTTCTAATGTGCCCATCCCCTGCAGTTTCCTTCCCCATTCTATGCTCCCTAAGTCTTGCCTAATCTCATCGTAATTGCCTTTCCCCCAGCTATAACTCTTGCCCAGTGGTATACACCTATCCCTTTCCATTACTAAAGTAAACATAACAGAATTGTGATCGCTATCATCAAAGTGCTCACCTACTTCCAAATCTAACACCTGGCCAGGCTCATTACCCAGTACCAAATCTAATGTGGCTTCGCCCCTTGTTGGCCTATCTACATACTGTGTCAGGAAGCCCTCCTGCACACTCTGGACAAAAACTGACCCATCTATTAGTACTCGAACTATAGTGTTCCCAGTCAATATCTGGAAAGTTGAAGTCCCCCGTGACAACTACCCTGTCTCTCTCACTCCTATCGAGAATCATCTTTGCTATCCTTTCCTCTACATCTCTGGAACTATTCGGAGGCCTATAGAAAACTCCCAACAGAGTGACCTCTCCTTTCCTGTTTCTAACCTCAGCCCATACTACCTCAGTTGACGAGTCCCCAAACATCCTTTCTGCAACTGTAATACTGTACTTCCTGTGCTGTAATTTTATTTGTTCTTTTTTCTTTGTTCTTTAAATCCTTAAATTCACTTCCTTTAAATCCCTTGACGCAGGCCATCAGGTCCTGGCAACTTGTCTTCAGTCCCATTAGTTTGTCAAATACTTTGTCTTGCGAGATAGAAATTGTTATAAGATCTTTTCTCCCATTTATATCTTCTTTGGAGTGTTTATATTGTTTCCCAGCATGAAGGCTGATGCAAAATATTGGTTTAAATTATCTGCCATTTCCCTGTTTCCTGAAATTAATTTTCCAGTCACATCCTACAAAGGATCCCACACTCATTTTTGCTACTTTTTTTTAGAAAAGCTATAGAAGCTCTTGTTGTTTGTCTTATATTTATTGTTAATTTTCTTTCATTTTCAAGTTTCTCCTTTTTTTATAAGCTTTTTATTCATCTGCTGCTGGTTCCTAAAAATATTCAGATCCTCAGAATAACCCCAGGGACAAGTGCAAGCCAAAAACAGTGAAAACAAACAATCAGCATATTCAAAGATTGTAGTGTGATGTGGAATACAAAGGGCAGGAATAGGCTATTTATCTCTGCGAGCTTGCTCCACCATTCAATATGTCCGTCACTGACCCTCTATCTCAATGCCATATTCCCAAGTTTTTTAATATCCCTTGATTTAAAATGTAAACATCTATCGCTTTCTCAAATATATTCAGCAACTTGACCTCTAGAACCTTCACTACCCTTTGAGTGAAGAAATGTTTCTTTATCTCAGTCCTAAATGGTCTATCCTCTATCCTAAGACTGTGTCCCTTGGTCCTCGACTCCACAATCAGGGAAATCCTCCCTACATTGAACCAATCTCTCCTCATTGGACAGATCTGCTATCCCTGACATCAGCCCAGTGAACCTCCGGTGGACTCCCTCTAACGCAAGTATATCCTTTCTTATGCAGGGAGACCCAAAATGTACACAATATGCCAGGTGCAATTTTACCAAGGCCCTGTAAAACTGCAGTAAGATATCTCTGCTTCTGAACTCAAATCCTCTCACAATGAAGGCCAAGATACTGTTCACCTTCTCTACAGCTTGCTGCATCTGGCAGTCTACTGAATAAGGTCACCTAGATCACTTTGTACATCCATACTTCCCAATACATCACCATTTAAATAATAAGATAACAAAGTGTGGAGCTGGATGAACACAGCAGGCCAAGCAGCATCTCAGGAGCACAAAAGCTGACGTTTCGGGCCTAGACCCTTCATCAGAGAACTGTACGCAATACTCCAAGTGCGGTCGCACCAGAGTTTTGTACAGTTGCAACATGATCTCCTGGCTCCGAAACTCATTCCCTCTACCAATAAAACCTAACACACCATACGCCTTCTTAATAACTAACCCTATCGCTCTCTGATGAAGGGTCTAGGCCCGAAACATCAGCTTTTGTGCTCCTGAGATGCTGCTTGGCCGGCTGTGTTCATCCAGCTCCACACTTTGTTATCTTGAATCCTCCAGCATCTGCAGTTCCCATTATCACCATTTAAATAATACTGACTTTCTGTTTTTCACTCCACAGTGTATAAGTTCACATTTAGTCATGTCAAACTGTATCTGCCATGTGTTTGCCCACTCATTCAACTTGTCTAAATAGCCCCTTGCATCTTCCTCACCACTCCCAAACTTGCCATTTTTGCATCATCAGCAGTCTTGAAAAGATGCATTTGGTTCCCTTATTCAGGTCATTCATATATATCGTAAGTAGCTTGGGCGCAAACAGTAATCCCTGCAGTACTCCACTAGTCAATGCCTGCCACTTGGAAAAAGACTCATTTACTGCAGCTCTCTGTTTCAACTCTGTAAGCGATTCTTGATCCTGTCAATATAAATCCCAATCCCACGTGCTTTAACTTTGCTTGCTAACCTCTTATAACGGACTTTATCAAAAGCCTTCCAAAAATCCAAAAACACTATATCCACTGGTTTCCTCTTATCTATTATCTAAACTTCAATAGATTAGTCAAGCATGATTTGCCTTTCATAAACCCACGGCAGCTTCGTTCAATCTGTTAAAATTTTCCAAGTGTTCTTTACCACATCTTTTACAATAGATTCTTGCCTGCATTTCCCCATGACTGAAGTTAGGCTAACTGGTCCGTAACTGTGATAACAAGGTGTAGAGCTGGATGAACGCAACAGGTAAAGCAGCATCAGAGGAGCAGGAAGGCTGATGTTTCTGGCCTAGACCCTTCTTTTTTTGGAGTTTAATGCGGAGTTTAAGTGTGAGGTGATTCACTTTGTAAGGAGGAACAGGAATACAGAGTACTGGGCTAATGCTAAGATTCTTGGTAGTGTGGATGAGCAGAGATCCCAGTGTCCATGTACATAGATCCCTGAAAGTTGCCACCCAGGTTGATAGGGTTGTTAAGAAGGCGTATGGTGTGTTAGGTTTTCTTGGTAGAGGGAATGAGTTTCGGAGCCAGGAGATCATGTTGCAGCTGTACAAAACTCTGGTGCGACCCACTTGGAGTACTGCGTACAGTTCTGGTCGCTGCATTATAGGAAGGATGTGGAAGTATTGGAAAGGGTGCAGAGGAGATTTACCAGGATGTTGCTTGGTATGGAGGGAAGATCTTATGAGGAAAGGCTGAGGGACTTGTTTTTATTAGAGAGAACGTTAAGAGATTACTTAATAGAGACATACAAGATGATCAGAGGATTAGATAGGGTTGACAGTGAAAGCCTTTTTCCTCGGATGGTGATGGCTAGCATGAGGGGACATAGCTTTAAATTGAGGAGTGATAGATATTGGACTAAAGTCAGTGGTAGGTTCTTTACTCAGAGAAGTAAGGGCGTGGAATGCCCTGCCTGCAACAGTAATAGACTCTCCAACTTTAAGGGCATTTAAATGGTCATTGGATAAACATATGGATGATAATGGAACAGTGTAGGTTAGATGGGCTTCAGAGTGGTTTCACAGGTCGGCACAACATTGAGGGCTGAAGGGCCTGTACTGCGCTGTAATGTTCTCTGTTCTGAAGAAGGATGTAGGCCCGAAACATCAGCCTTCCTGCTCCTCTGATGGTGCTTGGCCTGCTGTGTTCATCCAGCTCTACACCTTGTTATCTCAGATTCTCCAGAATCTGCAGTTCCTACTATCTCTGGTCTTCTCTTCCTTTGTAAATAATGGGATTACGTTCACCACCTTCCCAACTTTAGGAACTGCTCCAGAATCTACAGAATTTTTGGAATGCCTCCATTATTTCCAGGGCAACTTGCTTTAGCATACTCCGGGATGTAGATTATCTATCCCTGGAGTTTTGTCAGCCTTTAACCCCATTCATTTGCCCAGCACCGTTTTCTTACTGATACTGATATCCTTCAATTCCGTATGCTCACTAGACCGTGGTTCTTTGACATTTCTGGCTCAGATAAGATTATTTGTATCCTCTTCCCAAGGGACCCCACATAATTAATCCTTGATTGCTAACTAATCCTTCCTCATCACACAGTACCCAATTTAGGAAAGCCTGTTCTCAGGTTTGTTCAACATATTTAAAAATCATGTACATACTCCAGAAAATCCTTTTCCACCCACGATTAGAGTACCCTGAATGCATTCATCTCTTATATCTGGTTTAATACCTTCCCTTACATCTCCAGAGCTCTGTGGAAGGCTATGGATGACCCCACAATGTTTTCTGACCTTTTATGCTTCTTATTGCTAAGCAAACAGATTCCACATCATGATGAGTCACAATCCTTCCTCACTATTGCACAGATGTTCTTTTTTATTCATATGTGGGATGTGGGTGTGGCTGGCCGGCCAGCATTTGCTGCCTGTCCCTAGTTGCCCTTGGGAAGCTGTCTTTTGAACCACTGCAGTCCACCCGCTGTGGGTTGACCCACAATGCCATAATGGAGTTTGACCTATTGACAACGAAGGAATGGTGAAATATTTCCGAGTCAGAATGGTGAATGACTTGAAGGTAGCAGTGTTCCCACGTATCTGCTGCCCTTGGCCTTCTAGATAGAAGTAGTCATGAGTTTGGATGGTGCCCAGAATCTTTGGTGAATTTCTGCAGTGCATCATCTAGGCAATACATACTGTTGCTACTGAGTGTCAGCGGAGGAGGAAGTGGATGTTTGTGTATGCAATGCCAATCAAGCTGGCTGCTTTGTCGTGGATGGTGTCAAGCTTCTTGGGTGTTGTTAGAGCTGCATCTATCCAGACAACTGGAGAGTATTCCATTACACTCCTGACTTGTGCCTTGTAGATGGTGGACAGACTTTGGAAAGTCAGGTGAGTTACTCGCCACAGTTGTCCTAGCCTCTGATCTGCTCTTGCAGCCACTGTGTTTAGGTGGCGAGTCCAGTTGGTTTCTGGTAAGCCCAGGATATTGACAGTGGGGGATTCAGTGATGGTAACAGCATTGAATGTCAAGGGTGGTGGTTAGATTGTCTCTTATGGGTGGTGATTATAGCCTTGTATTTGAATGGCATGATTGTTACTTGCCACTTGTGAGCTTGAGCTTGGATATTGTCCAGATCTTGTTGCATTTGAATGTGCATTGCTTAAGTACTTGAGGAGTTGGAAATGGTGCTGAACATTGTACAATCACCAGCAAACATCCCAACTTCTAACCTTGTGATGGAGGGAAGGTCATCGATGAAGCAGCTGAATATCACTGGGCCCAAGGCACTACAGTGACGAACCATGCTGAGATGACTGTCCTCCAACAACAACGCTTATCTTCTTTTGTGTCAAGTGTGGACTCCAAGCAACATTGCGTTTTACCCCTGATACCCATTAATCCCAGTTTTCTTAGGGCTTCTTTTTACCATCCTTGGTCAAACACAGCCTTGATGTCAGGTACTGTCATTCTCACTTCATCTCTGGAATTTAGCTCTTTTGTTCATTTTTGAAATGAAGCTGTAATGAGGTCAGGCACTGAGTAGGCTTGGTGGAACCCAAAATGAGTGTACCTGAGCAGTTCACTAACAATGCTACCCCTCCTTCTTCCCCCTTTTATCTGTCCTACCTAAACAATTGATGCCCCTGCAGTTTAATTTCCATCTATTGGTAACCCTGCAGCCACAACACAACATGGCAGTGGAGTAAGATGCTTCAGCTGGCGTTTGTCTGCTCCATCTGTTTCTTTTTCTTTCTCTTTTACACTTTTTGTTCTTCTCTTCTCTTTGACCTCAGAGTCCTGGCTGCTGTGCAGCACCTCAGCGAGGTGTCCATTTGGCATGGTGCGGCATGACAGCATCCTGGCGCAGTGTGATGGCTTCTTGGCCCGGCACAGCCATTTTTCAGTCCTGCATGGTGTGGTCACTCGGCCTGACAGGGTGGTCTTTCAGTGTGGCCTGTCTTTCGGCTTGGCATGGCCTCAGCATGGACGTCCACTTTCAAGGTGATTCCACAGCAGCCCAGCACAAACTGGAGGCTAGGTGCCAGAGTGGACTGGGGTTGGAAGGACCATGTTCTTAACTTTTTACACCTCCACTTTTCTAATTTATTCTTACAATCTGCAATGGTGGACGTTTTATCTATTTTTGCCCCAAGAACTTGTGCTGGAGAATCTGCACCTTTGGCCCCCGAAGTGGTGGCCGGTAACCTTTTTCACTGTTACTTGTTTGAGTTCAAGTGACAATAAAACTAATTCAATACAATATCTCACTAAAATCACAACGATATCAATATTCCAGAGCAATCCTGAATATCCCACAGCAACGCGGAATATTCCAGAGCATGCCAATTTGGAATGTTCCAGAATATTCCAGAGTGAGGCACAATTTCCACAACAACCTTCTCGCAAACATCGAGTCAGCCCGCAAAAGGTGAGCTCGGAGACCGACCCCCGGGCCCGGCTCTCCCCCACCCCCGGGCCCGGCTCTCCCCTCACCACCACCACCACCCTCCCCCACCCCCGGGCCCGGCTCTCCCACACCCCCGGGCCCGGCTCTCCCCTCACCACCACCACCACCCTCCCCCACCCCCGGGCCCGGCTCTCCCCTCACCACCACCACCACCCTCCCCCACCCCCGGGCCCGGCTCTCCCCTCACCACCACCACCCTCCCCCTCCCCCGGGGCCCCGCGCTCTCCTCTCCCCAGCCCCCGGGTCCCGGTCTCCCCTCACCTGGAGGATCTTCGTGCTGCGCTGTTCACTGGGCCCCACTATTACCCAGCACAGCCCGGCCCCAGCCGCCCACAAAACCGTCCAGAAACACATCGCCAGGCCCCGGTTCCTCATCACTGCGACTGTACGCTCGAGAATCGACCAGGCTGCGGCCCAGGCAGGGTCATACGGTAGTAAACCAGAGTGCGGCCCACACAGGGTAATACGGTAGTAAACCTGAGTGCGGTCCAAACTGTGTAATACGGTAGTAAACCTGAGTGCGGCCCACACAGGGTAATACGGTAGTAAACCTGAGTGCGGTCCACACTGGGTAATACGGTAGTAAACCTGAGTGCGGCCCACACAGGGTAATACGGTAGTAAACCTGAGTGCGGTCCACACTGGGTAATACGGTAGTAAACCAGAGTGCGGTCCACACTGGGTAATACGGTAGTAAACCAGAGTGCGGTCCACACTGGGTAATATGGTAGTAAACCAGAGTGCGGTCCACACTAGGTAATACGGTAAGCTTGCAGCCACTCTTGTCATTTAGGGAAAAGAAAATCTCTCAGATATCAGTGTAATACAGAACTAACTCTATTGTACTTAGGATAACATAATATTGTTTCAGAGATAGTAGGCAGTGCAGATGCTGGAGAATCCAAGATAACAAAGTGTGGAGCTGGATGAACACAGCAGGCCAAGCAGCATCTCAGGAGCACAAAAGCTGACGTTTCGGGCCTAGACCCTTCATCAGAGAGGGGGATGGGGAGAGGGAACTGGAATAAATAGGGAGAGAGGGGGAGACGGACTGAAGATGGAGAGAAAAGAAGATAGGTGGAGAGAGTATAGGTGGGGAGGTAGGGAGGGGATAGGTCAGTCCAGGGAAGACGGACAGGTCAAGGAGGTGGGATGAGGTTAGTAGGTAGCTGGGGGTGCGGATTGGGGTGGGAGGAAGGGATGGGTGAGAGGAAGAACCGGTTAGGGAGGCAGAGACAGGTTGGACTGGTTTTGGGATGCAGTGGGTGGAGGGGATGAGCTGGGCTGGTTGTGTGGTGCAGTGGGTGGAGGGGATGAACTGGGCTGGTTTAGGGATGCAGTGGGGGAAGGGAACATTTTGAAACTGGTGAAGTCCACATTGATACCATTGAGCTGCAGGGTTCCCAGGCGGAATATGAGTTGCTGTTCCTGCAACCTTCGGGTGGCATCATTGTGGCACTGCAGGAGGCCCATGATGGACATGTCATCTAAAGAATAGGCGAGGGAGTGCAAATGGTTTGCGACTGGGAGGTGCAGTTGTTTATTGCGAACCGAGCGGAGGTGTTCTGCAAAGCGGTCCCCAAGCCTCCGCTTGTTTTCCCCAATGTAGAGGAAGCCACACTGGGTACAGTGGATGCAGTATACCACATTGGCAGATGTGCAGGTGAACCTCTGCTTAATATGGAAAGTCATCTTGGGGCCTGGGATAGGGGTGAGGGAGGAGGTGTGGGGGCAAGTGTAGCATTTCCTGCAGTTGCAGGAGAAGGTACCGGGTGTGGTGGGGTTGGAGGGCAGTGTGGAGCGAACAAGGGAGTCACGGAGAGAGTAAAGTGTGAAGCTGGATGAACACAGCAGGCCAAGCAGCATCTCAGGAGCACAAAAGCTGACGTTTCGGGCCTAGACCCTTCATCAGAAACATAATATTGTTAGTTCCAGAGATAATGGGATATTCACATTCCGCTTGGGAACCCTGCAGCCCAATGGTATCAATGTGGACTTCACAAGCTTCAAAATCTCCCCCTCCCCCCACTGCATCTCATAACCAGCCCAGCTCGCCCCCCGCCTCCCTAACCTGTTCTTCCTCCCACCTATCCCCTCCTCCCACCTTAAGCCGCACCTCCATTTCCTACCTACCACCTCATCCCGCCTCCTTGACCTGTCCGTCTTCCCTGGACTGACCTATACTCTCCTCTCTACCTATCTTTTCTCTCCATCTTCGGTCCACCTCCCCCTCTCTCCCTATTTATTCCAGTTCCCTCTCCCCATCTCCCTCTCTGATGAAGGGGTTAGGCCCGAAACGTCAGCTTTTGTGCTCCTGAGATGCTGCTTGGCCTGCTGTGTTCATCCAGCTCCACACTTTGTTATATTGTTAGTTCCATGCTGTTATAGAGAACGTGCACAGTCTGCTGGTGAGGAAAACATTCATTTCAATTTAGAAACATCTTGGCGTGAGGCCGCAAAAGACAACAAGCTCATCGAACATAATGTCGCCTTGTGTGATACTCTGTCATTAACGTATTGAACAAGCAGACTGAAACCCTTGTGTTACATCTCTCCCGCAAGTTTCTGCCTTCATTTTCTTTCTTAAAGAAATAGCGTTTTGGGCAGTTTCACTGATCTGGCCAAACATGTTCTCAGCTCCAACAGGTGGAGATTGGAAATTTGAATTCTTGTGTGGTCCCTCGCACTCTGTTGGGCAAGAGGCAAATGATTAGATGCCCCTAAGTCAGCAGGCATACCGTTATCCCAATCTCATGTCAAACACAGCACTGCTCTGGTTGACTATGTGGTGACCACCCTGGATGTGTAGAAGCTTGCTTCTGTGTGGAAACTAGTACACACCTGTTCCATTGCATCATCCCATTTTTATCTTGAATAAGGTAGGACCACATGTGTGGTGTCAATTCCACCACTTGTGCAGAATGAGTCTTCAAACTGACACCTTGTCAGAGGTCTGATAAGTTGTGTGCTTTGTGATATTTGTCATTGTTCTGTATTTGACTGGGATAGTGTTCATCCTTTTATTTCCCCACTTTCTTCACATTTTCATCTTATAACTTCATGCTGCGTGTACATGAGAGAGTATGGGAGTTTAATTCTCAGTTGCCTTCCCTGGAGGAGTTCACATAGAGCAAAACTGTTTTGGAGAGTAATGGAAATAAAACTCAGGAATGCAATTTGAAGGTTATCATTCTTTTTCAGCGATGTTTTCACTGTACTCACCCGTTCCGTCCACATTAGTTCGAGGGTGTCTTCATGAGAGTTGGTGCTGAGTAAGCTCTTGATAGGATTAATTGGCAAACTGAGTCATTGTCTGAGATAACAAGGGCTGTGATTCCATGACTCCGGACATCTTGAGTGCTAGTGTGTACCAAGAATATTTTCCTTCTGTGTTCACAGAGGTCCATTCTGACAGGATGGAAAGGAAGATTACATCAGCAATTCACTCATCTCCTGGCTATGGCTAGAACCAGTAATATACATTGAAGTCATCTCTTCCAATGACTTTGAGAGATCTAGCCACCTACACGATATTTTGCTCTGACTCAACATTTTGTGATACCCAGATATTCTTGGTGCAGACCATGTCGGTGATTGAGTCTCAGAACTTTCAGAATGTCCAATCTGTCATCATAAATGAGAATATAGTAACTTTGCAAATAAGAATAGGACATACCTTTCAGCCCATTGGTACTACTGTGCAATGCAAATGGATCATCTACCTCAATGCTAATTTTCCCACACTATTCTCATATCCTTCAGTGTACTTATTATTCAGACATGTACCAAGCTCTAGAGAATTCCAAATATTCACCCCCACCCTCTCTGGATTGAAGATATGGCTACAGAGAATGTGCACAAAAAGCAAGGTCGACATTAAATTTGAAATTTGAGAGGTCCATTCAGAAGTCTAATAACAACAGGAAGAAGCTGTTCTTGAATCTGTTGGTATCTGTGTTCCAGTTTTGTCCTGAATGGTGTTGAACCTCTTGAGTGTTGTCGTAGTGATACTCATCGAGGCAAATTCCATCACACTCTGGTTGTGTACATTGTATTAGATATCATTTGAATCTTGCTGCATTTGAACATGCACTGCATCAGTACCTAAGGAATTGCAAATTGTGCTAAACATTGTGCGGTCATCAATGAACATCCCTACTTCCTAACTTCTGCTGGTAGAGTTGTAGCAGTTATAGAGTCATTCATGATGAAAACAGATCCTTAAGTCCAGTTAGTCCATGCCGACCATTTTCCCAAACTAAAATAGCCCTACTTGCCTGTGTTTGGCCCATATCCCTCCAAACCGTTCCTATTCATGTACTTTCCCACAAGTCCCTTATTGATATAAACCTTTCTGCCTCTTCAACAAAAATGGCATTGCCTTATTCAGGCCTTGCCTTGCCACAGGGATCTGTGTCAAAGCTGTGTTATTTTCTTGGTTCATACACTGTCAACCTCAGTCTGAATCAGTGCATTCATCTAGGCAATTTGTTGACTCCTAAGAATTGAAAACTGTTATTAATGATTTGTGCTCTGTCTCTTTCTTAAAGAGGAGACCATGAACATAGTCTGCGAACTGCTCACAAGCCAGTTTAAAATAAGGATAACGAAGAAAAATACAGAATGTTAGGGAAAAAGAAAACAATATAAGATAGCAGCATGCAATTTTTCTTTATCACATCTGTTTAGTTCCTGTCAGTGAATGTGCAATAAACTGGCCTAGGCTTTCCATTCATATCTAATTGGAAGGGTACAACTCACAGTTCTGTAGAAGCTGCATTTGTTGCAATGATTGTGGGTAGCTGTGGTTTGTTCAGGGTTCAAATATCTGGCAATATTAACTTACAATTGATTTTCTCAAAAGACCCCTGTTACGTTTCTTCCTAGCACTATATATTGACCTGTCAGTTGTGGCAGTATCTATTGATGACAGCTAGGTCAGTTTTGACACAGGCTCCACCCACAATATGCTCAAGAAATTTGGCTGTTGGCTGTGAGAACTCACATTTGTTCTTGACTGTAAATCCAGTTTCCTGTAGGTTTTGTAACACGGCTTACACTCTAGTGTCATGAGATAATGGGAACTGCAGATGCTGGAGAATTCCAAGATAATAAAATGTGAGGCTGGATGAACACAGCAGGCCAAGCAGCATCTCAGGAGCACAAAAGCTGACGTTTCGGGCCTAGACCCTTCATCAGAGAGGGGGATGGGGAGAGGGAGCTGGAATAAATAGGGAGAGAGGGGGAGGCGGACCGAAGATGGAGAGTAAAGAAGATAGGTGGAGAGAGTATAGGTGGGGAGGTAGGGAGGGGATAGGTCAGTCCAGGGAAGACGGACAGGTCAAGGAGGTGGGATGAGGTTAGTAGGTAGCTGGGGGTGCGGCTTGGTGTGGGAGGAAGGGATGGGTGAGAGGAAGAACCGGTTAGGGAGGCAGAGACAGGTTGGACTGGTCTTGGGATGCAGTGGGTGGAGGGGAAGAGCTGGGCTGGTTGTGTGGTGCAGTGGGGGGAGGGGACGAACTAGGCTGGGTTAGGGATGCAGTAGGGGAAGGGGAGATTTTGAAACTGGTGAAGTCCACATTGATACCATATGGCTGCAGGGTTCCCAGGCGGAATATGAGTTGCTGTTCCTGCAACCTTCGGGTGGCATCATTGTGGCAGTGCAGGAGGCCCATGATGGACACGTCATCTAGAGAATGGGAGGGGGAGTGGAAATGGTTTGCGACTGGGAGGTGCAGTTGTTTGTTGTGAACTGAGCGGAGGTGTTCTGCAAAGCGGTCTCCAAGCCTCCGCTTGGTTTCCCCAATGTAGAGGAAGCCGCACCGGGTACAATGGATGCAGTATACCACATTGGCAGATGTGCAGGTGAACCTCTGCTTAATGTGGAATGTCATCTTGGGGCCTGCGATAGGGGTGAGGGAGGAGGTGTGGGGGCAAGTGTAGCATTTCCTGCGGTTGCAGGGGAAGGTGCCGGGTGTGGTGGGGTTGGAGGGCAGTGTGGAGCGAACAAGGGAGTCACGGAGAGAGTGGTCTCTCCGGAAAGCAGACAGGGGAGGGGATGGAAAAATGTCTTGGGTGGTGGGGTCGGATTGTAAATGGCGGAAGTGTCGGAGGATGATGCGTTGTATCCGGAGGTTGGTAGGGTGGTGTGTGAGAACGAGGGGGATCGTCTTAGGGCGGTTGTGGCGGGGGCGGGGTGTGAGGGATGTGTTGCGGGAAATACGGGAGACGCGGTCAAGGGCGTTCTCGATCACTGTCGGGGGAAAGTTGCGGTCCTTAAAGAACTTGGACATCTGGGATGTGCGGGAGTGGAATGTCTTATCATGGGAGCAGATGCGGCGGAGGCGGAGGAATTGGGAATAGGGGATGGAATGTTGCTCAGTTCGCAACAAACAACTGCACCTCCCAGTCGCAAACCATTTCCACTCCCCCTCCCATTCTCTAGATGACATGTCCATCATGGGCCTCCTGCACTGCCACAATGATGCCACCCGAAGGTTGCAGGAACAGCAACTCATATTCCGCCTGGGAACCCTGCAGCCTAATGGTATCAATGTGGACTTCACCAGTTTCAAAATCTCCCCTTCCCCTACTGCATCCCTAAACCAGCCCAGTTCGTCCCCTCCCCCCACTGCACCACACAACCAGCCCAGCTCTTCCCCCCCACCCACTGCATCCCAAAACCAGTCCAACCTGTCTCTGCCTCCCTAACCGGTTCTTCCTCTCACCCATCCCTTCCTCCCACCCCAAGCCGCACCCCCATCTACCTACTAACCCCATCCCACCTCCTTGACCTGTCCGTCTTCCCTGGACTGACCTATCCCCTCCCTACCTCCCCACCTATACTCTCTCCACCTATCTTCTTTACTCTCCATCTTCGGTCCACCTCCCCCTCTCCCTATTTATTCCAGTTCCCTCTCCCCATCCCCCTCTCTGATGAAGGGTCTAGGCCCGAAACGTCAGCTTTTGTGCTCCTGAGATGCTGCTTGGCCTGCTGTGTTCATCCAGCCTCACATTTTATTATCTTAAATGTTTGACATACATCTGCTTTCTATGTCAGTTCACTACAGCTCCTCAGACAGCATCTTTTCAAATCTACAACTATACCATCTAGAAAGATAAGAGTAGTAGATACATGGGACCACCACCCCCAACCATTCACCATCCTGACTGAGAAATATATCACTGTTCCTTCAGTATCAAAGGGTCAAAATTCTGGAACTCCCTGTCTAACAGCATTGTGGCTGTCCGTACAGCATGCAGATTGCAGCGATTAAGAAGACAGCTCATCACCACCTTCTCAAGGGCAATTAGGGATGGGCAATACACTCACTCTTAGCCTCAATGACGAGTCAAAGTCTCCTTTACCTTTGACAAGATGGATGTGAAATTTGCCTGGGTGTAAATAGACACACTGGCTCTGATTCAAAAAGCAGTTTTATGTGGTATGCCGTTTACTGCATTCTTCATCCTGTTAATACAGCTTAGGAGTTTTCAGGCTGATCTTCTTGACTTTTCAGCTCTCCTATTCTGAAAATTAATTGTAAGCCAGTTTCCTGCTTAAGAAGGAACAAGAGTGAAATCTTGTCAGTAATCCCAAACTAGAGTTGTTCATTCGTTGAAGGGTTACAGCTGAATGTAATTTTTCAATATATAGAGTGAAAAATCACTGAAATCTTTTAAGTGCTCCTAAATCACTGATCTTTTCTTCCCAGTTATTAAAGCTTTACATTCAATTTCCCTATATTCTTGAGTTCTACATCTCCTGGCCCATGTAGTTTTATATTAAAGGCTGAAGGGAACTTTTCTCCAACCAGAGTTCAGTATCAGAAAGACCCAACGCTGCTGCATGTCCTTAATCTATAACCTAGCTTTTTCCTCTGTGAGGCCTTCACCACTTGTGTAGCTTGAATCCTGGTTCTCGCTGAGGAAAGACATCTCAATTTTATCAATATCTTCTGTTTTCCAGATCTTGCCGCCTTTCCAAGGCTCCTTTTTTTGCTTATTCTTGCACAGGTTTCTCGTCAAGACATACAGCTTTCCTTCTGTGCAAATGGCATTTCACCTCTTTGACAGGCAATTTTTACATGTGTTTATTTCCTTGCACAGCAATAAATTTACTGTGATCGACAGATGCACTTCTTGCCTCCCTAGCTTTTGTAAGGCCAGTTCAATGCATTGTTCATTTTTGGAATATAGTTGTCCTGTTGACCAAATCGCCCACTGATTTTGATCCTGACTTCACCGTATACTTGTTTGCTCAGTTAAATTGCTTTCGTTAATATTAACTCCCAACTTAAGTGGGAGAATGCAATGACAACAGTCCACTAGATGGTGATGGTTAGGCATAATACTGATTTATCAGAATAAGGATGGTTTTATTAAGAGTTGTAAGTTTTATAAGTGTTGGCAAGTTTTATTTCTTGTAGTTATGCTACCTAGTGTATAAAGGCATGGCAGGTTGTTGCAACCTCAAGAATATGCATCCCGTTTCGTGAGCATCTCTGGGATGTTTCCCGTAAAGTAAATAATCAGTTGTACAAGTGTATCATCAGTTGCAGAGGCTTAAGCTCTGGCTTTCAGAACTTGAGAAGCTGCTGGAGTCACTGTGGTATATCTGTGAGGCTGAGATTTATCTGGATAGCATGTTTATGGATGTGGTCGCTTCGAGGTAAGTGTAGAGACAAAGGGAATAGGTAACGACCAGGCAGTCAAAAAGGAATGGACAGATAACTCAGAAGTGCCCACAGTGCATTTTTCTCTTAAACCAGTATTCAATTCTCAGTCCTGATGACAGCAATGATTCATCTGGGAAGAGCAGCCAGAGCCAAGTCCTTGTCACCTCAGGTGGCTCAACTACTGGCGAATAGGGCTATTATAAGGAAGACTTGAAGTGTTTTGGGATGTAATGAGATTATGACAGGTACTAGAGAAAGAGTGGTCTTTAATGAATGGGGTTGTGGCATGGATACTGGTCATATGGCCATGGCTGAGTTACTGGTTGCTGGCAGTCTAACAGCTGTGGAACAGAGTCAGACTCCCTTTGAAATTAGACATGGTTCTGGGACAGAGAGAAAACATCGGATTTCCACATCACATAACAACATGGACTTTAGGCACACCTTCAGCTTCAATCCTGTTCTCCAAGTTGATATTTTCCATGATAAGAATATTAAATCAGATTAAACAAAGGCCATGTCAACCTCTTCCTTCACAAGCTCCACAAATGTTTCTTTATTTATCTGATTGTTTACTGTGGTACATTATAAAGAAGCTGCCTTAATTTGAGGAAGTCTCACTGTTTAATCTGACAATCCTTCCTTCAAAAAGGCCTCTCCATATGAAAGATCAGTCTTCTTGACCATAAGCTTCATCACAGCCAAAATCTTATGAAGAAGGTTTTGAACCTTATGAACCTTGACATCAACGCCACTCTTAATCAAATGTGACATCAAGGAGCCCGAGCAATTTTGGAGTCAATGTAAATCAGGGAGGGCTCTCTCTGCCGGTTGGATTCATAGCTGGCACATAGGAAGATGATTATGCTCATTGAAGTTCAGTCATTTGAACTCCAGGATATCTCTGCACGAGTTCTTCGGGCTTTGGCTGCTTCATTTCACCTTCCACCCATCGTATTGTCAGAAATGCCAATGTGGACAATATCCAGGCTCAGGTTGTGAAGTGGCAAACAGTATTTGCACCACACAATGGCCAGACCATGACCAGCTCCAGTAACAGAGAATCTAACCATTGCCCTTTGATGTTCAATGCTATTTCAATCAATGAATTCCCCACTATTTACATCCTTGGAGTTACCATGATCAGAAACGGAACTGAACTAGTCATATAAAAACAGTGGCTACTAGAACAGGTCAGAGGCTAGGAATCCTGCAGCGAGTAATTCACCTCCTGACCCATTCAAGTACTTGAAAGGGTTCCGAAAAGATTTACAAGGATGTTGCCAGGATTGGAAGGTTTGAGCTATAGGGAGAGGCTGAATAGGCTGGGGTTAGTTTCCCTGGAGTGTTGGAGGCTGAGGAGTGATCCTGTAGAAGTTTATAAAATCATGAAGGGCATGAAAAGGGTAAAAGGGCAAGATCTTTTCCACAAGGAAGGGGGCATCTAAAACTGGAGGGGCATAGATTTAAGGTAAGAGGGGAAAGATTTAAAAGGGACCTAAGAGGCAACATTTTCATGCAGAGGGTGCTGCATGTATGGAATGAGCTGCCAGAGGAAGTTTTAGAGTAGAGTTTTAGTACGATGACAATATTTAAAAGGCATCTGGATGGGTATATGAATAGGAAGGGTTTAGAGAGTTATGGGCCAAATGCTAGCAAATGCAACTCGATTAATTAATAGACAAGTTGGACAAAAGGGACTGTTTCCATGCTGTACATTTCCATGACAATGACCCCCCCTCAAAATCCTGTCCACCATTTATAGAACATAGAACATTACAGCACAGTACAGGCCCTTCGGCCCTCGATGTTGTGCCGACCTGTCATACCGATCTGAAGGCCATCTAACCCACACTATTCCATGTACGTCCATATGCTTGTCCAATGACGACTTAAATGTACCTAAAGTTGGCGAATCTACTACCTTTGCAGGCAAAGCATTCCATTCCCTTACTACTCTCTGAGTAAAGAAACTACCTCTGACATCAGTCCTCTATCTTTCACCCCTCAGTTTAAAGCTATGCCCCCTCGTGCTCACCGTCACCATCCTAGGAAAAAGGCTCTCATATCCACCCTATCTAACCCTCTGATTATTGTATATGTTTCAATTAAGTCACCTCTCAACCTTCTTCTCTCGAATGAAAACAGCCTCAAGTCCCTCAGCCTTTCCTGGTAAGACCTTCCCTCCATACCAGGCAACATCCTAGTAAATCTCCTCTGCACCCTTTCCAAAGCTTCCACATCCTCCTTATAATGAAGTGACCAGAACTGTACACAATACTCCAAGTGCGACCACACCAGAGCTTTGTACAGCTGTAGCATAACCTCTTGGTTCCAGAACTCGATCCCTCTATTAATAAAAGCTAAAACACTGTATGCCTTCTTAACAGCCCTGACAACCTGGGTGGCAACTTTCAAGGATCTGTGTACATGGACAATGAGATCTCTCTGCTCATCTACACTACTAAGAATCTTACCATTTGCCCAGTACTTTGCCTTCTGGTTACTCCTACCAAAGTGCATCACCTCACACTTGTCTGCATTAAACTCCATTTGCCACCTCACAGCCCAGCTCTGCAGCTTATCTATGTCTCTCTGCAACCTACAGCATCCTTCGTCACTATCCACAACTCCACCGACCTTAGTGTTGTCTGCAAATTTACTAACCCATCCTTCTACGCCCTCATCCAGGTCATTTATAAAAATGACAAACAGCAGTGGACCCAACACCGACCCTTGCGGTATACCACTAGTAACTGCTCTCCAGGATGAACGTTTCCCATCAACTACCACCCTCTGTCTTCTTTCAACAAGCCAATTTCCGATCCAAACTGCTATATCTCCCACAATTCCATTCCTCCGCATTTTGTACAATAGCCTATTGTGGGGAACCTTATCGAACGCCTTGCTGAAATCCATATACACCACATCAACCGGTTTAGTCTCATCTACCTGTTTGGTCACCTTCTCGAAGAACTCAGTAAGGTTTGTGAGGCACGACCTTCCCTTCACAAAACCGTGCTGACTATCCCTAATCAATTTATTCTTTTCTAGATGATTATAAATCCTATCCCTTATAACCTTTTCCAACACTTTACCAACAACTGAGCTAAGGCTCACTGGTCTATAATTTGTAATTTATAAGGCACAAATGTGGAGTATGATGGAATACCTGGATGGGGGCAGCCTCAACAAGACTCAAAAAGCTGATACCATCCAGGACAAAGTAACCCACTTGATTGGCACCACACCCACAAATATTCATTCTCTCCACACTGACAGACAGTCACAACAGTGTGTACCATTCACAGGGCACAGTGGAGCACCTCAAGAGTACTGCTTAACAGTATTTTCCAAACCTGTGATCACCATCATTTGGAAGGACAAGGGTAGCAGATACTGTGCCACGTATGTTTCTCTGCAGGCCACTTACCATCCTGACTTGGAAAAATATCACTGTTCCTTCACTGTTATACTGTGTCAAAATCCTTGGAACTCCCTCCCGAAGGACATTATGGGTCCACCTACAGCTCATGGACTGCTGCAGTTCCAGAAGGCAACTAACTCCCTCCCGCCTTCTTCAGGGACAATTAGGGATGA
This sequence comes from Stegostoma tigrinum, assembly GCF_030684315.1. Lineage (NCBI taxonomy): Eukaryota > Metazoa > Chordata > Chondrichthyes > Orectolobiformes > Stegostomatidae > Stegostoma > Stegostoma tigrinum. The sequence continues at coordinate 2,031,249 of NC_081395.1, forward strand.
GCAATAAATATTGGTCTAGCCAGAAATACCCACACTCCATGACTGAAAAAAAAACTTGCAATGTGAAAGAGCTTTTCCTCGTGTCACTGATGTTTCTTTCGCTATTGCCTTAAATCTGTGCTTTTTGATTCTCAATCCTCTTACCAATGGGGATAGTTTCTCACTATGATGTTTCTATCTACTCTGCCCACAACCCTTATAATTTTGAACATCTCAATCAAATCTCCTGTCAATATTCTCCAAATAGAACAGTGCAACACAGGAACCATCAAGACTGTGCCAACACATGATGCCTTTCTAAACTAAAAACCTTTTATCTGTATGAGGTCCATATCCCTCTATTCCCTGTCTATTCATAAATCTGTCAAGATGCCTCTTAAATGATGCAATTGTATATGCCTCCACCACCTCCTCTGGCAGCATACTCAAAGCATTTACTACCCTCCTTGTAAAAATTTTACCTCTCACATCTCCCTTAAACTTATCCCCTCTGACCTTGGACCTATGTTCCCTAGTAATTGACATTCCCACCCTGGGTAAAAGACTTCACCTATCCATTCTATCCATGCTTGTTATAAGTTTGTAAACTTCTAACAGGTTGACACTCATCCTTCTATGTTCAAGTGAAAACAAACCAATTTTGTCCAATCTCTCCTCATAGCTAATACCCTCCAAACCTGGCAACATCCCTGGGGTTCCGATTTAAAAACATCAGCTTTCCTGCTCCTGTGATGCTGCCTGCTCTGCTCCACACTTCTCTGACTCCAGCAGTGGCAGTTCTTACTATCCCTGGTAACCCATTCCTGTACCCTCTCCAAAGCCTCCAAATCCTTCTGGTATTGTGGCAACCATAACTGTATGCTATATTCCAAAAGTGGCCTCACTGAAGTTCTATACAGCTGCAACATGACTTGCCAGTTTTTAAACATTGATGACTGATAGAAAGCAAACATGCTGTATGCCTTCTTGTCTACTTTATCCACTTGTGTTGCCACTTTCATGGAACTTTGGACTTTAATGCCTAGATACCTCTGTCTGTGATGTCACCAACACAGGAAATGACATCACCAACCCAAGGAAACCTAAACAGATAAATAGAAAGCAGGACATAACACCAACGCTTCACCGGAGGCTCACTGATGATGTTACCTAGTATGGTGACGAAATGTCTAAAAACGAACCTTCTGGCTCAGCGAGCAAACTCACATCCAGCTACCCAATCTTTGCGTCAACCACAAACTTACTAATCAAACCAACTTCATTCTCCTCCAGATCATTTATATACTTTGCAAACAACAGGGATCCCAACACTGATCCCTGTAGTACATTACTGGTCACAGATTTCCATTTAGAAAAACACCTTCCACCTCTCCTCTCAGTTCTATGACAAAGCCAATTCTGTATCCACCTTACCCGCCCATCAGAGATCCCATGTGACTTCACCTTTTGTATCAGTCTGCCATGAGGAACCTTGTCAAAGGCCTTGCTAAAGTTCATAAAGACAATATCTATCACCCTATCCTCAGTTAACAAAGTGTGGAGCTGGATGAACACAGCAGGCCTAGACCCTCTAGGCCTGAAACGTCAGCTTTTGTGTTCCTAAGTTGCCGCTTGGCCTGCTGTGTTCATCCAGCTCCACATTTTGTTATCTCGGATTCTTCAGCATCTGCAGTTCCCATTGTCTCTATATTCCACTGTTACTGCCTAATACTGTTATCATTAGCTCTCACCCAGTTTAGTACTTTCACCTGAGGACTACTCTTATCCTTTTCTATATGTAATTTAATACTTACAGAATTATGTTCCTGAAATGCTTCCGCAGTGAAACTTTGATCACCTGGCAAGCTCATTCCCCAATACCAGATCTAGTATGGCTCCCTCCCTATTTGAACTATTTGCATTTTGATTTTAAAAAATGTCCTGGATACATTCAACAAATATGCCCACCCCCCCATTCAGTCCATGCCTCTGGCACTGAGGAAATACTAGGCAATATAGCAGAAGCTAAAATCATCCATCTCAACAGTCCTATTTGAAATAACTCCACAGCAGCTGATATCCTGTCACCAAGTCACCCTTTATTTACACTTGCATAGTATTTGACACTTGTCCAGTTCCCTCCGAGCCATCTCTCAGAGTGAACACAATCTCTCCTGTTTATATCCATCAGCCAGGGCTCCCTGATTGGACCACATTAACAGCCCCAATCAGGGATCTCATTCTATAAGGTCCACCTGGTTGACTTTGTTACAATCGTTACATCCATCCACCTCTAAATCCATGGATGTAGGCTCTCTTAGAGCCTCTACTGGGACACTTTTGCACCAGGACCAGTTCCTCTGACAGCCTTAGATAAGGGCAGAGTATACTGCATTGTTGCCTGGCTCTTGTGACCATAGCATCTAGAAAGAAATCTATCCTCCTCAGGCAATAAAGGCATCGAGGCTGCAACTTCTGCCATGTCCATCTCAGACCCCAAGGTTTGTTCGATGCTAGATGGAGGGGGGGAGAACCCACAGATTCTGGCAGCCTTTTTGGTTGTTGTGACAGGCTGGGTATGTTTTGCTCCTGCCCTGTTGGAAGTTTGCAGCTTCATGTGGTCCACATGCTATTTTGGACAACCTCACCTCTCTGAACATCGTACATGACCTCACGTCGATCTTGCTTCTTACCTGTTCAGGGCCATTTGTGTGGTTTCAGCACCAAACTTTATCCCTTGAAATAAACTGTCTCACTTACTTAGAGGAGTCTTGTGTTCGACTTTGACATTCTTGATGCTGTTTCAGCCTCCCTGTCGCCCTACATCTGGGAAGATCAGATTTAACCTAGTGCAGAGTCTTCTTCCCATTAGCAACTCTGCCAGAGCTATTCCTGTAGTTTCATGAGGGGTGGTCCTATAATCAAACAGGAAGTGGGTTAGTATGGTATCAAATGAAGCTATAGGCTGTTCCTTTAAGCCTGCCTTCAAAGATTAGACTGATCTTTCTGCCAGACCATTGGACAATGGATAGTATGGAGCTGTCCTTATCTGCCAAGTGCCATTTGACTTGAATTCCCTGCTGATAAATGATGACCTGTTGTCACTGACCAAACTTCCCAGAGTCTCTGTATGGCAAAAGATGCTCATTGCTTTTCTGTTGTCATCCCCATTTTACCAAATGAATCTGATGTACAAAATGTGAGGTGATGCATTTTGGAAGATCAAATTCAGGTCCAAATTATACAATATATGGCAAAGTTCTCAGGAGCATTGACCTACAGAGGGATCTAGGTGTACAAGTCCACAGATCCCTGAAAGTGGCAACACAAGTGGATAAGGGGGTCAAGAAGGCATTCAGCATGCTGAACTTCATTGGCTGGGGCATTGAATATAAAAGTTGGCAAGTTACGTTACTGCTGTACAAAACTTCAGTTAGGCCACATAGGGAATACTGCATGCAGTTCTGGTTGTCACGCTATCAGTGGATGCTTTGGACAGGGTGCAGAGAAGGTTTCCCAGGATATTGCCTGGCCTGGAGGATTTTAGTTATGAACAGAAGATGGATATACACGGATTGTTGAGGGGTGACCTGATATAGGTCTACAAAATTATGAGACACATAGATAGGGTGAGTAGTTAGAGGCTTTCTCCCCAGGGTGGAAGGTCAAGTAAAAGAGGGTACAGTTTCAAGGTGAGAAGAGGAAAGTTTAGGGGAGAAGTGTGGGGAAAATTTTTCACCCAGACGGTGGTGGGTGCCTGGAACGCACTGCCAGTGGAGGTGGTGAAAACAGGCACATTAGGAATGTTTAAGGTGCATTTTGATGTACACATGAACATGAGGCGAACAGAGGGATAAAAATTGCGCATAAGCGATAAGTAGCAGGTCTAAATAAGGACTAGGAATTGGCACAAGCTTGGTGGGCTGAAAGGCCTGTTCCTGTGCTGTATTGAGTTGCATTGCATTGCATTGTATAACATGCAATGTAGTCTTGGCTCATTTGATATAACACAGTGTGAAGCTGGACAAACACTGCAGGCCAAACAGCATCAGACGAGCAGGAAAGCTGATGTTTCAGGTCTAGACCCTTCTTCAGAAAAAAAATGATGTTGACGCAGGTGAAAAGAATGAGTAATTTTTCTTTTCTGAAGAAGGGTCTGGACCCAAAACATCAGCTTTTCTGCTCCTCTGATGCTAATTGACTCTTGCAACCTGGGAAAAAGCTTTAACTGTCCACTCTGTCTCTGCCCTTCAATAATGCCACTTGCCTTCCGGAGAGGCCACTCTCTCCGTGACTCCCTTGTCCGCTCCACACTCCCCTCCAACCCCAACACACCCGACACCTTCTCCTGCAACCGCAGGAAGTGCTATGCTTGCCCCCACACCTCCTCCCTCACCCCCATCCCAGGCCCCAAGATGACTTTCCATATTAAGCAGATGTTCACCTGCACATCTGCCAATGTGGTATACTGTATCCACTGTACCCGGTGTGGCTTCCTCTCCATTGGGGAAACCATGCAGAGGCTTGGGGACCGCTTTGCAGAACACCTCCACTCGGTTCGCATTAAACAACTGCACCTCCCAGTCGCGAACCATTTTAACCCCCCTCCCATTCCTTAGATGACATGTCTATCATGGGCTTCCTGCAGTGCCACAATGATGCCACCCAAAGGTTGCAGGAACAGCAACTCATATTCCGCTTGGGAACCCTGCAGCCCAATGGTTCAATGTGGACTTCACAAGCTTCAAAATCTCCCCTTCCCCCAACTGCATCCCAAAACCAGCCCAGTTCATCCCCTCCCCCCACTGCATCCCAAAACCAGCCCAGCTTGTCCCCGCCTCCCTAACTTGTTCTTCCTCTTACCTATCCCCTCCTCCCACCTCAAGCCGCACCTCCATTTCCTACCTACTAACCTCATCCCACCTCCTTTACCTGTCCGTCCTCCCTGCACTGACCTATCCCCTCCCTACCTCCCCACCTCATCGATCCTCTCCACCTGTTCTTTTCTCTCCATCTTCGGTCTGCCTCCCCCTCTCTCCCTATTTATTCCAGAACCCTCTCCCCATCCCCCTCTCTGATGAAGGGTCTAGGCCTGAAACGTCAGCTTCTGTGCTCCTGAGATGCTGCTTGGCCTGCTGTGTTCACCTATGTTATTTATGCCATATGCCTTGTTGACTACCTACTCCACCTGTGTTGCCACTTTCAGTGACCTGTGTACCTGTACACCCAGATGCCTCTGCCTATCAGTACTCTTAAGGGTTCTGCCTTTACTGTATATTTTCCATCTGGATTAGATGTTCCAAAATACATTACCTCACATGTTTCTGGATTAAACTGCATCAGCCATCCCTCTGCCCAAGTCACCAAGCAATCTATGTCCTGCTGTATCCTTTGACAGTCCTCATCGCTACCTGCAATTCCATAAACCTTTGTGTCATCTGCAAACTTACTAATCAAACCAGTTACATTTTCCTCTAAATCATTTACAAATACCAAAGGTCCCAACACTGATCCCTGAAGAATGCCACTAGTCAGAGCCATCCATTCAGAAACACACCCTTCCACTGCTACCCTCTGTCTTCTTTGACCGAGCTAGGTTTTTATCTATCTTGCAAGCTCACCTCTGACCTCGTGCAACTTTACCTTCTGTATCAGCCTGCCATGACGGACCATGTCAAAGGCCTTACTGAAGTCCATGTAGACAACATCCACTGACCTACCCTCATTGATCATCTTTGTTACTTCCTCAAAAAACTCGATCAAGTTAGTAAGACACGGCCTCCGCTTCATAAAATCATGTTGCCTCTCACTAATATGCCCACTTATTTCCGTGTGCGATGAAATTCTGTCTTGAAGAATCCTCTCCAATAATTTCCCTATCACTGATGTAAGGCTCACTGGCCTGTAATTATTTAGATTATTCCTGCCACTCTTCTTAAACAAAGGAACAACATTGGCTATCCTCCAATCCTCTGGGACCTCCCCTGTAGCCAGTGAGGATACAAAGAGTCCTCTCAAGGCCCCAGCAATTTCCTCCCTTGCCTCTCTCAGTATTCTGGGCTGTATCCTATCAAGCCCTCGGGACATGTCTGCCTTAACATTTCTCAGGACCCCCAATGCCTCCTCCCTTTTGATCTCAACTTGACCCAAACTATCTACTCACCCTTCCCCAGACTCAGCATCCACCAAGTCCTTCTCTATGGTGAATATTCATCCAGAGTACTCATTTAATACCTTGTCCATTTCCTCTGGCTCCATACATAAATTCCCTTCCTTGTCTTTGAGTGGGTCAGCTGTTTCCCTGGCTACCCTCTTGCTCTGTATGTATGTATAAAAGGTCTTGGGATTTTTATGCATATTTAACATGTCTTTGTGATGCTGACTCGGGGAATAGCATTGGTAACAGCACTTCCCCTGCTCTGCTTTAAAGCAGTACCATGAGATCTTTTACATTCACATTTAAGGCCTGATAAGGCCTCAATTTAACACTTCATCAAACACATGAATCCTTCAACTTTTGGTGCACTGCTGTGGATTCTTAGTTTGAGTTTTGTGCTCAGGCCTTGGAGTGGGACTTGAACCACAGCTCCCAGGCTTTAAGATGATATCGTTAGCAACCACACCACTGTTTACACCTCATTCTAGTGCACTGAGCAGAGATGAGCGTGTTCAGCTCATCCATATTGGTGTATCTGCACAGTGAGCTCAAAACTATAAATCTTCTGACTCACACAAAAGCAATACACGTTGAGCTGAGGCTGACTGTAAAAGAGAGGGAGAGAGAACTACCATAACAGAGTCTCTTCTGTTAAGGAAGCTAACAGAAGTTAACAGTTCACTTTGTGGTATCACTTGTTCAATAGCTATGTTTACATTCAAGGTGCTGTGGCCCAGATATGAGGTGGTGTAGAGGATAGAGAAGGCAGATATGGAGGGGGTAGAGAGTGGAGATACTTGGTGAGGTATGGGTGGAAAGGTAGCATAGGAGGCAGGGTAAGAGGAAATAGGCTGTGGGGATCCAGAGTGTGATGTAGAATGGGGTAAGTGGTGGAGTAATACTGTGTAGGGGGCTGAAGATGCAGGGTGAGGTATGAGTGGAGTAGGAGGTGGTATGAGGGAGACGGATGGAGATACAGACTGAGATGTGGGATGGTTTAGGAGCTGGGGGAGACTGGGTAGGGATGGAGATACAGACAAATGCGGAATGGGGTAGGAGATGTGCTAAGATTGGATAGAGATGGAGATACAGATTGAGATATGGTGTGTGGTAGGAGGTGGGTTAAGATGAAGGTTGATGGTGAGGTACAGAACTGGATATGGTATACAACAGAATAGGTAGAGAACTTGTGCAGTCTGCAATGCACATTACAGGAGGGATGTGACTACACTGGAGAGGTTGTGGAGGAGATTTAACATGATGTTGCCTAAAATGAAAAGTCTCAGTTGTGAGGAGAGTTTGGACACACTAAAGTTGTTTTCCTTAGAGCAGAAGAGACAGCGGGGACGTGATTCAGATGTCTAAAATTATGAGGGGTATATACAGAGTAGACAGGAAGACAGTTTTCCTTGGTGGAGGGATCAATGGCCAGGGACATGATTGAAAGTAGGGGTAGGAGATTTAGAGGAAATGTGAGGAAAGGTGTTTTTCACCCAGAATCTAGAATTCACTGCCTGTAATGGTGATAAAGCCAGAAACCTTCATAACATTTAAGAAGTATCCAGATGCTCTCGAGCTTGTAATGCCAAGGCATACAAGGCTATGGGTGAAGGGCTGGAAAATGGGATTAGAATACTTTGGTGATTGTTCTTGACCGGTCTGGATGTGATGGGCTGAAGGGCCTCTTTATGTGCTGTTGATTTCTATGACTAAAGGGTGAGGCCTGAAGCAATGGAACATCAAATTGCCTGTGTCTTGCTCAGTGGGAGGGTCGGTGTGAATAAGACAATTTTAAACAATACACTTTGTCTGTGTGTTAATCCACATGGAGGTGTGATTGCTGATCAGAAATTTAGACGTTAATATTAAATTATCGTGAAAATATTTTGCATTTGGCATTTTACAGGTTCAGAAGCCATTGGAACCAAGCTCCAAGCTCAGAGAGAGGAAGGATTGAAGGGACAATAGGATAAGGTAGGCCTCTATTCAATTTGGCCCTGTTTACCTCAAGAGTAAAACAGTTTGGGAGGTTCATGGTCAGTATGAGGACTGAATCACTGTTGTGGTCAAGACCCAACCTTACCCCTTACCCAGCTCCCCACTGCTGCCCAACTCACCATTTTTTGGGCTCCAATACTGATAATTGCATTAAGCCTTCATGGAAAATCCATAAAGTAATAAAATAAATCTAAACATTTTTTTAAGAAACTAGTGTCCCTGCTGGTGGCATTACCAATGTCAACTGAATTACCAATTGTCATAAATGTATTAGGTTCACTAACGTCCTTTGCCAGTCTGACCTCCATGTGACTCCAGACTGACACCAATGTGACTGACTACTCTCTGAAATGATTGAGCAAACCACTCAGTTAAGATGAACTGAATTAAAGAACTTGCATTTATTTCACAACTTTAGGAAATCACACAGTACCTCACTGCTGATTGAAGTACTGTAACTTTGTAAAATAGAAAATGGGGACCTGATATGTGTATAGTAATATGTTATAAAGAGTGAATTGAAGAACCAGCAGGTTAGCCTGTTGGAGGTATTGCTGAAGTGATACATGTTGGGGCAGTACTCCAGAGATTTTTTTCCTCCTCGTTAAATATTGCCATGGGATCATTAAACAGAAAGAACAAGACCTTGGTTTAATATTGCTTTCCCTCATACTGGATCAAGAGCATTAGTCTAGGCTTTGTGTTCAAATCCTGTAGTGAATCTGACTCAGTGCTACCCACTGAGCCAAGCTGATGCCTAGCAGGGAATCTGATGTAATATAAACAGGGGAAGCTTGTCTAAATGTCAGTGTTGTGATTTTGCTTGTCACTGATTCCTTTCACATGTGATCAGTGCCCCCCCCCCACCACAGCTCCCCCCCACACCCCTGTTGTCCATCACTTCTGTCAAATCAAGTCTTGAAGGGAAGGTTTGGAGGGTGCATAGTATGATAGAATACCAATGGCAAACATTGGAGAGATGGGCAATGTGCCTCAAATTTCACCCATAACAAGGTCAAGCGTATGCACTCACACTAAATCATCAGGCGGCACAATGGCTAATGGCCTGTTGAAGGTCAGGGGAGAATTTGAATATTGTTGAGGAAAAGACACATTTATTCAAAGCTTTTCATCTTGCACTCATCAGGACAGTTCCCAGGAATTACCAAAGTAAAGGGAAAACACATTTATACTAATGACAGGAAAACATTGCTTGGTTGGCAAGTGGGGGAGTCAGATTGGTAGAGTTATTACCATGGAGAATACACTGGTTAATGATAACTGACAGTTAGCAGTCAAGTTTTGTTTATATTTTAAACTAGGCAGTTTGTCACTGATTGGTCAAACCAATGTCTTGAACATGAACCAGAAAATGGCTGTCAATCATTTTGTTGAGTTGAAATGGGTACAGTGGGGTACCTGTTCTTTCTGCCTGCAAAGAACAGGGCCCAATGCGTTACTATATGTAGACAATAGACAATTGGTGCAGGAGTAGGCCATTCGGCCCTTTGAGCCAGCACCACCATTCATTATGATCATGGTTGATCATCCACAATCAGTATCCTGTTCCTGCCTTATCCCCATAACCGTAGCTTCCAGTACTCACAACTATACTACACTGTCAGCCTGGTTGACAATCTTAATTTAGTCGTTAGCATAGCTCTTCACACATTCAGGATTATCAGGAACTGAAGACCAATCACAGAATCACATGTAATGCTGGACACTGTACTGTGAGTTTTGCAAATGCAGGCTGGATGGCTACACTCATGCGATGTGGCGTACTCATATGTACAGGAAACTACATATCAGATCATAAAATATAGAAGCAGAATTAGGCCATCTGGCATATTTATCATGCTGATATATTATCTACCCCATTATCCTGCCTTCTCCCTGTAAAATTTGATCCTCTTACTAATCAAGAACCTAGCTATCTCTGTCTTAAAGACACTGAATGACTTTGCTTCCACAGCCTTCTGTGGCAATGAGTTCTCCCGAGTAACGATCCTCTGAAGAAATTCCTCCCATCTCAGTTCCAAAGGGCTGTCCCTTCACCCTGAGGCTGTGCTCTTGGGTCCTAGTCTCTCCTACCTGTGGAAATATCTTCTCCACATCCACTCTAATTGTCTCTGTCAATATCCTGTAAGTTTCAATGATATTCCCCCTCATTCTTCAAAACCCCATCGAGCACAGACCCAGAGTCCTTCTTCATAATTCTTATAAATATCCTCTCGACCCCCTCCAAGGCCAACACATCCTTCCTTAGATATGGGCCCAAACAGTTCACAACATTCCAAATCCGGTCTTGACCAGAGCCTTACACAGCCACAGCAGTACATCCTTGCTCTTGTATACTAGCCCTCTCAAAATGAATGCTAACATTGCATTTGCCCTGCTAACTGCCGATGTTGCACGTTAACCTTAAGAACAGAAATATGTGTTTTCCTTTTGTTTCAGTATTCTTGTGAATTGTCTTGATGAAAGCAAGAAGAAACGCTTTGACAATACATGTCGTTTTGTTCAGCTTTACTGAAGCTCTATACCACCAACTAACTTGTTTCTATGACAGAATGTTACATGTGGGTTTGTTAGAGTTCCTCAGGTGTAGCAGTGGTACAAGCCAAGTTATGGTGCTGTGATGGGGAAAATCCAAGCATTAACCCAGAGCCTGATAAGCAAAATATAGTTCCCCTGTGGTCAGCCTTCCACAAAGCATGATAAATCTCCTATCTCCCTTTCACACTTCCTCCTTAACCTCCTCTTTGCCTCCCCATGCATCTCTTTTGTCTCTTTTCCGCTTTCATTATATTACCTTCTTGCTTCCTGCTCCTGCTGGGTCTTGTTCTTTTTCACTCTCTCTATCTTTCTCCTTGCTCCTCTGTCTTCTTTCCCCTTCCCTATCTTGCAAAATCACTCTCCTCCCTGTCTATGTTGTCCTATCTCTTGTTACTAGTCCATACTCTCTCACTCTCTATGATGCAGCTGCGTAAATCCCCTGCATTATTACTGATTACTGTGTGAGTCCATCATGAGTTGCTCATTCCTGCTGATGTCAATGCCCAGTCCCAATTCCCTCACTAATGGCTAAACACTCACATTTGTGTAACATTGAAAATGGGTCAGTCAGCTTTAATGAAGTACTGTCAAAGATGTGACATTTTAGGCTGTGAAATTTGGATGAAAATCTGATCAAAGAGTCAGCTCACTCTATGACACAAGCAACATATGTGCCCAGACAATGTAGTATAGAACAGAGATCTTATTACACCCAAACCGCTTTTAGATTCTGTATCATTCTGTAATGATTCAACTCCTGCATCATTAAACCCCAGCGTTGAATGTTCTTCCCCTTTTCTCTTGCAAACATCAGCTTTATTTCCAACCTCCTTTCCTTCTTATAAGTCCTTGAAAGTATCATTGCCTCCCAAATCCAGCCCCATCTTTCTTGGAATGCCATATGTCCTATTTCCATTTCCATCCCTCTTCAACTATACTGAATGAACATTTATCAAAGATACAATAAACTTCCTATGTGATTGTGACAAGATAAGTTTTCCGTCCTTATCCTGCAGACTGAGACGTGGTTGACCACACCATTCTCCTCCAACTGTTGGACAGTTTGTAAATAATGAATAAAAACAGAAGTTGCTGGAAAAGCTCAGCAAATCTGGCAGCATCTGTGAAGAAAAAAATCAGAGTTAACGTTTCGAATCCAGTGAACCTTCCTCAGAACATTCTGAGGAAGGGTCACCGCACCCAAAACATTAAGTCTGATCTTTTTTTCACAGATGCTGCCAGGCTTGCTCAGCTTTACCAGCAACTCCTGTTTTTATTCATTATTTACAGCATCTGCAGTGCTTTCAGTTTTTATTTAGTCTTGGACAGTTCACATCCAGTACCACTCTTATCAAATCAGCTGCAATCTTGTTGCAGTGGCTTTCCTTCCTGCTCCTGCATCATTACCTTTGGTGTCCTCCAAGAATCTATCCTTGGTCCCGTGTTATTTCTCATCTACCTGCTGTCCTCAGCATTATCATCCAAAAGCATAACATTAATTAATGACATCCAACTGTATCATTTCACCACTTTTCTCATCTCCTCCACTGCTATTAACAAACAACTTATCCAATATCTAATTCTGGAGGAGCAGAAACGTCCGTCTCCTCCAAAGGTGATTCCTAGTACCAACTCCACCCCATTCCCTGATAACTATCTGAGTCAGAACCAGACTGTTGCCAAAGTCAGAAGTCACATAATACCCGGTTATAGTCCAACAGGTTTATTTTGAATCACACAAGCTTTTGAAACGCAACCCCTTTGTCAGGTGCAGTGAGAGAACAGCTTACCCAGACACAGATTTTATAGGCAGAGAGATCAAAAGATCGTGCAACTGGTGTGAGTGGAGTGTCAGATGATAGGTCTCTGCAGTTGACCAAGTGTTAGACAGTGTGCAAGGTTTTTATAAAGTCAATGTCAGTGCTTTGCTGTCATGACAATCAGGCAGAACCATAGGAATATACAAAAGGTGAATTGTCGGTCTGAGGCTTTGTTCAAAAACTGTCTCAGAGTTTTGCCCGAGAATCACGCCGGTTCTATTCCTAAAGTTGGAATTTATAAGATGCCACACTGACACACTGTCACTATGAATTTTGTTTTTTTGTTGAGTAAGGGAGTTTTATGAGTGAGAGAGTTTTATGAGTGAGGGAGTTTGTTGAGTGAGGGAGTTTGTTGAGTGAGGGAGTTTGTTGAGTGAGGGAGTTTTATGAGTGAGGGAGTTTGATGAGTGAGGGAGTTTGATGAGTGAGGGAGTTTGTTGAGTGAGGGAGTTTGATGAGTGAGGGAGTTTGATGAGTGAGACAGTTTGTTGAGTGAGGGAGTTGATGAGTGAGGGAGTTTGTTGAGTGAGGGAGTTTGATGAGTGAGGAAGTTTGATGAGTGAGGGAGATTGTTGAGTGAGGAAGTTTGATGAGTGAGGGAGTTTGTTGAGGGAGGGAGTTTGACGACTGAGGGAGTTTGATGAGTGAGGGAGTTTGATGAGTGAGGGAGATTGTTGAGTGAGGGAGTTTGATGAGTGAGGGAGTTTGTTGAGTGAGTGAGTTTGTTGAGTGAGGGAGTTTGATGAGTGAGGGAGTTTGTTGAGGGAGGGAGTTTGATGAGTGAGGAAGTTTGATGAGTGAGGGAATTTGATGAGTGAGGGAGTTTGTTGAGTGAGGGAGTTTGATGAGTGAGGAAGTTTTATGAGTGAGGGAGTTTGTTGAGTGAGGAAGTTTGATGAGTGAGGAAGTTTTATGAGTGAGGGAGTTTGTTGAGTGAGGAAGTTTGATGAGTGAGGAAGTTTGATGAGTGAGGGAGTTTGTTGAGTGAGGAAGTTTGATGAGTGAGGGAGTTTGTTGAGGGAGGGAGTTTGACGACTGAGGGAGTTTGATGAGTGAGGGAGTTTGATGAGTGAGGGAGTTTGATGAGTGAGGGAGATTGTTGAGTGAGGGAGTTTGATGAGTGAGGGAGTTTGTTGAGTGAGTGAGTTTGTTGAGTGAGGGAGTTGATGAGTGAGGGAGTTTGTTGAGTGAGGGAGTTTGATGAGTGAGGAAGTTTGATGAGTGAGGGAGTTTGTTGAGTGAGGGAGTTTGTTGAGTGAGGGAGTTTGATGAGTGAGGGAGTTTGATGAGTGAGAGAGTTTGTTGAGTGAGGGAGTTTGATGAGTGAGGGAGTTTGATGAGTGCGGGAGTTTGTTGAGTGAGAGAGTTTGTTGAGTGAGGGAGTTTGATGAGTGAGGGAGTTTGATGAGTGAGGGAGTTTGATGAGTGAGTGAGTTTGTTCAGTGAGGGAGTTGATGAGTGAGGGAGTTTGTTGAGTGAGGGAGTTTGATGAGTGAGGAAGTTTGATGAGTGAGGGAGTTTGTTGAGTGAGGAAGTTTGATGAGTGAGGGAGTTTGTTGAGGGAGCGAGTTTGACGACTGAGGCAGTTTGATGAGTGAGGGAGTTTGATGAGTGAGGGAGATTGTTGACTGAGGGAGTTTGATGAGTGAGGGAGTTTGTTGAGTGAGTGAGTTTGTTCAGTGAGGGAGTTGATGAGTGAGGGAGTTTGTTGAGTGAGGCAGTTTGATGAGTGAGGGAGTTTGTTGAGTGAGTGAGTTTGATGAGTGAGGGAGTTTGTTGAGTGAGGGAGTTTGATGAGTGAGGGAGTTTGTTGAGTGAGGGAGTTTGATGATCGAGGGAGTTTGTTGAGTGAGGGAGTTGATGTGTGAGGGAGTTTGTTGAGTGAGTGAGTTTGTTCAGGGAGGGAGTTTGTTGAGTGAGGGAGTTTGTTGAGTGAGGGACTTTGATGAGTGAGGGAGTTTGTTGAGTGAGGGAGTTTGTTGAGTGAGGGAGGTTGTTGAGTCAGTGAGTTTGATGAGTGAGTGAGTTTGATGAGTGAGGGAGTTTGTTGAGTGAGGGAGTTTGTTGAGTGAGGGAGTTGATGAGTGAGGGAGTTTGTTGAGTGAGTGAATTTGTTCAGTGAGGGAGTTTGTTGAGGGAGGGAGTTTGTTGAGTTTGGGAGTTTGTTCGGTGAGGGAGTTGATGAGTGAGTGAGTTTGATGAGTAAGAGAGTTTGTTGAGTGAGGGAGTTTGATGAGTGAGGGAGTTTGAGTGAGGGAGTTTGATGAGTGAGGGAGTTTGATGAGTGAGGGAGTTTGTTGAGGGAGGGAGTTTGACGACTGAGGGAGTTTGATGAGTGAGGGAGTTTGATGAGTGAGGGAGTTTGATGAGTGAGGGAGATTGTTGAGTGAGGGAGTTTGATGAGTGAGGGAGTTTGTTGAGTGAGTGAGTTTGTTGAGTGAGGGAGTTGATGAGTGAGGGAGTTTGTTGAGTGAGGGAGTTTGATGAGTGAGGAAGTTTGATGAGTGAGGGAGTTTGTTGAGTGAGGGAGTTTGTTGAGTGAGGGAGTTTGATGAGTGAGGGAGTTTGATGAGTGAGAGAGTTTGTTGAGTGAGGGAGTTTGATGAGTGAGGGAGTTTGATGAGTGAGGGAGTTTGATGAGTGCGGGAGTTTGTTGAGTGAGAGAGTTTGTTGAGTGAGGGAGTTTGATGAGTGAGGGAGTTGATGTGTGAGGGAGTTTGTTGAGTGAGTGAGTTTGTTGAGTGAGGGAGTTTGTTGAGTGAGGGAGTTTGTTGAGTGAGGGACTTTGATGAGTGAGGGAGTTTGTTGAGTGAGGGAGTTTGTTGAGTGAGGGAGGTTGTTGAGTCAGTGAGTTTGATGAGTGAGTGAGTTTGATGAGTGAGGGAGTTTGTTGAGTGAGGGAGTTTGTTGAGTGAGGGAGTTGATGAGTGAGGGAGTTTGTTGAGTGAGTGAATTTGTTCAGTGAGGGAGTTTGTTGAGTGAGGGAGTTTGTTGAGTTTGGGAGTTTGTTCGGTGAGGGAGTTGATGAGTGAGTGAGTTTGATGAGTAAGAGAGTTTGTTGAGTGAGGGAGTTTGATGAGTGAGGGAGTTTGAGTGAGGGAGTTTGATGAGTGAGGGAGTTTGATGAGTGAGGGAGTTTGTTGAGGGAGGGAGTTTGACGACTGAGGGAGTTTGATGAGTGAGGGAGTTTGATGAGTGAGGGAGTTTGATGAGTGAGGGAGATTGTTGAGTGAGGGAGTTTGATGAGTGAGGGAGTTTGTTGAGTGAGTGAGTTTGTTGAGTGAGGGAGTTGATGAGTGAGGGAGTTTGTTGAGTGAGGGAGTTTGATGAGTGAGGAAGTTTGATGAGTGAGGGAGTTTGTTGAGTGAGGGAGTTTGTTGAGTGAGGGAGTTTGATGAGTGAGGGAGTTTGATGAGTGAGAGAGTTTGTTGAGTGAGGGAGTTTGATGAGTGAGGGAGTTTGATGAGTGCGGGAGTTTGTTGAGTGAGAGAGTTTGTTGAGTGAGGGAGTTTGATGAGTGAGGGAGTTTGATGAGTGAGGGAGTTTGATGAGTGAGTGAGTTTGTTCAGTGAGGGAGTTGATGAGTGAGGGAGTTTGTTGAGTGAGGGAGTTTGATGAGTGAGGAAGTTTGATGAGTGAGGGAGTTTGTTGAGTGAGTGAGTTTGTTCAGTGAGGGAGTTGATGAGTGAGGGAGTTTGTTGAGTGAGGCAGTTTGATGAGTGAGGGAGTTTGTTGAGTGAGTGAGTTTGATGAGTGAGGGAGTTTGTTGAGTGAGGGAGTTTGATGAGTGAGGGAGTTTGTTGAGTGAGGGAGTTTGATGATCGAGGGAGTTTGTTGAGTGAGGGAGTTGATGTGTGAGGGAGTTTGTTGAGTGAGTGAGTTTGTTCAGGGAGGGAGTTTGTTGAGTGAGGGAGTTTGTTGAGTGAGGGACTTTGATGAGTGAGGGAGTTTGTTGAGTGAGGGAGTTTGTTGAGTGAGGGAGGTTGTTGAGTCAGTGAGTTTGATGAGTGAGTGAGTTTGATGAGTGAGGGAGTTTGTTGAGTGAGGGAGTTTGTTGAGTGAGGGAGTTGATGAGTGAGGGAGTTTGTTGAGTGAGTGAATTTGTTCAGTGAGGGAGTTTGTTGAGTGAGGGAGTTTGTTGAGTTTGGGAGTTTGTTCGGTGAGGGAGTTGATGAGTGAGTGAGTTTGATGAGGAAGAGAGTTTGTTGAGTGAGGGAGTTTGATGAGTGAGGGAGTTTGAGTGAGGGAGTTTGATGAGTGAGGGAGTTTGTTGAGTGAGTGAGTTTGATGAGTGAGGGAGTTTGTTGAGTGAGGGAGTTTGTTGAGTGAGGGAGTTGATGAGTGAGGGAGTTTGTTGAGTGAGGGAGTTTGTTGAGTGAGTGAATTTGTTGAGTGAGGGAGTTTGTTGAGTGAGGGAGTTTGATGAGTGAGGGAGTTTGTTGAGTGAGGGAGTTTGTTGAGTGAGGGAGTTTGTTGAGTGAGGGAGTTGATGAGTGAGGGAGTTTGTTGAGTGAGTGAATTTGTTCAGTGAGGGAGTTTGGTGAGTGAGGAAGTTTGATGAGTGAGGGAGTTTGAGTGAGGCAGTTTGATGAGTGAGGGAGTTTGTTGAGTGAGGAATTTTGATGAGTGAGGGAGTTTGAGTGAGGGAGTTTGATGAGTGAGGGAGTTTGTTGAGTGAGGAAGTTTGATGAGCGAGGGAGTTTGATGAGCGAGGGAGTTTGATGAGTGAGGGAGTTTGTTGAGTGAGGGAGTTTGTTGAGTGAGGGAGTTTGATGAGTGAGGGAGTTTGTTGAGTGAGTGAGTTTGTTCAGTGAGGGAGTTTGATGAGTGAGGAAGTTCGTTGAGTGAGGGAGTTTGATGAGTGAAGGAGTTTAATGAGTGAAGGAGTTTAATGAGTGAAGGAGTTTGATGAGTGAGGGAGTTTGATGAGTGAGGGAGGTTGTTGAGTGAGGGAGTTTCTTGAGTGAGGGAGTTTGTTGAGTAAGGGAGTTTGATGAGTGAGGGAGTTTGTTGAGTGAGGGAGTTTGATGAGTGAGGAGGTTTGATGAGTGAGGGAGTTTGTTGAGTAAGGGAGTTTGATGAGTGTGGGAGTTTGTTGAGTGAGGGAGTTTGTTGAGTGAGAGAGTTTGTTGAGTGACGGAGATTGATGAGTGAGGGAGTTTGTTGAGTGAGGGAGTTTGATGAGTGAGAGAGTTTGATGAGTGAGGGAGTTTGTTGAGTGAGGGAGTTTGATGAGTGAGGGAGTTTGTTGAGTGAGGGAGTTTGTTCAGTGAGGGAGTTTGATGAGTCAGTGTGTTTGTTGAGTGAGTGAGATTGTTCAGTGAGGGAGTTGATGAGTGAGGGAGTTTGTTGAGTGAGGGAGTTTGATGAGTGAGGGAGTTTGTTGAGTGAGAGAGTTTGTTGAGTGAGAGAGTTTGTTGAGTGAGGGAGATTGATGAGTGAGGGAGTTTGTTGAGTGAGGGAGTTTGATGAGTGAGAGAGTTTGATGAGTGAGGGAGTTTGTTGAGTGAGGGAGTTTGTTGAGTGAGGGAGTTTGATGAGTGAGGGAGTTTGTTGAGTGAGGGAGTTTGATGAGTGAGTGAGTTTGATGAGTGAGGGAGTTTGATGAGTGAGGGAGTTTGATGAGTCAGGGAGTTTGTTGAGTGAGGGAGGTTGTTGAGTCAGTGAGTTTGATGAGTGAGTGAGTTTGTTGAGTGAGGGATTTTGTTGAGTGAGGGAGTTTGATGAGTGAGGGAGTTTGTTGAGAGAGGGAGTTTGATGAGTGTGGGAGTTTGTTGAGTGAGGGATTTTGTTGAGTGAGGGAGTTTGATGAGTGAGGGAGTTTGTTGAGTGAGGGAGTTTGATGAGTGAGGAAGTTTGATGAGTGAGTGAGTTTGATGAGTGAGGGAGTTTGATGAGTGAGGGAGTTTGAGTGAGGCAGTTTGATGAGTGAGGGAGTTTGTTGAGTGAGGGAGTTTGATGAGTGAGGGAGTTTGAGTGAGGGAGTTTGATGAGTGAGGGAGTTTGATGAGTGAGGGAGTTTCAGTGAGGGAGTTTGATGAGTGAGGGAGTTTGTTGATTGAGGAAGTTTGTTGAGTGAGGGAGGTTGTTGAGTCAGTGAGTTTATGAGTGAGTTTGATGAGTGAGGGAATTTGTTGAGTGAGGGAGTTTGATGAGTGAGGGAGTTTGTTGAGTGAGGGAGGTTGAGTCAGTGAGTTTGATGAGTGAGTGAGTTTGATGAGTGAGGGAGTTTGTTGAGTGAGGGAGTTTGTTGAGTGAGTGAGTTTGATGAGTGAGGGAGTTTGTTGAGTGAGGGAGTTGATGAGTGAGGGAGTTTGTTGAGTGAGTGAATTTGTACAATGAGGGAGTTTGTTGAGTGAGGGAGTTTGTTCAGTGAGGGAGTTGATGAGTGAGTGAGTTTGATGAGTAAGAGAGTTTGTTGAGTGAGGGAGTTTGATGAGTGAGGGAGTTTGAGTGAGGGAGTTTGATGAGTGAGGGAGTTTGTTGAGTGAGGAAGTTTGATGAGTGAGGGAGTTTGTTGAGTGAGGAAGTTTGATGAGTGAGGGAGTTTGAGTGAGGGAGTTTGTTGAGTGAGGAATTTTGATGAGCGAGGGAGTTTGATGAGTGAGGGAGTTTGATGAGTGAGGGAGTTTGTTGAGTGACGGAGTTTGATGAGTGAGGGAGTTTGTTGAGTGAGTGAGTTTGTTCAGTGAGGGAGTTTGATGAGTGAGGGAGTTTGATGAGCGAGGGAGTTTGATGATTGAGGGAGTTTGATGAGTGAGGGAGTTTGTTGAGTGAGGGAGTTTGATGAGTGAGGGAGTTTGTTGAGTGAGTGAGTTTGTTCATTGAGGGAGTTTGATGAGTGAGGGAGTTTGTTGAGTGAGGGAGTTTGATGAGCGAGGGAGTTTGTTGAGTGAGGGAGTTTGAAGAGTGAGGGAGTTTGATGAGTGAGGGACTTTGATGAGTGAAGGAGTTTAATGAGTGAAGCAGTTTGATGAGTGAGGGAGGTTGTTGAGTGAGTGAGTTTCTTGAGTGAGGGAGTTTGTTCAGTGAGGGAGTTTGATGAGTGAGGGAGTTTGTTGAGTGAGGGAGTTTGTTGAGTGAGGGAGTTTGATGAGTGAGGGAGTTTGTTGAGTGAGTGAGTTTGATGAGTGAGGGAGTTTGAAGAGTGAGGGAGTTTGATGAGTGAAGGAATTTAATGAGTGAAGGAGTTTAATGAGTGAAGGAGTTTAATGAGTGAAGCAGTTTGATGAGTGAGGGAGGTTGAGTGAGTAAGTTTCTTGAGTTAGTGAGTTTGTTCAGTGAGGGAGTTGATGAGTGAGGGAGTTAATTGAGTAAGGGAGTTTGATGAGTGAGGGAGTTTGTTGAGTGAGGGAGTTTGATGAGTGAGGAGGTTTGATGAGTGAGGGAGTTTGTTGAGTAAGGGAGTTTGTTGAGTGAGGGAGTTTGAGGAGTGAGGGAGTTTGTTCAGTGACGGAGTTTGATGAGTCAGCGTGTTTGTTGAGTGAGTGAGTTTGTTCAGTGAGGGAGTTTGTTGAGTGAGGGAGTTTGATGAGTGAGGGAGTTTGTTGAGTGAGGGAGTTGATGAGTGAGGGAGTTTGATGAGTGAGGGAGTTTGTTGAGTGAGAGAGTTTGTTGAGTGAGAGAGTTTGTTGAGTGAGGAAGTTTGATGAGTGAGGGAGTTTGTTGAGTGAGGGAGTTTGATGAGTGAGGGAGTTTGTTGAGTGAGTGAGTTTGTTCAGTGAGGGAGTTTGATGAGTGAGGGAGTTTGATGAGTGAGGGAGTTTGTTGAGTGAGTGAGTTTGTTCAGTGAGGGAGTTTGATGAGTGAGGGAGTTTGAAGAGTGAGGGAGTTTGATGAGTGAAGGAGTTTAATGAGTGAAGGAGTTTAATGAGTGAAGCAGTTTGTTGAGTGAGGGAGGTTGTTGAGTGAGTGAGTTTCTTGAGTGAGTGAGTTTGTTCAGTGAGGGAGTTGATGAGTGAGGGAGTTTGTTGAGTAAGGGAGTTTGATGAGTGAGGGAGTTTGTTGAGTGAGGGAGTTTGATGAGTGAGGAGGTTTGATGAGTGAGGGAGTTTGTTGAGTGAGGGAGTTGATGAGTGAGGGAGTTTGATGAGTGAGGGAGTTTGTTGAGTGAGGGAGTTTCATGAGAGAGGTAGTTTGATGAGTGAGCGAGTTTGTTGAGTGAGGGAGTTTGTTGAGTGAGGGAGTTTGATGAGTGAGGGAGTTTGTTGAGTGAGGGAGTTTGATGAGTAAGGGAGTTTGATGAGTGAGGGATTTTGCTGAGTGAGGGAGTTTGATGAGTGAGGGAGTTTGTTGAGTGAGGGAGTTTGTTGAGTGAGGGAGTTTGATGAGTGAGGGACTTTGTTGAGTGAGGGAGTTTGATGAGTGAGAGACTTTGTTGAGTGAGGGAGTTTGATGAGTGAGGGCGTTTGTTGAGTGAGGGAGTTTGTTGAGTGAGGGAGTTTGATGAGTGAGGGAGTTTGTTGAGTGAGGGAGTTTGATGAGTGAGGGAGTTTGTTGAGTGAGGGAGTTTGATGAGTGAGGGAGTTTGTTGAGTGAGGGAGTTTGATGAGTGAGGGAGTTAGATGAGTGAGGGAGTTTGTTGAGTGAGGGAGTTTGATGAGTGAGGGCGTTTGTTGAGTGAGGGAGTTTGTTGAGTGAGGGAGTTTGATGAGTGAGGGCGTTTGTTGAGTGAGGGAGTTTGATGAGTGAGGGAGTTTGATGAGTGAGGGAGGTTGTTGAGTGAGAGAGTTTGATGAGTGAGGGAGTTTGTTGAGTCAGGGAGTTTGATGAGTGAGGGATTTTGTTGAGTGAGGGATTTTGTTGAGTGAGGGAGTTTGTTGAGTGAGGGAGTTTGTTGAGTGAGGGAGTTGATGAGTGAGGGAGTTTGCTGAGTGAGGGAGTTTGTTGAGTGAGGGATTTTGTTGAGTGAGGGAGTTTGATGAGTGAGGGAGTTTGTTGAGTGAGGGAGTTTGATGAGTGAGGAAGTTTGATGAGTGAGTGAGTTTGATGAGTGAGGGAGTTTGTTGAGTGAGGGAGTTTGTTGAGTGAGGGATTTTGTTGAGTGAGGGAGTTGATGAGTGAGGGAGTTTGTTGAGTGAGTGAGTTTGATGAGTGAGTGAGTTTGTTGAGTGAGGGAGTTTGTTGAGTGAGGGAGTTTGATGAGTGAGGGAGTTTGATGAGTCAGTGTGTTTGTTGAGTGAGTGAGTTTGATGAGTGAGTGAGTTTGTTGAGTGAGGGAGTTTGTTGAGTGAGGGAGTTTGTTGAGTGAGGGAGTTTGATGAGTGAGGGAGTTAGATGAGTGAGGGAGTTTGTTGAGTGAGGGAGTTTGTTGAGTGAGGGAGTTAGATGAGTGAGGGAGTTTGTTGAGTGAGGGAGTTTGTTGAGTGAGTGAGTTTGATGAGTGAGGGAGTTTGTTGAGTGAGGGAGTTGATGAGTGAGGGAGTTTGTTGAGTGAGTGAATTTGATGAGTGAGTGAGTTTGTTGAGTGAGGGAGTTTGTTGAGTCAGTGTGTTTGTTGAGTGAGTGAGTTTGATGAGTGAGTGAGTTTGTTGAGTGAGGGAGTTTGTTGAGTGAGGGAGTTTGTTGAGTGAGTGAGTTTGATGAGTGAGGGAGTTTGTTGAGTGAGGGAGTTTGTTCAGTGAGGGAGTTGATGAGTGAGTGAGTTTGATGAGTAAGAGAGTTTGTTGAGTGAGGGAGTTTGATGAGTGAGGGAGTTTGAGTGAGGGAGTTTGATGAGTGAGGGAGTTTGTTGAGTGAGGAAGTTTGATGAGTGAGGGAGTTTGTTGAGTGAGGAAGTTTGATGAGTGAGGGAGTTTGAGTGAGGGAGTTTGTTGAGTGAGGAATTTTGATGAGCGAGGGAGTTTGATGAGTGAGGGAGTTTGATGAGTGAGGGAGTTTGTTGAGTGACGGAGTTTGATGAGTGAGGGAGTTTGTTGAGTGAGTGAGTTTGTTCAGTGAGGGAGTTTGATGAGTGAGGGAGTTTGATGAGCGAGGGAGTTTGATGATTGAGGGAGTTTGATGAGTGAGGGAGTTTGTTGAGTGAGGGAGTTTGATGAGTGAGGGAGTTTGATGAGTGAGGGAGTTTGTTGAGTGAGTGAGTTTGTTCATTGAGGGAGTTTGATGAGTGAGGGAGTTTGTTGAGTGAGGGAGTTTGATGAGCGAGGGAGTTTGTTGAGTGAGGGAGTTTGAAGAGTGAGGGAGTTTGATGAGTGAGGGACTTTGATGAGTGAAGGAGTTTAATGAGTGAAGCAGTTTGATGAGTGAGGGAGGTTGTTGAGTGAGTGAGTTTCTTGAGTGAGGGAGTTTGTTCAGTGAGGGAGTTTGATGAGTGAGGGAGTTTGTTGAGTGAGGGAGTTTGTTGAGTGAGGGAGTTTGATGAGTGAGGGAGTTTGTTGAGTGAGTGAGTTTGATGAGTGAGGGAGTTTGAAGAGTGAGGGAGTTTGATGAGTGAAGGAATTTAATGAGTGAAGGAGTTTAATGAGTGAAGGAGTTTAATGAGTGAAGCAGTTTGATGAGTGAGGGAGGTTGAGTGAGTGAGTTTCTTGAGTTAGTGAGTTTGTTCAGTGAGGAAGTTGATGAGTGAGGGAGTTAATTGAGTAAGGGAGTTTGATGAGTGAGGGAGTTTGTTGAGTGAGGGAGTTTGATGAGTGAGGAGGTTTGATGAGTGAGGGAGTTTGTTGAGTAAGGGAGTTTGTTGAGTGAGGGAGTTTGAGGAGTGAGGGAGTTTGTTCAGTGACGGAGTTTGATGAGTCAGCGTGTTTGTTGAGTGAGTGAGTTTGTTCAGTGAGGGAGTTTGATGAGTGAGGGAGTTTGATGAGTGAGGGAGTTTGTTGAGTGAGGGAGTTGATGAGTGAGGGAGTTTGATGAGTGAGGGAGTTTGTTGAGTGAGAGAGTTTGTTGAGTGAGAGAGTTTGTTGAGTGAGGAAGTTTGATGAGTGAGGGAGTTTGTTGAGTGAGGGAGTTTGATGAGTGAGGGAGTTTGTTGAGTGAGTGAGTTTGTTCAGTGAGGGAGTTTGATGAGTGAGGGAGTTTGAAGAGTGAGGGAGTTTGATGAGTGAAGGAGTTTAATGAGTGAAGGAGTTTAATGAGTGAAGCAGTTTGTTGAGTGAGGGAGGTTGTTGAGTGAGTGAGTTTCTTGAGTGAGTGAGTTTGTTCAGTGAGGGAGTTGATGAGTGAGGGAGTTTGATGAGTGAGGAGGTTTGATGAGTGAGGGAGTTTGTTGAGTGAGGGAGTTGATGAGTGAGGGAGTTTGATGAGTGAGGGAGTTTGTTGAGTGAGGGAGTTTGATGAGTGAGGAGGTTTGATGAGTGAGGGAGTTTGTTGAGTGAGGGAGTTGATGAGTGAGGGAGTTTGATGAGTGAGGGAGTTTGTTGAGTGAGGGAGTTTCATGAGAGAGGTAGTTTGATGAGTGAGCGAGTTTGTTGAGTGAGCGAGTTTGTTGAGTGAGGGAGTTTGTTGAGTGAGGGAGTTTGATGAGTGAGGGAGTTTGTTGAGTGAGGGAGTTTGATGAGTAAGGGAGTTTGATGAGTGAGGGATTTTGCTGAGTGAGGGAGTTTGATGAGTGAGGGAGTTTGTTGA
The DNA here is from genome assembly GCF_030684315.1 of Stegostoma tigrinum. Lineage (NCBI taxonomy): Eukaryota > Metazoa > Chordata > Chondrichthyes > Orectolobiformes > Stegostomatidae > Stegostoma > Stegostoma tigrinum. Next base: position 2,055,321 of record NC_081395.1, read on the forward strand.
GTGAGGGAGTTTGTTGAGTGAGGGAGTTTGATGAGTGAGGGACTTTGTTGAGTGAGGGAGTTTGATGAGTGAGAGACTTTGTTGAGTGAGGGAGTTTGATGAGTGAGGGCGTTTGTTCAGTGAGGGAGTTTGTTGAGTGAGGGAGTTTGATGAGTGAGGGAGTTTGTTGAGTGAGGGAGTTTGATGAGTGAGGGAGTTTGATGAGTGAGGGAGTTAGATGAGTGAGGGAGTTTGATGAGTGAGGGCGTTTGTTGAGTGAGGGAGTTTGTTGAGTGAGGGAGTTTGATGAGTGAGGGCGTTTGTTGAGTGAGGGAGTTTGATGAGTGAGGGAGTTTGATGAGTGAGGGAGGTTGTTGAGTGAGAGAGTTTGATGAGTGAGGGAGTTTGTTGAGTCAGGGAGTTTGATGAGTGAGGGATTTTGTTGAGTGAGGGATTTTGTTGAGTGAGGGAGTTTGTTGAGTGAGGGAGTTTGTTGAGTGAGGGAGTTGATGAGTGAGGGAGTTTGCTGAGTGAGGGAGTTTGTTGAGTGAGGGATTTTGTTGAGTGAGGGAGTTTGATGAGTGAGGGAGTTTGTTGAGTGAGGGAGTTTGATGAGTGAGGAAGTTTGATGAGTGAGTGAGTTTGATGAGTGAGGGAGTTTGTTGAGTGAGGGAGTTTGTTGAGTGAGGGATTTTGTTGAGTGAGGGAGTTGATGAGTGAGGGAGTTTGTTGAGTGAGTGAGTTTGATGAGTGAGTGAGTTTGTTGAGTGAGGGAGTTTGTTGAGTGAGGGAGTTTGATGAGTGAGGGAGTTTGATGAGTCAGTGTGTTTGTTGAGTGAGTGAGTTTGATGAGTGAGTGAGTTTGTTGAGTGAGGGAGTTTGTTGAGTGAGGGAGTTTGTTGAGTGAGGGAGTTTGATGAGTGAGGGAGTTAGATGAGTGAGGGAGTTTGTTGAGTGAGGGAGTTTGATGAGTGAGGGCGTTTGTTGAGTGAGGGAGTTTGATGAGTGAGTGAGTTAGATGAGTGAGGGAGGTTGTTGAGTGAGGGAGGTTGTTGAGTGAGAGAGTTTGATGAGTGAGGGAGTTTGTTGAGTCAGGGAGTTTGATGAGTGAGGGATTTTGTTGAGTGAGGGATTTTGTTGAGTGAGGGAGTTTGTTGAGTGAGGGAGTTGATGAGTGAGGGAGTTTGCTGAGTGAGGGAGTTTGTTGAGTGAGGGATTTTGTTGAGTGAGGGATTTTGTTGAGTGAGGGAGTTTGTTGAGTGAGGGAGTTTGATGAATGAGGGAGTTTGATGAGTCAGGGAGTTTGTTGAGTGAGGGAGGTTGTTGAGTCAGTGAGTTTGATGAGTGAGGGAGTTTGTTGAGTGAGGGAGTTTGTTGAGTGAGGGAGTTTGTTGAGTGAGGGATTTTGTTGAGTGAGGGAGTTGATGAGTGAGGGAGTTTGTTGAGTGAGTGAGTTTGATGAGTGAGTGAGTTTGTTGAGTGAGGGAGTTTGTTGAGTGAGGGAGTTTGATGAGTGAGGGAGTTTGATGAGTCAGTGTGTTTGTTGAGTGAGTGAGTTTGATGAGTGAGTCAGTTTGTTGAGTGAGGGAGTTCGTTGAGTGAGGGAGTTTGTTGAGTGAGGGAGTTTGTTGAGTGAGGGAGTTTTTTGAGTGAGGGAGTTTGATGAGTCAGTGTGTTTGTTGAGTGAGTAAGTTTGTTCAGTGAGGGAGTTTGTTGAGTGAGGGAGTTTGATGAGTGAGGGAGTTTGTTGAGTGAGGGAGGTTGTTGAGTCAGTGAGTTTGATGAGTGAGGGAGTTTGTTGAGTGAGGGAGTTTGTTGAGTGAGGGAGTTTGTTGAGTGAGGGATTTTGTTGAGTGAGGGAGTTGATGAGTGAGGGAGTTTGTTGAGTGAGTGAGTTTGATGAGTGAGTGAGTTTGTTGAGTGAGGGAGTTTGTTGAGTGAGGGAGTTTGATGAGTGAGGGAGTTTGATGAGTCAGTGTGTTTGTTGAGTGAGTGAGTTTGATGAGTGAGTCAGTTTGTTGAGTGAGGGAGTTCGTTGAGTGAGGGAGTTTGTTGAGTGAGGGAGTTTGTTGAGTGAGGGAGTTTTTTGAGTGAGGGAGTTTGATGAGTCAGTGTGTTTGTTGAGTGAGTAAGTTTGTTCAGTGAGGGAGTTTGTTGAGTGAGGGAGTTTGATGAGTGAGGGAGTTTGTTGAGTGAGGGAGTTTGTTGAGTGAGGGAGTTGATGAGTGAGGGAGTTTGCAGAGTGAGGGAGCTTGTTGAGTGAGGGAGTTTGATGAGTGAGGGAGTTTGTTGAGTGAGGGAGTTTGATGAGTGAGGGAGTTTGATGAGTGAGGGAGTTTGTTGAGTGAGGGAGTTGATGAGTGAGGGAGTTTGCTGAGTGAGGTAGTTTAATGAGTGAGGGAGTTTGTTGAGTGAGGGACTTTGTTGAGTGAGGGAGTTTCATGAGTGAGGGAGTTTGATGAGTTAGAGAGTTTGTTGAGTGAGGGAGTTTGTTGAGTGAGGGAGTTTGATGAGTGAGGGAGTTTGTTGAGTGAGGGAGTTTGTTGAGTGAGGGAGTTTGATGAGTGAGGGAGTTTGATGAGTGAGGGAGTTTGTTGAGTGAGGGAGTTTCATCAGTGAGGGAGTTTGTTGAGTGAGGGAGTTTGATGAGTGAGGGAGTTTGATGAGTGAGGGAGTTTGTTGAGTGAGGGAGTTTGTTGAGTGAGGGAGTTTGATGAGTGAGGGAGTTTGATGAGTGAGAGTTTGTTGAGTGAGGGAGTTTGTTGAGTGAGGGAGTTTGTTGAGTGAGGGAGTTTGATGAGTGAGGGAGTTTGATGAGTGAGAGAGTTTGTTGAGTGAGGGAGTTTGATGAGTGAGGGCGTTAGTTGAGTGAGGGAGTTTGTTGATTGAGGGAGTTTGATGAGTGAGGGAGTTTGTTGAGTAAGGGAGTTTGATGAGTGACGGAGTTTGTTGAGTGAGGGAGTTTGTTGAGTGAGGGAGTTTGATGAGTGAGGGAGTTTGTTGAGTGAGGGAGTTTGTTGAGTGAGGGAGTTGATGAGTGAGGGAGTTTGCTGAGTGAGGGAGTTTGTTGAGTGAGGGAGTTTGATGAGTGAGGGACTTTGCTGAGTGAGGGAGTTTGATGAGTGAGGGAGTTTGATGAGTGAGGGAGTTTGCTGAGTGAGGGAGTTTGTTGAGTGAGGGAGTTTGATGAGTGAGGGAGTTTGAGTGAGGGAGTTTGATGAGTGAGGGAGTTTGTTGATTGAGGAAGTTTGTTGAGTGAGGGAGGTTGTTGAGTCAGTGAGTTTGATGAGTGAGTGAGTTTGATGAGTGAGGGAGTTTGTTGAGTGAGGGAGTTTGATGAGTGAGGGAGTTTGTTGAGTGAGGGAGGTTGTTGAGTCAGTGAGTTTGATGAGTGAGTGAGTTTGATGAGTGAGGGAGTTTGAGTGAGGGAGTTTGATGAGTTAGGGAGTTTGTTGAGTGAGGAAGTTTGATGAGTGAGGGAGTTTGATGAGTGAGGGAGTTTATTGAGTGTGGGAGTTTGATGAGTGAGGGAGTTTGTTCAGTGAGGGAGTTTGATGAGTGAGGGAGTTGATGAGTGAGTGAGTTTGTTGAGTTAGGAAGTTTGATGAGTGAGGGAGTTTGATGAGTGAGGGAGTTTGTTGAGTGAGGGAGTTTGATGAGTGAGGGAGTTTGTTGAGTGAGGGAGTTTGTTGAGTGAGAGAGTTTGTTGAGTGAGGGAGTTTGATGAGTGAGGGAGTTTGAGGAGTGAGGAAGTTTGATGAGTGAGGGAGTTTGATGAGTGAGGGCGTTTGTTGAGTGAGGGAGTTTGAGAAGTGAGGGAGTTTGTTGAGTGAGGGAGTTTGTTGAGTAAGGGAGTTTGATGAGTGAGGGAGTTTGATGAGTGAGGGAGTTTGTTGAGTGAGGGAGTTTGATGAGTGAGGGAGTTTGATGAGTGAGGGAGTTTGTTGAGTGTGGAAGTTTGATGAGTGAGGGAGTTTGATGAGTGAGGGAGTTTGATGAGTGAGGGAGTTTGTTGAGTGAGGGAGTTTGAGGAGTGAGGGCGTTTGTTGAGTGAGGCAGTTTGTTGAGTGAGTGAGTTTATTCAGTGAGGGAGTTGATGTGTGAGTGAGTTTGTTGAGTGAGGGAGTTTGTTGAGTGAGTGAGTTTGATGAGTGAGGGAGTTTGTTGAGTGAGAGAGTTTGTTGAGTGAGAGAGTTTGTTGATTGAGGGAGTTTGATGAGTGAGGGAGTTTGTTGAGTGAGGGAGTTTGATGAGTCAGGGAGTTTGTTGAGTGAGGGAGTTTGTTGAGTGAGGGAGTTTGAGGAGTGAGGGCGTTTGTTGAGTGAGGCAGTTTGTTGAGTGAGTGAGTTTATTCAGTGAGGGAGTTGATGTGTGAGTGAGTTTGTTGAGTGAGGGAGTTTGTTGAGTGAGTGAGTTTGATGAGTGAGGGAGTTTGTTGAGTGAGAGAGTTTGTTGAGTGAGAGAGTTTGTTGATTGAGGGAGTTTGATGAGTGAGGGAGTTTGTTGAGTGAGGGAGTTTGATGAGTCAGGGAGTTTGTTGAGTGAGGGAGTTTGTTGAGTGAGGGAGTTTGACGAGTGAGGGAGTTTGTTGAGTGAGGGAGTTTTACGAGTTTGGGAGTTTGACGAGTGAGGGAGTTTGTTGAGTTAGGGAGTTTGACGAGTGAGGGAGTTTGACGAGTGAGGGAGTTTGATGAGTGAGGGAGTTTGTTGAGTGAGGGAGTTTGTTGAGTTAGGGAGTTTGACGAGTGAGGGAGTTTGACGAGTGAGGGAGTTTGACGAGTGAGGGAGTTTGATGAGTGAGGGAGTTTGTTGAGTGAGGGAGTTTGTTGAGTTAGGGAGTTTGACGAGTGAGGGAGTTTGACGAGTGAGGGAGTTTGACGAGTGAGGGAGTTTGTTGAGTGAGGGAGTTTGATGAGTGAGGGAGTTTGTTGAGTGAGGGAGTTTGATGAGTAAAGGAGACAAAGAGGATGCTGGAAAAATACAGCAAGCCACGCAACACCTGGAGCAAAGGAGAAATTAACATGTCAAGTGTTGCCCTTCTTCAGGAGAGTAAACTCCTGTACTCTCAAAATTCTGTTACTTATCAAACTCCCTTACACATCACACTCCCTTCCTCAGCAAACCTCCTTCCTTACCAAACTCCCTTTACTCCTCAATATCCCTTACTCTCAAACTCCCTTACTCCCAACAAGAAGGGTTGTACCCGAAACATTGACTTCTCCTTTCCTCCAGATGCTGCCTGGCTTGATGTGTTCTGCCAGTCTCCTGTTTGTCTACCTTGGATTCCAGAACCTGCAGTTTCGTCGTCTCTAATCTGCTGAGTGAAGGAGTTTGAGACTAAGGCAGTTTATTGAGTATTTGAGTTTAATGAGTAAAGGAGATTGAGAGTAAGGGAGATTGGTGAATAAGGGAGTTTGGTAAGTAACACAATAAAAACCAAAAGAAATGCGGATGGTGTAAATCAGTGGAAAAAACAAAGTTGCTGGTAAAATGCAGCAGATCTGGCAGCATCTTTGGAGGAGAAAACAGAAAAACATGCTCTGAGTTAGGGTCACCGCACCCAAAATGTTAACTCTGTTTACTCCTCCACAGATGCAACTTTGTTTTTGTTCTTGGTAAGTAACAAGGTTTGATGAGTAAGGGAGTTTGATGAGTAAGAGACTTTGAGAGTAAAAATGTTTGGTGATTAAGGGAATAATAAAATGTGAGGCTGGATGAACACAGCAGGCCAAGCAGCATCTCAGGAGCACAAAAGCTGACGTTTCGGGCCTAGACCCTTCATCAGAGAGGGGGATCGGGGGAGGGAACTGGAATAAATAGGGAGAGAGGGGGAGGCGGACCGAAGATGGAGAGTAAAGAAGATAGGTGGAGAGAGTGTAGGTGGGGAGGTAGGGAGGGGATAGGTCAGTCCAGGGAAGACGGACAGGTCAAGGAGGTGGGATGAGGTTAGTAGGTAGCGGGGGGTGCGGCTTGGGGTGGGAGGAAGGGATGGGTGAGAGGAAGAACCAGTTAGGGAGGCAGAGACAGTTTGGTTATTGGGGATTTTGTTGAGTAACCAAACATGCAGTACAGCAAGAATGAAGAAAGCATGTTGGTCTTTACTAAAAGAGGTGTACACCTGGATTAGTGTGTACAGTTCAAGTCTTCTTACAGAAAGAATGATGTACTTGCTGTAGGGATTATGCAAAGAACAAAACTTCACCAAACAAGTTCCTAGGATAGAGGAGACAGAGTGTAGATACTGGAAGCCAGAGTCGATAAGTGTGGATCTGGACAAACACAGCAGGTCAGACAGCATCAGAGACACAGGAAAGTCAATGTTTCAGATGAAACCTTCATTAGGACTGGCAAGGGAGCCCAGAAATAGAGGGAGATGTGTGGGGCTGGGGAAAGTAGATGGGATGGTGATAGGTGGATGCAGGTAAGGGTTATTAGTGATTGGTCAATGGGAAGGGTGGAGAGGATAGGTGAGTAGGAAGATGGACAGGTTAGGACAGGTCAGGGAGGTGGATGTGCAATAAGGCTGGGGGTGGAGGGATTTCCTATATGGAAAGATTAAATGCCCTGGGGCTGTCTTCCATGGAGAATGAGAGGTGGTCTGATCCAAACAAACAAATCCTTACAGGGATGGACATAAGTAGAAATAAGAAGGATGTTTCCCTGGCTGTGACATCTAGGACCAGGGGACAAAGTGTCAGGATATGGAGCATGTGCTTTAGGACTGAGATGAGGAGGAATATCTTCACTCAGACCATGGGGGAATTTTTGGAATTCTCTAGCCCAGAAGCTGCGGATAGTCAGTCTTGAACATGTTCAAGACAGAGCTCAATACATTTCTAGATGTTAAATTTATCAAGCGACATGGGGGTAGCACAGAAAAATAGTGTTGAAGTGCAAGGTTAGCCATGATTTCATTGAATGGCAGGTTGGGTTTGAAGGGCTGGACAAACACCTCCTGCTCGAATTTCTTATGCTCTTAGAACAAGTTCCACTTGTTGTGTAAGGGGATATTTCAAAATACTCAGAATACAAATATTCATCAAATATCAGACTTCAGGAAATAGCACATAATTCCACAAAGGTGAGTGGCAGGTCTGATGATAGGTCACAATATAAAGAACTGACTGAAAAATTAATCAGGAGGAAGAAATTAGTGTGAAAGTAGTCGAGCTAAAAATGTGAAAATGGATAGCAAGAGTTCTTACAGGCACTTAAAAGGAAAAAGAGCCAGAAAAGTGAGAAATATTCTGCTCTGCCTTCACTGTAAAGGATCAAAAACCATTCCAGTAATAGTTATAAATCAGGAGGTGAAGGTAAAATAAATGAAAATGATTGATATGAAAAGGAGAAAATGTGTCTGCTCTGCTGAGGGCAAAGCCAACAAGATCTATACAAGACGAGCGTAGAACGGAGGACAGTGATCATGTTGAACACAATGTTGAGTCCTGAAGGCTGTGAAGTGCCAAAATGAAAAATGAAGTGGTGCTCCTCCAGCTTGCATTAAGCTTCATTGAAACACTACAGCAGTCCCAGGATGGAAACAGTAGCATGAGAGTGGATGGTATGTTTGAATGACAAGCAACTGAAAGGTCAGTGTCATTTCTACACACGGAGTGGAAGTTTTCTACAGTGATTACCCAGTCTGTGTTTGGTCTTCCCAGTGTAAAGGAGACTACTTTGTCAGCAGTAAGTACAGCCGAGCAGATTGAAAGAAATACAAGTGAAATGCTGCTTCACCTGGAGGATGTGTTTGGGATCTTGGACAGTGAGGGGGGTGGAAGTGAACAATCAAGTGTCACCCCTTCTGCAAATGGATGGGAAGGTGCCAAGGTGAGAAGTGGATGGGGAAGTGGACAAGAGTGTCACAGATGGAAAAATCCCTGTGGAATGCTGACAGTGAACATGAGGGGAAAGTAGTTTTGGTGTTGATATTTCCCCCTGCACCATAACTGGCTATTGAGGCAGTGTAGGTTCACGAGGTCAATTCCCGGAATGGTGGGACTATCATATGTTGAAAGATTGGAGCGACTGGGCTTGTATACTCTTGAGCTTAGAAGGATGAGAGGGGGTCTGATTGAGACATATAAGATAATTAAAGGATTGGACACTCTGGAGGCAGGAAGCATGTTCCCGCTGATGGGGGAGTCCAGAACCAGAGCACACAGTTTAAAAATAAGGAGTAGGCCATTTAGAACAGAGTTGAGGAAAAACTTCTTCACCCAGAGAGTGGTGGATATATGGAATGCTGTGCCCCAGAAGGCAGTGGAGGCCAAGTCTCTGGATACTTTCAAGAAAGAGATGGATAGAGCTCTTAAAGATAGTGGAATCAAGGGTTATGGGGATAAGGCAGGATCAGGATACTGATTGTGGACGATCAGCCCTGATCATAATGAATGGTGGTGCTGGCTCGAAGGGCTGAATGGCCTACTCCTGCACCTATTGTCTATTGTCTATAACATCTCCCCGTTTTCTCCTTCTCACTATCATTTACACGTATTTTACTTCTTGATCCTTCCTTTCCCACTATTAGCCCTCCCTTTGTCTTTTGCTGTGGGCACTTCACCATAGAACATAGAACATAGAACATTACAGCACAGTACAGGCCCTGCAGCCCTCGATGTTGTGCCGACCTGTCATATCAATCTCAAGCCCACCTAACCTACACTATTCCATGTACGTCCATATTCTTGTCCAATGATGACTTAAATGTACCTAAAGTTGGCGAATCTACTACCGTTGCAGGCAAAGCATTCCATTCCCTTACTACTCTCTGAGTAAAAAAACTACCTCTGACATCTGTCCTATATCTTTCACCCCTCAATTTAAAGCTATGCCCCCTCATGCTCGCCGTCACCATCCTAGGAAAAAGCCTCTCCCTATCCACCCTATCTAACCCTACGATTATTTTATATGTCTCAATTAAGTCACCTCTCAACCTTCTTCTCTCGAATGAAAACAGCCTCAAGTCCCTCAGCCTTTCCTCGTAAGACCTTCCCTCCATACCAGGCAACATCCTAGTAAATCTCCTCTGCACCCTTTCCAAAGCTTCCACATCCTTCTTATAATGCAGTGACCAGAACTGTACACAATACTCCAAGTGCGGCCGCACCAGAGTTTTGTACAGCTTCACCATAACCTCTTGGTTACGGAACTCGATACCTCTATTAATAAAAGCTAATACACTGTACGCCTTCTTAACAGCCCTGTCAACCTGGGTGGCAACTTTCAAGGATCTGTGTACATGGACACCGAGATCGCTCTGCTCATCTACACTACTAAGAATCTTACCATTAGCCCAGTACATTGCCTTCCGGTTACTCCTACCAAAGTGCATCACCTCACACTTGTCTGCATTAAACTCCATTTGCCACCTCTCAGCCCAGCTCTGCAGCTTATCTATGTCTCTCTGCAACCTACAGCATCCTTCGTCACTATCCACAACTCCACCAACCTTAGTGTCGTCTGCAAATTTACTAACCCATCCTTCTACGCCCTCATCCAGGTCATTTATAAAAATGACAAACAGCAGTGGACCCAACACCGACCCTTGTGGTACTTCACTAGTAACTGGTCTCCAGGATGAACATTTCCCATCAACTACCACCCTCTGTCTTCTTTCAGCAAGCCAATTTCCGATCCAAACTGCTATATCTCCCACAATCCCATTCCTCCGCATTTTGTACAATAGCCTATTGTGGGGAACCTTATCGAACGCCTTGCTGAAATCCATATACACCACATCAACCAGTTTACTCTCACCTACCTGTTTGGTCACCTTCTCAAAGAACTGCTCCATCTGCTCCACTTGCTCCTCCATCCCATCCATCAACAACATGATTGCCACCATTTTCCAGATCCCTTGAGATGAGGAGAAACGTATTCACCCTGAGAGTGAGAATTTTAAAACTGGTATTAGGGAGCCTAATCACCAGGAATCTCTCTTTAAATGGAGCTCACCATTTAGAAATCCTTTTTAAAAAGTCTTGCAGAAGTATTAAGTATTAAGCTCCTTTTATAATTAGCTTAATACATCTTCCACTATAAATAATTCACTGTCAGGAGTCCTGTATTAACCCAATGATTCACTCAGCATACCTGCTATCAATGACAGCCCACCTTCCGGTCGAACACCACTGAATATATTTGGGTAGATTCAGTATTAACACATTGTCCATCACTGAACCACTCTGTCTCACATCTCCCAATTTATTTCTGGTAATTTGAGCTGACCAGAAATTTTCAGGCCTTGTCTTCAGGTTCCTGATAAATCTCGACAATGAAATATCAAAAATTGACCATTCCCTCAATGCTGCCCCTCCAACACTCCCTCAGTAGTAACCCAACCCATACTCCTTCAGTACTGACCCATCAGCATCCCCTTAGTTTTGACCCTCCAGCATTCCCTCAATATTGACCCCCCAACATCCCCTCAGTATTAACCTTCCAACACTCCTTCAGTAGTAACCTACTGATACTCCCTCAGTATTAACCTTCCAACACTCCTTCAGTAGTAACCTACTGATACTCCCTCAGTATTAACCTTCCAACACTCCTTCAGTAGTAACCTACTGATACTCCCTCAGTAGTAACCTTCCAACACTCCTTCAGTAGTAACCTACTGATACTCCCTCAGTATTAACCCTCTGATTCCTCCTCAGTACCCACAAATTGACTCAAACCAGGGTACATCCCAGATCAGAGCAGTGAACTTATCAACTATACAATTGGAAATATGTGAAACATTAAATAGATTAAGAGAATTGTTTTGAAATGTATTTTAGTTATTTCAGGCTGGTGAGGGTATTCTGTTAACAGGCTTTGATTTCCTCTCCTTTACTGCCTTAAGAATATGGCAGATTGCATTCTGTAACTGAGTCATTCACAGTAGCATTGAGCAGCCAAGTGTCACCTGCAAGAGTGGCAGGTTCCATTTCTTGTTCCTACAGTACCATGTCATTGCTGAGTCAAAATCCTAGCACTCCCTCCCTAACAGCACTAAGGGTGTCCATGTGCAACATGCACTGTAGAATTTTAAGGAGACAGCTCACCTCTATCTTCATAAGGGCTATCAGGAAATGGGCAATAATTGCTAGACCAATCAGCGATGCCCACAACTGCATAACAAACTGGTAGCTGGGATTTTAAGATAATTTGTTGCTTTGTAAAGAACATTTTTCAATAAGAGCCTATTTATCTCCAGATTTAATGATTTCAGTGATAATGGGAACTGCAGATGCTGGAGAATTCCAAGATAATAAAATGTGAGGCTGGATGAACACAGCAGGCCAAGCATCTCAGCTTTTGTGCTCCTGAGATGCTGCTTGGCCTGCTGTGTTCATCCAGCCTCACATTTTATTAATGATTTCAATGTTTGTTTTGGTAATGCTAGAATTTATTGTGATGAGCCAAAAGGCCTCCTTTTCCACCATTACAGTTCCATAATTCTGTAAATTTTAAATCCCGTTCTGAATTGTTACATGCAGATACCACAGCCACTACACCATCATTATCATCCCAATGGTCTGTGAAAGAGGAGCAATCCAAAAACACTAAAAAACCTGTTTGTGAGGATGAGATTTCCAAGTACACAGAGACAATTTCCACCCATCTTCAGCCCAGTGCCCAGTGTCCACCTACATGAAACAGGGTCTGACTGACATGATGTTAGCTCAGATAACACAATGACACAAATTATTATCTTGAAGGACATATGACTGCTCATCAGCTCTGCAATCAACTCTTAAATCCAGACTCAGTGGTGTGAAATTGGAAATCATCCCATGTTGGATTAAAAGAAAATATTATATCAGAAGAAAAGGTATGTTTTAATTCTTCAATCATGAACCTGCTTCCTCTTATTAGAGAAAAATAAATTAGTTTTGAATTTGGTTAACTATGAATAATTTGATAATGAATTACAATGATGTGATCTGTACATTCTCCCTTTATGTATCTATCTATTATACTTACATATTCATTCTCTTTTCTCATTGTTCTCCCTGTTTCTGTCTGGCTATCTCATTCCCTTGTCTTTGTCTTTCTATCTTTCACTTCCCCTCTCGGTTGCACTATCTTTATGAATCTCATTACTTTCTTACTGCTCACACTCTCTCTCTTTATCTTTTGTTGTCTTCCTCCCAGTCTCTGTGATTATATTTCATGTTGTAATTCTTAAATCTAAGCCCCACTCAATCAGATAATGAGCATTGTAAGTGCTGGGTTAACAAAGGGTGGAGCTGGATGAACACAGCAGGCCAAGCGGCGTCTTAGAAGCAGATCCTAAGATGCTGCTTGTCCTGCTGTGTTCATCCAGCTCCACACTTTGTTATCTCGGATTCTCCAGCATCTGCAGTTCCCATTATCTCTGATACCATTGTAAGTGCTGGGCTAGTTTCTGCATTCCATCACTTGCAGTCATTTGCTTCACTGAGTGACTTCAGGGGCAAGCTCTGAATTATATCTTCTGCCAGTTCCACACAAGATGGCAAAGGCAAGCTACCCATGACTAAGCCAATATTACAAAGCAGGATAACATTGTGAGTTTGTTTGAGTGTGAGCCTCAGCAATAATGGAGATAACAAGGTGTAGAGCTGGATGAACACAGCAGGCCAAGCAGCATCAGAGGAGCAGGAAAGCTGATGTTTTGGGCTAGACCCTTCTTCAGAAAATTTTTCTCCATCACAGAAAATGATTTTCTGAAGAAGGGTCTAGGCCAGAAACGTCAGCCTTCCTGCTCCTCTGATGCTGCTTGGCCTGCTGTGTTCATCCAGCTCTACACCTTGTTATCTCAGATTCTCCAGCATCTACAGTTCCTACTATCCCCCTCAACAGTAATAAGTTGTCATGACCCTGACTGCTCTCCTGTTCCATTCTTCCACCTTCCTCCCCACCATGACGCCACCAGGATCATTCTTTTCTCAGTATATGTCACTATAAAGGTTGATAGTGAATGCATTTTCTCCCCCTGCTCCCCCTGTACCCATTGCCCTGGCAAAACCAGCAACCCCCACCACCCCCCCACCCCCCCACCCCTATTATCACCACCCCAGCTATCAGCAGTGGATCTTCAGGAAGTTGATACACTTGGGAAAATATGGGCTGTTTTCTATTAATTGTAACCTAGAGCAGTCAGGGTCTCCTTGCAAAATCAGCAGCTGGCCTTTGATTATTAATGACAGAAGTGAAAGATGTAATAAGCTGTGATGGAGCTGCATGTGGCTGGGAGCTGCAGCTTCTCCTGTTTGCAATCCAATAAAACCAGGAATGGTAACAAGCGGAGCTGAAACAGCAACACCCTGTTTCTGATACTCCCTGGAATGTGAAGAATGAAACATATAAATTTCATTAAGAGCTTGACAGGGTCAATGCTGAGGGTCTGTATCCTCCGGCTAGAGAGACTGGAATGCAGAGGAGGGGAGAACAGTCTCAGAATAAGGGGACAATAATATAGGACTGATGTTTCTAAGACAGAGATGGGAGTTGGACTCTGGAGAGGACATGGAGGCTTGCAAAGCAAAAGGATATGGCAGTATTGGAGGATGGCTATTTAGAAAATGACACTTGGAATAGGACAGGAAAGAGTAGTATGTGCAATTTTTTAAAAAGCAGCAAATAGGGACAAAGTGGGGGGAAATGGCAAAAAGGCAATATTAATGGCTCTTTACTTCAATGCACACAGTTCAAAATAAGTTCATTAATGACTCACATAGAGGTTAATGGGCATAATCTATAGCCAAAATTTAAAAATAGATGGAGTCAAAAACAAGCAGCTATAAGCCAAAAACAGAAATTACTAGAAAAGTTCAGCAGGTCTGGTAGCTTCTGTGGAAAGAAATCAGAGTTAACATTTCAGGTCGAGTGACCCTTCCTCAGACATGCTGGTAGCTAGGAAAATGTTTGTTTTCATGCAAAAGATGGGATAGGGGAGGAGATAAGGAGTAAATGTTAAGTGGAGATAGAGCTCAAAGAGAGAGAAGAACAGTTGGACAGACAAAGGGAATGGATAACGATCATCCTGGGAGAATGAATAACTACTAACGGGTCAATTAGTGGCTAACAATGGGCAGTGTGTAATAGCAAACCATGTGATAACAAGTAAAAACCGAGAAAACTGCGAATGCTGTAAATCAGGAACAAAAACAAAGTTACAGGAAGAGCTCAGCAGGTCCAGTAGCATCAGTGAAGGAAAGAACAGAATTAACGTTCTGGGTCCGGTGACCCTCCCTCAGAATACGCAGTCAACATGGCTTCACTAAGGGGAATCATGCCGAACAAATTTATTACAATTGTTTGAGGAGGTAACAAGCAGGATAAATATAGGAAAAGCAGTGAATGAAATATGAGATGACAAGGTGTGAAGCTGGATGAACACAGCAGGCCAAGCAGCATCAGAGGAACAGGAAAGTTTGACGTTTCGGCTGGGGAGATGAAGGGCCTAGGCCCGAAATGTCAGCTTTTGTGCTCCTGAGATGCTGCTTGGCCTGCTGTTTTCATCCAGCTTCACACTTTGTTATCTTGTTTCAGGTGGGGACCCTCCTTCAGAAAATATATTTGGGTTTTCAAAAGCATTCAATAAGGGATCAAACATAAGGCTGCTTAATAAGATTCCATGATGTTGGGGTAGTATATTAGCTTGGATAGAAGATTAGCCAACTAATAGAAGACAAAGAATCAAGATAAAGGGGGCATTTTCAGGATGGCAACCTTTAATTAGAGGAATGTTGCAGGCATCAGTGCTAGGCCCACAATTGGTTACATATCTCTTAAGGATTGGGATGAGGAAAATGACTGTACTATTATCGGTGACAGAAAAGTAGGTGGAAAGGCAAGTATTGAAAATGATACAAAGAATTTTCAAATGGATAGAGACAGAAAATGGGCAGAACCTTGACAGACAGAATATAATGTTGGAAAATGTGAGGTTATGCACTTTGGCAAGAAGAATAGAATATCTGAATATTATTTAAATGGAGGAGGACTGCAGAAAGCTGCAGCACAGATGAACATGGAAATAGGTGTAGTCCATTCAGCCCATTAAGCCACCTGCGTCATTCAGATCATGACTTTTACCCACCCTAACCCCATAACCATGACCCTGTATACCACTGGTAATCTATCAACCTCTACCTTATATATACCAACCTTCTGTGGTAGAGAATTCCAAAGATTCACAACCCTCTGAGTAAACATTGTTCTCCTCATCTTGGACTCAAGTGGCATCTACCTTATTTCTAAATTGCATCCCTGGCTCTAGATTTGCCAAACAACTTACCTGCATCTACTCTGTCTGCCCCTTTAAGTATTTTGTAAGTTTCAATGAAATCACCATCTTTGAAACTCTAAAGAGAGATTTGGGTTCCTCGAGCATGAAATGGGAAAATCTAGCATCCAAATCTAGCGGGAAATAGGGAAGGCAAATGAAATGTTTGCCTTTATTTCAAAGAAAATAGAGTATAAAATTAGGGATGCTTTTCTAAAAATGTACAAGACATTAGTTGGACCACACCTGAAATACAGTATTGGTCCCCTGATCTAAGAAAAGATGGACAGGCATTGGAGGCATTCCAGAGTAACATGGGAAATAGGAGTATGAGTAGTCTATCTGGCCCTTCAAATCTGCTCCATCATTGACTATGATCATGGCTGATCATCCAACTCAGTTCCCTTTTCCCACTTTCCCTCCATCCCTTTTGAAGCCTTCAACAGGTTCAATGAACTGATCCCAGGTATGGAGTGTATTATTTAAATGGTGACAGATTGGGAAAGGATGACATATATAGGAACCTTGTTGTTCTTATGCATCAGTCACCTAAACCAAAATGTAGGTGCGACTAGAAGTTCCGAGGGCAAATGGTATGTTGGTCATCATTGCAAGAGAGTTTGAGTAAAGGAGCAAGGAAATCTTCCGCAGCTATACAGGGCCTTGGTGAGACCATGCCTGGAGTACTGTGTGTAGTTTTGGTCCCTGTCTAAGAAAGGATAGACTTCCAATGGAGGAAGTGTAATAAAGGTTCATTAGACTGATTCCTGGGATAGTAGGATTGTTATATGAGGAGAAATTAATTTGACTGGGCCTGTGTTCACTGGAGTCTAAAAAGATGAGGGGGAATCTTGAAATGCATAAAATTCCGAGAAAGCTCAACAGACTCGATATTCCTCTAGCCAAGGTATCCAGAAGAGAGGGTCATAGTGTTTAAGGATACAGGGTAGGTCATTTTGGACTGAAATTATGAGAAATATATTAACTCAGAGGTTGGTGAGCCTATGGAATTCTCTACCAAAGAAGGTTGTAGAGAACAAGTCAATGAACATATTTAAGAAAGAAATAGATAGATTTCTACAAAATAAAGGCATTTGGCATGCTTGCCTTCATTGGTCAAACCCCCAAGTACAGTAGTTGGGATCTCATGTTACAGCTAAACAAGACATTGATGTGGCCATATTTGGAGTACTACGTACAATTCTGGTCACCCTGCTATAGGAACAATGTTATTATACTGGAAAGGATGCAAAACAAGATTAACTGAAGCTATTACCAAAACTGGAAGCTTTGAGTTATAAGGAGAGGCAGGATAGGCTGGGACTTTTCTCCCTCTGTGGTAGGAGGCTGAGGGGTGACCTTACAGAGATTTAGAAAATACTGAGGAACATAGATAAGGTGAATAGCTAAGTCTTTTTCCAAAGGTAGGGGAGTCGAAAACTGAGGGCATAGGTTTAAGATGAGAGGGTAAATATTTAATAGGACCTCAGGGACACCTTTGTCACACATGGAACAAGCTGCCAGAGGAAGTGGTAAAGATGGGTACAGTTACAACATTTAAATGGGCACATGGATAGGAAAGGTGCAGGGGAAATATGGGCAAATGGGATTAGTTCAGTTTAGAAAACCTGGTCAGAATAGATGAGCTGGGCCAAAGGGTTTTTTTTCATGCTATTGACTCTATGACATTGCTGTGGGTCTGGAGTCACATTCAGCCAGACCATGTAAGGATGGTAATTTCCTTCCCTAAAGGACATTAGTGAACCAGATGGGTTTTTCATGACAATTGGCAATGAATTCATGGTCATAGTTCAACTTGATTCCAGATTTTTATTGAAATCACATTCCACCATTTGCCATGGTGGGATTCAAACCTGTGTCACCAGAACATTACCTGGGTCTCTGGATTAACAGTTCAGCGATAGTACCACTAGGCCACCACCACACAACTTTGTAAGATAATGATAGGTATAGATAGAGTTAATGGTAGTTGTCTTTTTCCCCAGGATGGGGGATTTCAAGACCAGGGGGCACATTTTTAAGGTGAGAGGAGAGAGATTTTAAAGAGACACAAGGGGCAAAATTTTTACACCGAGTGTGGTTCATGTGTGGAACGAACTTCCTGAGGAACTGGTGGATGCAGGTACAATTACAACATTTAAAAGACATTTGGATAGATTTATGAACGGGAAAGGCTTGGAGGGATATGGGCCAGGAGCAGGCAGGTGGAGCTAGTTTAGTTCGGAATTACATTCACCATGGACTGGTTGGACCGAAGGGTCTGTTTCCATCCTATATGACTCTATGATTCTCTGTAACTGCCACAAATTATTCTGCTGTTAAGGTTACGCTGTCTGTCACTTGACCCTGTTATCTAGTAGACATTGATAACATCTCATCAACCTGTTAAGAGATGTTATTACACACCTTATTATTATAGATGTTATTACAGAAGACAAAGGGTAGTAGTGGATGGAAAATATTCAACATGGTGCTCAGTTACGAGTGGTGTTACCACAAGGATCTGTTCTGGGTCCTCTTTGTGATTTTTGTAAATGATTCGGATGAAGGAGTGGAAGGGTGGATTAGCAAGTTCGCAGACGATGTGAAGGTGGGTCATGTTGTGGACAGTGCGGAGGGCTGTTCTAGGTTACAGAGGGAGATTGATAGAATGCAGAGCTGGGCTGAGAAGTGGCAGATGGAGTTTAACACTGACAAGTGTGAGTTGATTCATTGTGGAAGGACAAACTTGAAAGCAGAATACAGGGTTAACGGAAAGATTCTTAGCAGTGTGGAAGAGCAGAGTGATCTTGGAGTTCATGTTCACAGTTCCCTGAAAGCTGCCACCCAGGTGGATTGAGTTGTTAAGAAGGTGTATTGGTGTGTTAGCTTTCATTAATAGTGGGATTGAGAGCCGTGAAGTTATGCTCCAGCTATACAAAAGCCTGGTTCGGCCACATCTGGAGTATTGTGTCCAATTCTGGTCACCTCATAACAGGAAAGATGCGGAAGTGTTAGAAAAGTTGCAGAGGAGATTTACCAGGATGTTGCCTGGAATGGAGGGGAGGTCTTACGAGGACAGGTTGAGAGAGCCACGGCTTTTCTCTTTAGAACAATGCAGGATGAGAGGTGACTTGATAGAAGTGTACAAAATGATCAGAGGTATAGATAGACAGCCAGAGACTTTTTCCTAGGGCGGAGGTAGCTTTTATGAGGGGACATGGTTTTAATGTGAAAGGAGGAAGTAGATATTGGGGAGACGTCAGAGGTAGGTTCTTTACTCAGAGCGTGGTCGGGGCGTAGAATGCATTGCTGGAGAGGGTAGTGGAGTCGGCCTCATTAGGGGCATTTAAGCAGCTATTAGATAGGCATGTAGATGAGGTTAGATAAACCATAGGTTTAGGTGAAAGCTCAGCACAACATCGTGGGCTGAAGGGCCTGTAATGTGCTGTACTGTTCAATGTTCTACCTCTGGAGCAGGTGAGGTTTGAACAAGGGCCTGCAGGGTCAGAGGAGGGACACCACGACTGCACCAGGGTCCCCTTAACCAAGCATATCCTGAGGTCAGTTAAAGTCTCCAGCTGGAAGTGAGTTAGTGAGAAACTGAAACACGTTCTATACTTGAGAGTCAGGAAACAGCAGGCAGCATATGTAGGCATGAGGCTGGAAAAGCATAGCAAGTCAGACAGCATCCGAGGAGCAAGCAAGTCATTGTTTCAGAACAAAACCCTACATCAGAACAGGGGAATGGAGGGCAGCCCAGAAATAAATAGAGTGGTGTGGATGAGGATGGGGGAAGGGTAGATTAGATGGTGATAAGTGGGGGGGTTATTGTGACTGGTCTGTGGGAAGGGTGGAGAGGTTATGACAGGTCAGCAGGGGGAGGGCTAGACATGAGATAAGGCTGGGGGGTGGAGGGATTTTGAAGCTGGTGAAGTCAATGTTAAGGTCATTGGGCTGTAAGCTCCCAAGGTGAAATATCAGGTGTTGTTCCTCCAGTTTACGTATGGCCTCACTCTGACAGTGGCGGGGGGAGGGGGGGGGGTGTCCAAGGATGGACATGTCGTCAGGGGAGTGAGAGGGGAATTAAAATGGATGGTAACTAGAAGGTCAGGTTGGTTGCTGTGTGCACAATGTAAATGCTGGTGGGGTACCTCCTCAGGTACCACCCCACCAACCCCTGGATCCAATGTACCATCCTCTGACATTTCCGCCACCTACATTCAGACCCCACCACCAAAATGTTATTTCCCTCCCCTCCTCTGTCCACAGGGACCATTCATTCCGTGATCCCCTCATCAGCTCTATACACCTCACCAATCCCTCTAACACACCCAGTACCTTTCCCTGCAGCTGCAGGAGGTGCAACACCTGCCCCCATCTCCCCTCTCACCTCCATTCAAGGTCCAAAACAATCCTTCCAGATCCAGCAGGGGTTCACCTGCACTTCATCCAACCTTATCTATTGCATCCATTTTACCCGATGTGGCCTCCCCTTTATTGGGGAGACCAAACGAAGACTCAGTTCTCCCAGCCATATCACATATCCAGCTCTACCCCTCCTGACCTGACCTAACCTGTCCATCTTCTACTCACCTATCCATTCCACCTTTCCCACGGACCAATCACAATAGCCCCCGATCTGCATCCACCTATCACTATCTATCCTACCCTTACCCCCCCCCCCCCCCCCCCACCTTCCACCTTCATTTTATTTCTGGGCTCCCCTCCCTAGACTTGATGAAATTTTGGCCCGAAATTGATTTATCTGCCCCTCTGATGCTGTCTGACCTGCTGTGCTTTTCCAGCCTCACACCCAAAGACTCTGGCTTCCAGCATCTGCAGTCCTTACTGTCTCCAACAGCAGATAGTGATTGGACTTTATTATCTGTTTTTAATATGGAAGCAATTAAAATGTGACATCCAGCTAGTGGGAAGGATTTTCCTGGGAAGGAACCAAGGGATCAGTTAAAGTGTGTTTGCTTTAACGCAAGGAGTATCAGGAATAAAAGTGATGAACTTAGAGCATGGATCAGTACCTGGTGCTATGTTGTTGTGGTCATAACGGAGACATGGGTTTCTCAGGGGCAGGAATGGTTGCTGGATGTTCCAGGGTTTAGAACATTTATAAAGAATAGGGACGGGGGGAAAAAGAGGAGGGAGTGTAGCACTACTAATCAGAGATGGTATCACAGCTACAGAAGCTTCCATTGTCGAGGAAGATCTGCCTACTGAGTCAGTGTGGGTGGAAATTAGGAACAGCAAGGGAGTAGTCACCTCGTTAGGGGTTTACTACAGGCCCCCCAATAGCAGCAGGGAGATTGAAGAAAGCATAGGTCAGCAGATTTTGGAAAAGTGCGGACATAGTAGGGTTGTTGTAATGGGTGACTTTAACTTTCCCAATATTGATTGGAACCTCCTTCGAGCAGAAGATTTGAATGGGGCTGTTTTTGTAAGGTGTTCAGGAGGGTTTCCTAACGCAGTACGTTGACAGGCCGACGAGGGGAGAGGCCATTCTAGACTTGGTGCTCGGAAACGAGCCGGGGCAGGTATCAGATCTTGTGGTGGGACAGCATTTTGGTGATAGTGACCATAACTGCCTCACATTCTACATAGCTATGGAGAAGGAGAGGATTAGGCAAAATGGGAGGATATTTAATTGGGGAAGAGGAAACTATGATGCAATTAGACATGAGTTAGGAAGCATGGACTGGGAGCAATTGTTCCATGGTAAAGGCACTATAGACATGTGGAGGCTGTTTAAGGAACAGTTGTTGCGAGTGATGAATAAATATGTCCCTCTGAGATAGGCAAGAAGGGGTAAGATAAAGGAACCTTGGATGACGAGAGCGGTGGAGCTTCTCGTCAAAAGGAAGAAGGTAGTTTACATAAGGTGGAGGAAGCTAGGATCAAGCTCAGCTCTAGAGGATTACAGGCAGGCGAGGAAAGAGCTCAAAAATGGTCTGAGGAGATCCAGGAGGGGGCACGAGTAAGGCTTGGCAGAATGGATTAGAGAGAACACAAAGGCATTTTACACTTATGTGAGGAATAAGAGAATGGTCAAAGAAAGAGTAGGGCTGATCAGGGATAGCATAGGGAACTTGTGTGTGGAGTCTGAGGAGGTAGGGGAAGCCCTAAATGAGTTTTTTGCTTCTGTCTTTATGAAATAAACGAACTTTGTAGTGAATGAAAACTTTGAAGAGCAGGTGTGCATGCTGGAATGGATAGAGATAGAGGAAGCTGATGTGCTGAAAATTTTGTCAAACATTAAGATTGACAAGTCGCCAGGCCCGGACCAGATTTGTCCTCGGCTGCTTTGGGAAACGAGAAATGCAATTGCTTCACCACTTGTGAAGATCTTTGCATCCTTGTTCTCCACTGGAGTCGTACCTGAGGACTGGAGAGAGGCAAATGTAATTCCTCTCTTCAAGAAAGGAAATAGGGAAATCCCCAGCAATTACAGACCAGTAAGTCTCACGTCTGTCGTCTGCAAGGTGTTAGAAACGATTCTGAGGGATAGGATTTATGACCATCTGGAAGAGCATGGCTTGATTAAATGCAGTCAACACGGCTTTGTGAGGGGCAGGTCATGCCTCACAAACCTTATCGAGTTCTTTGAGGATGTGACTAGAAAAGTTGATGAGGGTCGAGCTGTGGATGTGGTGTTTATGGACTTCAGCAAGGCATTTGATAAGGTTCCCCATGGTAGGCTCATTCAGAAGGTCAGGAGGAATGGGATACAGGGGAACTTAGCTGTCTGGATACAGAATTGGCTGGCCAACAGAAGGCAGCGAGTGGTAGTAGAAGGAAAATATTCTGCCTGGAAGTCAGTGGTGAGTGGTGTTCCACAGGGCTCTGTCCTTGGGCCTCTACTGTTTGTAATTTTTATTAATGACTTGGATGAGGGGATTGAAGGATGGGTCAGCAAGTTTGCAGACGACACTAAGGTTGGAGGTGTCGTTGACAGTATAGAGGGCTGTTGTAGGCTGCAGCGGGACATTGACAGGATGCAGAGATGGGCTGAGAGGTGGCAGATGGAGTTCAACCTGGATAAATGCGAGGTGATGCATTTTGGAAGGTGGAATTTGAAAGCTGAGTACAGGATTAAGGATAGGATTCTTGGCAGTGTGGAGGAACAGAGGGATCTTGGTGTGCAGATACATAGATCCCTTAAAATGGCCACCCAAGTGGACAGGGTTGTTCAGAAAGCATATGGTGTTTTGGCTTTCATAAACAGGGGGATTGAGTTTAAGAGTCGTGAGATCTTGTTGCAGCTGTATAAAACTTTGATTAGACCGCACTTGGAATACTGCATCCAGTTCTGGTCGCCCTATTATAGGAAAGATGTGGATGCTTTGGAGAGGGTTCAGAGGAGGTTTACCAGGATGCTGCCTAGACTAGAGGGCTTATCTTATGAAGAGAGGTTGACTGAGCTCGGACTCTTTTCATTGGAGAAAAGGAGGAGGAGAGGGGACCTAATTGAGGAATACAAGATAATGAGAGGCATAGATAGAGTTGATAGCCAGAGACTATTTCCCAGGGCAGAAAAGGCTAACACGATGGGTCATTGTTTTAAGCTGGTTGGAGGAAAGTATAGAGGGGATGTCAGAGGCGGGTTCTTTACACAGAGAGTTGTGAGAGCATGGAATGCGTTGCCAGCAGCAGTTGTGGAAGCAAGGTCATTGGGGTCATTTAAGAGACTGCTGGACATGCATATGGTCACAGAAATTTGAGGGTGCATACATGAGGATCAATGATCGGCACAACATTGTGGGCTGAAGGGCCTGTTCTGTGCTGTACTGTTCTATGGTCTATCCAGAATGTAGCTACTTTAAGAATAATATGTCCAGAAGCAGATTTGTTCATCGTGATGCTCATGTGGTGCTCTTAGTTGGAGTTTATGCTGCTTTATAGTTAAGGTGCCAGTTGGAAATTGTGCTGTTGGTCAATGTCCGACATTGGTCCGACACTCATAGTGCTTGTTTATTGATTAATGAGTCTCCTCTACTGTTGGTCAGGGCAGGAGGTTATCTGGGATTGTCTGAAAAGGCACAATGTTAATCTCTGGCCTTTTACTTCACAGTCGTGGCTGGTCAGTTATGCCCCAGCAATTCCTTATAAAATTGTCTCCAAAACAAAAGCAAAGAATTACCTGAGATAATGGGAACTGCAGATGCTGGAGAATCCAAGATAACAATGTGTGAAGCTGGATGAACACAGCAGGCCAAGAAGCATCTCAGGAGCACAAAAGCTGATGTTTCTGGCCCAGACCCTTCATCAGAGACGGGGATGTGGTGAGGGAACTGGAATAAATAGGGAGAGAGGGGGAGGCGGACTGAAGATGGAGAGAAAAGAAGATAGGTGGAGAGGAGAGTATAGGTGGGGAGGTAGGGAGGGGATAGGTCAGTCCAGGGAAGACGGACAGATCAAGGAGGTGGAATGAGGTTAGTAGGTAGGAAATGGAGGTGCGGCTTGAGGTGGGAGGAAGGGATAGGTGAGAGGAAGAACAGGTTAGAGAGGCGGAGACAGGCTGGGCTGGTTTTGGCATGCTGCGGGGGGAGGGGACGAGCTGGGCTGGTTTTGGGATGCACTGGGGGAAGGGGAGATTTTGAAGCTGGTGAAGTCCACATTGATACCATTGGGCTGCAGGGTTCCCAAGTGGAATATGAGTTGCTGTTCCTGCAACTTTCGGGTGGCATCATTTTGGCACTGCAGGAGGCCCATGATGGACATGTCATCTAGAGAATGGGAGGGGGAGTTGAAATGGTTTGCGACTGGGAGGTGCAGTTGTTTGTTGCGAACCGAGTGGAGGTGTTCTGCAAAGCGGTCCCCAAGCGTCCACTTGGTTTCCCCAATGTAGAGGAAGCCACACCAGTTGCAATGGATACAGTATACCACATTGGCAGATATGCAGGTGAACATCTGCTTAATATGGAAAGTCATCTTGGGGCCTGAGATGGGGGTGAGGGAGGAGGTGTGGGGGCAAGTGTAGTACTTCCTGCGGTTGCAGGGGAAGGTGCCGGGTGTGGTGGGGTTGGAGGGCAGCGTGGAGCGAACAAGGGAGGTGCGGAGAGAGTGGTTTCTCCAGAAAGCAGACAAGGGTGCGGATGGAAAAATGTTTTGGGTGGTGGGGTCGGATTGTGTATGTCGGAAGTGTCAGAGGATGATGCATTGTATCCGGAGGTTGGTGGGGTGGTATGTGAGAACGAGGGGGATCCTCTTGGGGCGGTTGTGGCGGGGGCAGGGTGTGAGGGATGTGTTGCGGGAAATGCGGGAGACGCAGTCAAGGGCGTTCTCGACCACTGTGGGGGGAAAGTTGCAGTCCTTGAAGAACGTGGACATCTGGGATTTGCGGGAGTGGAATGCCTCATCCTGGGAGCAGATGTGGCAGAGGCGGAGGAATTGAGAATAGGGGATGGAATTTTTGCAGGAGGGTGGGTGGGAGGAGGTGTATTCTATGTAGCTGTGGGAGTCAGTGGGCCTGAAATGGACATCAGTTTCTAGCTGTTACCTGAGATGGAAACTGAGAGGTCCAGGAAGGTGCGGGATTACCTGCCTTTTCTTTTTTAAAAGGACAGTTTTGCTTTGTGGCAAAGCATGATATCTGGATAGTGATAGACTATTGCTGATTATTTTATGTGTATCAAGCTGAATGAATTCTCAGAGCATTACAAATGGAGTTCCAACCAAGCACAGCCCTTAGGTGAAGTGGGATTCTCTTTTGACTACAAAGATTATTTTAAGTCCTCAACTGAAATCAGGTGTTGTTCTAATTTTTATTTAAATGTTAAATGTTATGTTATACATATGTATCGTAAATTTCTGAAAGACATTTTTTATAACTGTTCGGTGCAGCTGGACACAGTTTCCCAAAAACACTGCCCACATGGTAGTCCAATATCTAATAAGTTGGTAAGTTTCAATCACTTGTGACTTCAACTTTTAGACAGGAACTGCAGATATGAAATATGTAATTGTACTCAGATGAATTGTAACACATCTGAGCTTCAATGTACTCAGCCTTAAGTAACCCTTCAGAGTTTTATCTCAACACTTCTGGTCCGGGACTAACACGTCTTTACTCTAAGGTCACATAGTTCATAAAATTCCTTTTTTTACACAGCCATCTTATTTCAAGGACTTCACAGAACTGCTCAAAACTCAAAAGTAAAAACTGAAACACAAAAATGCCCCTCCCTAAGGGGCAGCACGGTGGCTCAGTGGTTCGCTCTGCTGTCTCACAGCACCAGTGACCTGGGTTCGATTCCACCCGCGGACAACCGTCTGTGTGGAGTTTGCACGTTCTCCCCGTGTCTGCATAGGTTTCTTCCGGGTGCTCCAGTTTCCTCCCACAGTGCAAAGATGTGCAGGCTAGGTGGATTGGCCGTGGGAAATTATAGTGTTCAGAGATGTGTAGAATAGGGGGATGCTCTGAGGGTCAGTGTGGACTTGTTAGGCCAAAGGGCCTATTTCCGCACTGTAGGGATTCTATGATTCTAAGCTATGGATGTCTCCCTAAACATAAAAAAAACCCAAATTCCAGAATTCTCTAACAAACATAGAGGCCTTGTTATTTATCTCAGTGGATCACTAAATGATTGAAAATAAGCAAAAATCCATACATGGTACATTAAACCAAAATGCTGTAAAGCCATGTCTCAAAAATCTCCATGGCTACAAAATGACTTACAAGTTAGTTATTAACTTTAGATATAAAGAAAACCCACTGGTTACTAACTCAAAAACAAGAAATCCAGTTTACATCACACACCATCCAGAACAAAGCAGCCTGCTTGATCAGCACCACATCCGCAAACATTCACTCCCTCTACCACTGCCACTTGTAACAGCAGTGTGTACCACCAGGTGCACTACAGAAATTCACCAAGGCTCCTTAGAAAGCTTCTTCCAAACCCAAGGCTACTACCATCCAGAAGGTCGAGAGTTGCAAATAAATGCAGCCATGCAAGTTCCCCTCCAAGCCTCTTCCCATCCTGACTTGGAAATATTCACTTGTTCCTTCAGTGTCACTGGATGAAAATCCTAGAACTCTTTCCCTTCCAGCATTGTGGATGTCCCTACACAAAACGAATGTCAAGAGCCACAGTTCAAGAGGCTGCTCACCACCACCTTCTTAAGGGCAACTCGGGATGGATATCAAATGCTGACCAGCCAGTGCCTCACATGAACATTTTTAAAAATAAATTCATTAGTACTGCACTAGCAAAGACAGAAAATTAAAATTATATTTTAATTAGAGAGCCTCTCTTAAGTGCTACACCTTAAAATATTCCACTGTTCAGATCAAATGGCAGCCTCTTGCAGAGCTATCTGCATCATCTACATTGAGAATGTGGTGTGCAGTTGGCTTTCATCCCAATTGCCTATTTGGAGAGAGAGATTAGATAGGCAATGCCTGGATACAGCTTGAATTAATGTAATGCTTTCACTCCACAATAAGCAGCGATATATCCCATGCTGTTAAACTGGCCGTTCATCAATTCTTTAGAGTTTTGTAATGAAACCCACCACAATCATAAGTTGGGTTAAGGAAAACAAACTTTCCAAAATTCAAATATTTGTGAATGTCTCAACTCTCCTGTGATCATCATTTTCAGTTTCTGTCGTGAGACCTTTCCCCCGGCATCTAGTTATGCTCAGAATCAGAGAAGGGTCATAGAGTAAAGGTTAATACTGTACACAAATAGTGATCTATTATTATGCGGCTCTTTCTGGCAGGAAACTTTGCAAATCAACTCCAAGTTATAGCGGCTATTTCCATCCTGTTGGCTGAGTACCAGCTTGAAACCTCAGAGTAACGTAGCCACAGAGTTTGCAGCCTTGCAAACCGATCGACATTTATTCAAGGTGTTGAATTGAGGGCAGGAATAAAGCCTGCTTGTGATGGCCTACACGGTTAAGTAATCCATTTCCGTAAGACGCAGTGTGTCACACACTACATGAGTCAAACAGCTGCTAAATCCCTTCTCTCTGGCAGCTCTTTCCTTCCTCCCTTGTCTCTACCATGTTCATCTCTCTCTCACACATTTCTCCCTCCTTTCCCACACTAGCCAGCTTTTCTCCATACACATTTAACCCTCCCTCATCTCGCTCCTTTTTCTCTTTCTGTTCCCTGGTCACTGACTTCGATCGAGTTGATGCCAGTCCCAAGGTGGGGGCTGGGGATCTGCTGGCGGCGGGGAGACCGTCATCTGTTCAATGGGATCTCGATCCGCTGCTGACCACCGCTTTAAACGAAGCTCCGACGGGCTCGACACATGTCACTCTGCTTTGTCACATGGCGTGTGAGCCAAGGCTCCTCCTGCTTCCTCTCAGGCAGAGGGTGCCCGTGTCCTCCTGCTGCTGCCGCTGCCTGGAGCTCAGCGCTGTCACTGTATCTCCCTGCGGTGAGTTCACTGGGACTGGGGACAAGCCGAGAGCGCAGCTCGGCCTCTTGGTATAAACGCTGCTACCGGGCTCAGCCTGAATTCTCCGCACTTTCACGCAGACCGACGCAGGGAAGGAGAGGGAGATCAGTTCCTCAAGTCCTGGGGCCAGTGCACCCCGAACTGTGTGGACCCTTCAGAGGGGGTGGGGGGAGAATAGCAGCTGGTTAGAGCTGCAGCATTGATGGGGACAGTTTCTGGATGGGGGGGGGCGGGGTGGGAGGGGGAAGGGTCGGTTCCCGGGACAGAGAAGGAACCAAAAATACCATTACATACACATTAGCTACTTCTTTATATCCTGCTGTCTTTGTCTCTCTCTCTCTCTCTCTCTCTGCCGCCACCCACCCCACCATCCTGTCTCCTTGTTTTGCAGAAAAGAAAGTTTCAGTTTTGGGTGGTTTGGGCTCAGTGCCTTCTGTCTCTAACCGTCTGTCTGTCTTTCTCTGTCCCACCCCCCGCCACCGACTCCCGTGCCCCTACTTCTGTCCCAGCCCCTCTCACCGTGCCCCCTTCATCAACACAGACCTAAAACTCTTCCATCTTTACTGACTGACTTCCTCTTTCAAACCACTCGCTTCGTTTCTCTCGCCTCGAAAGGCTGCTTCGTGTAAGTCAGGACTGGGTTTAACCTCTTCGTTGCTAGTCTGACAAAAAAAGATGAGATATGAGAAAGTCAAATTGGACCGCCGGGACAGACCGCATCCGCCGCCCCCGGACAGATCTCCTCCTCCCCAACCACCACCCTCCAGACGGATCTTCCCTTGCCCAAACCCCCGCCCCCGGGGTAGACCAAGGGTACAACCTGGTACCAGGAGTTAAAATATTAGTCTGTCTACTAGGGTTTGTAATGTCTCAGCACGCGTGCCAAGCAAACATTATATGATTATAAATTACCTCTTCATGTAATAATCGTAAAACCATAAACAGGAGCAGGAGTAAAGCATTCACTCCTTGAAGCCTGCTCTACAATTCATTAAGGACATGGCTGATCTGATTGTGACCTTTACCCCCACCTCCAGCCTTAATTCCCTTGTCAGTCAAGTCTTCCTAGCTCAGGCCTGAATAAATCCCATGACCCAGCCACCGGAGCTCTCTGAGGAAGTATTATTACAATGAAACTTTCCAAGACTTTTTAGAAGGCCATTATAAAACACATCAAAATGTATAGAACAAAATATAGGGGCTGATGGCGATTACAGAGATAGAGAGGGATGTCGGGGCCGGCGAGGTTACGTAGATGGGGAGAGGTTGTAAGGTTGGAGGAGGTGACGGAGATAGGGAGGGGTGTAGGGACTGGGGGAGTTTGCGGAGATAGGGCAGTAGGTTCAGGGGCCAGGAGTTATTACTGACATTGTGTATGTTGGTGAGGTTAAGAACATGGATGAGAAATTTAAAATCAAGACACTGCTTGACTGGTTGATTAATGTAGGTGAGCAGGTACTAGAGCAATTGATGAACAGAACTTGTTGTGAGATAACACGTGAACTGTAGGGTTGTAGTTGACCTCAAATTTATGAAGGGTTGGAGACGGGAGATCATCGAGGGTGTGTGTTAGAATAGATGACTGTGAAGGGAGTGAAATGAGTTGAGATATTGCTGTGTCTGGGTGATGTTCTGAAGTTGGGAATAGAAGATCTTAGAGACCTCAAAATTTAACATCGTTTCACGGTCAAATGTGACATGGAGGTGCTAAACAGATTGGCTTCACCTCAGACTGTTGCCGGGGAGATGGATGGAACCCATAGTAGGAAATGAATTCTGGAGCAGGAACCAAAAATGAAGTCTTTATCTCCACAGTAATTAATTGGAGGGAATTTCTGCTCATTCAGTCCTGGAAGTCAGATAACAAATCTGCTAATTTAGTAAGAGTGAAGAGTCAAGAGAGAGGTGGTGGTGAGATGGAGCTGGGAACTGTGGGAAAACAAACAGATAATGTCGTGGAGATGTGATGGAGATATAGCTTGCCGGTGAAAAACAGGAGGAGCTGAGGTCAGATGTTTGGGGTACACCAAGGATAATAATGAAGGCGCAGGAGGAGATGCTATCGCTGCAATTCTCTAGCTACAATTAGAGAAGAATGGAACTGACTGAGAGCTTCAAATTCCTCGGAGTAAATATCAGCAACAGTGGACAGAGATTGCAGAATCATCTGTGTCAGAGGCTGCAGACAGAAGAAGTACCAGGGAATATAATATCTCAATCCTGCATACCTGAGTTTACAATACCGCTCTGAACCAGAGGATTTAATACCTCAGTTCTGCTCACCTGGGATTTACAATATTCCTCTGACCCAAGGATTGTAATACCTCAGCTCTGCATACCTAGGATTACAATATCTCAGCCCTGCTGGGTTTACAATAACATTGTGTACTAGGGATTATAATATTTTAGCCCTGTATACCTGGGATTACGATATCAATGTTTACCTGGATTGTATTATCTCAGTCCTGCATGCCTGAGGTTACAATATTACTCTGTTACCAGGGTTGTAATAGCTCAGCCTTGTATACCTTTTTTTAAAAATTTGATTCGATTTATTATTGGCACATGTACCAAGATACAGTGAAAAGGATTGTTTCGTGTGCTATCCTGGCAAATCATATCTTACATAAGTACATCAGAGTGATATAACAGAATGCAGAGTGTAGTGTTACAGCTATAGAGAAGGTGCAGAGAAAGTCATGAGAGGTCTGTTCAGAAGTCTGATGACAGCAGGGAAGAAGCTGTTCTTGAATCTGTTGGTATGTGTTTTCAGACTTTTATATCTCCTGCCCGATGGAAGAGGGAGGAAGAGCATTTAACCGGGGTGGGAGGGGTCTTTGGTGATGTTGGCTGCTCTCCCGAGGCTGCACAAAGTATAGATGGAGTCACTGGATGTAAGGTCGGCTTTTGTGATGGAGTGTGGTGTGTTCACAACTGTGTGTCATTTCTTGTGGTTTTGGGCAGAGCAGTTGCCATACCAAGCTGTGATGCATCAGAATAAGATGCTTTCTATGGTGCATCTATAAAAGTTGATAAGACTCATTGTGGACATACCGAATTTCCTTAGCCTTCTGAGGAAGTAGAGGCATTGATATAATTTCCTGATGATATCGTTGATGTAAGTGGACCAGGACAGATTGTTGCTGATATTTACTGCTAGGAATCGGAAACTGTCAAGTATCTCCACCTCAGCACCATTGTCTTCCGCTCTACTTCCTAAAGTTGATGACCAGCTCCTTTGTTTCGCTGATATTGAGGAAGAAATTGTCTTTCAACCATACCACTAAGCTCTGTATCTCTTTCCTGTACTCGTCTCGTCACTGTTTGAGATCTGACTAACTACAGTGGCGTTATCAGCAAATTTGTAAATTAAGTTAGAGCAGAATTTGGCCACACAGTAATGAGTGTATAAGACGTATAGTGGGGGCTGAGTACAAGCCTTGCGGTGCACCAGTGTTAAGGATTATTGAGGAGGTGTTGTCACGTATCCAGACTGATTGTGCCTATGGGTTGTAGATTGTAGAGGGGGGCAGCAGAGCCCCAGGTCTTGGAGTTTTGAGATGAATTTCGTTGGACTTATGGTATTGAAGCTGGAGCTAAAGTCAATAAATAGGAATGTGATGTAGGTATCCTTGTTAGCCAGATGGTCCAGGGATGAGTGTAGGGCTAGGGAGATGGCATTTGCTGTGGACCCATTGCTTGCTAAAGTTAATTGTAGAGGATCAAGGCAATCTGGGAAGCAGGATTTGATGTGAGCCATTACTAACCTCTTGGAGCACTTCTTAATGATGGATGTCAGAGCCACAGGTTGATAGCTATTAAGACGTGCTGCCTGACTTTTCTTTGGCTTTGGGATGATAGTGCAACAATCTGTCCTGGTCCATCTATGTCAACACTATGGTCAAGAAAGCACATCAATTCCTCCAGTTCCTCAGAAGGCTAAGAGATTTCGATGTGTCCACAATGAGTCTTACCAATTTTTATAGATGCACCAGAGAAAGCATCTTCTTCCCACTTTGAAGCAGGTGGGAACTTCAGATCAAAGTACCAAGAGGTTAAGGATGTCTGCAAATACTCCCACAAGCAAGACCATACAGGATCTGAGTGCACAGCTGGGGACTCCATTTGGGCCAGTCACTTTCCTTGAGAGTGAATCCACAGAGGCTGATCTGACATCTGTGGCAATGACAGTGGGTACAGGTGCACCTGAAGCTGTTAGAGCAGGTAACATCATTTCACTGACCTGTTCAAAACAAGCAGAGAACGCATTAAGCTTATCAAGAGGGTGGGGGATGTATTGTTGCCAGCAATTCTACTCCACCTTGCTTTGTACCCCATTTCAATGCTTAAGCCTTGCCACATTTGACGTGCGTTTGTGTTGTTGGTCTGGGACTCGAATATAGTCTGAGTTTGTCTCTTGACATCCCTGGCAGCTTTGCGAAGGTCATACCTAGATTCCCTGTAAAGATCAGGATCATCCGACTTGAACGACTGAGACCTGGATTTCAGGATGGAGTGGATCTCCTGGTTCATCCAAGGTTTCCGTTTGGGAATACTTGGAATTATTTCTTTGGCACGCAATCTTCCGTGCACTTGCTGATGAAGTCTGTGATGGTAGTAGCATTCTCATTTAGGTTAGCCGCTTAGTTTTTGAATATAGACTAGACCACCAACTCCATACCTGAATTTACAATTATTACTCTGAACGAGGGGATATAATATATCCAAACCTGGAATTACAATATCGCTGTGCACCAGGAACTGTATTATCAAATCTTCATTCCTGGGATTGCAATATCTTTTTGCTTCAGGGATTATATCTCAGCAAGTCTGGCTGGCATCATCAGTGGACAGAAAGCAGAGTTAATGTTTTGGGTCCACTTAGTTTCTTCAGTAATTTCTGATTTTGTTTCAGATGTCTTTGCAGACATTATAATATTATAAAAGAAAACATTCTTGGAATTCTAATATCTCAGCTGTGTGTAGTAGCATTGGAATATTTTAGCTCAATCCCAATCCTGGGATTGTAATACCACAATGTACCGGTGTTGCAATATTTTGGCTCAGCACACCTGGGATTGTAAGGTTGCCCTGCATTTCAAGGGGTTGTAATATCTTGGCATTGAACAGCTGGAGTCATGTTACCTCAGCCCTGTATGCTTTGGGTTTGTAATATCTCAATTATCCACAACTGCTGACTTATCTTCATATGAGCAGATTGAAACCAGGGGACAGTGAAAGATGAACTCTTAAGGCTGCTGTATACGGACGTGAAGGGGTTAATGCAGAAGAGTGCCTGAAGCACCACCCACTATCTTGACATCATGTGGGCTGAGTGGGAGACCAGCTGAGCATCTAAGACACAACCCCAGCTCCTGGGCCTTCCTCACAGTCTGGGTAACAATGTCTATTTGTCAATGTCACATGTACCTATCATTTAAAGAAGTTCAGTTTGCTCAAGACAAAAGCTTTGTCCCTTTTAGACTACCAGGAGATTTTCCTCCAACACACTTTACGGCAGGGGGGGTTGTCCTGTAGATCTTGACTGGGAAAGAGGATGGTGACAGCAAACCTACTGGATAGTTCATACAACACGACGAGCAGGAATAAGGGTTCACTTTCCCATATTCTACAGCTCCAACAAGTGAGTGGCATTGCATTCTTGAACCAGCTGGCAGATCAGACCTGAGTGTCTGTCTGCTTTGCAGCACAAGGACATTTGAAATCAAATATCCTTTTCATTTGTCAATTTACCTTTCCCATTTAAAATGCTGCAAGTGATGCTCGCGACTTTCCTACTTCCTATGAGATGGATATTCTAGAAAAGAACTTACCTTTTATTCAACATCTTTTACATCCTAGGGATTTTCCTAAAGTTTTCACCATTTTTACATGTGATGTAAAAAAACAACTAAACACAACAGCACAGCAAACTCGCAAAACAGCACACAGACTTTGAACATATTATAACGAGGAAGCCATTCAGCAGATTGTGTCTGTGCTGTGCATTTGAAAAAACCTGTCTGATTAGTCCCACCTGCTTTCTCAAATAGCTCGACAAATAATAAATTGGTTTCTATCAATGCAGTTCGTGATACAAGTTTCAGGACCAAACTGATAGTGCAGATTCCCTCAGCACTTATCCTACAAAAGAGAACCATCCTAACAGTGCGAAGCTCACTCAGTACTGATCCCCTGACAGTGCATTTGTCCCTCAGTACTGACCCTCTGCCAGTGCAGTACTCCGTCTGCGCTGACCCTCTGCCAGTGCGGTGCTGCCTCAGAATCTGGGCCAAGCTGTTTACAGACAGACAGTGTGCCTGGGCCTTTCTCATTATATTTAAAACCACAAGCAGCTGAAAAATTGTTCAACAACAGGAAACAATGTTGCTTTACAAATGGCAGTTCACCAGACCTACTCCTTTCAAATAAATTCCTCTCCTCTTCAGCATCGCGTTCTTGTCACTATTTGCCTGCTCTTGGGCAGTCCCTGCAAATGACTAACCTGAGGGTGTGGGGTACCTGACTGTATTGGGGGGTACTGGACTGTAACCCAGGGGTATGGGGGATACAAGATTGAAACCCGGAGGTTGGGGGGGTACAGGACACTAATCCGGGGATGTTGTGGGAGAGGGGTGGCACGTGACTGTCCTCTACATGGTTGGAAGGGTGGGTAAGAGATCGTAAACTGGGCCCCCTTACATGTGACTGTCAGCTGAAGGTGCGAGGAGGAGCTACATAATGAAAAATACTTTCACTGCCTCAGAATATTGGCAAGTTCATTCCCAGTATTTCTCAAAATGTAAGTT
This sequence comes from Stegostoma tigrinum, assembly GCF_030684315.1. Classification (NCBI taxonomy): domain Eukaryota; kingdom Metazoa; phylum Chordata; class Chondrichthyes; order Orectolobiformes; family Stegostomatidae; genus Stegostoma; species Stegostoma tigrinum. The sequence goes on from NC_081395.1 coordinate 2,089,796, forward strand.
GGAAACTGAGACACCAGTTTGTACACAGTAAAGCTAAATCAAGGATGTTGGCTTCTCCTTATCTGGAAAGCTTCATGTTTAGAAATCATGTAGAATCACCAATACTGGCTGAATATTTGAGAGAAAATTTCTGAATAATAAATGTAACTTGGTTTTATTTCTAAAGTAGTTCCTCCAGCTCCAAGTTATTGTTACAGTGGGTTATTGTCCATATTTTTGAAGGTTAAAAGAAATCAAGAAACTTTGATCACTATTTTGGTTTTGACTGAGTCCCTCCATTGAGCACCCATCTGAAAAAGGGAGTCTGTCTATCACAGATGCTTCCTGTGAGCCAAGGTTGAGCAGGTAACCAGACTTTGAGAGGAGGATTTGAGGTCCCAGAGAGATATTGTGTAGTCACTGAATGGTTCACACTAACTAGGTTATTTGGGTCTTCCTGAGCTGAATGACTATCAGCGAATGAAGCGGATTGTTTCATGGAGATGCTCCCATGCTGAGTGAGTCAGAACCTTCAGCAGTCAGTCAGCCCCAGATCCCCAACAATGACACAGCGATGCCTCCTATCCTGTCATTAACATGTAAGTGGGGGGGTGCACTCTGCTTTATCTTAAGCGCCAAGTGCCCCTGAAAAACAATGTGATTTGTTTGACATTTGCAGCACATGCTGGTGTCTTATCAAATAGCTGGGAACCTGTGTTCGTGTGAAAAAGTGATGACAGGCTTCATTCCAGCAAGACAGATATCAGGGTCCCAGTCCTTGATACTGACTGTCTGCCTTCGGCTCTGACTGACTGACTGATCAGAACTAAGACCAGTTACCCTCTACTCGAAGAAACCCCTCCCTCTCCACTGCCCAGAGAGACCCATTGCCCACTCTCCTCCAGCCAGAGCGATGTCCTTTCCCCCCGCCCCCGACCTCGCTCTCCTGTACCCGGAGAGACACCGCCCCACACTCCTCCAGCTGAGCTGGGGGTGCAGGGAGATGGGGGAGTCGGGCTCAGGGTGCAGGTGAGGGAGGCAGTGGAGTCAGGCTGGGAGGCGGGGTGGTGTGCAGGCTGGGGGTGGGAGACTGGGGCTCCGGGCCTGAGGGGAGGGCGGGGGGGAGGTGGGGGAGGCGGGCTGGGGGCTGAGAGATGAAAGAGTTTGCTGGTGGTGGAAGGTGGTGTAGGCATTAGGCTGCAGTAGGCCATGAGCTGAGATCCAGCACCTGGTGTGTGTTTGAGGAATGGGGAGAACGGTCATGGTCAGGAGCTAGTGCAGAGAGGCCCAAATGGGTGAGTGGCACCAGACATTGATGGGATCTTTCCTGAATTTGTTGTTCTTAGGACCCTGTGAGTAAAGAGCCACCATGACTGATGTGATGATCAACAGCTGTAAGGCTTCTGCTGAAGAAATGGGTCTCAAACATGATGACAACAGGCTGCCCTTCCAGGTACAGATACCAAGTGGAGGAGGGTGCGGGGACAAAGGGGAACACTGTGTGAGGTGGGGGGGGAGTGAACTGACTGGGGGCAGTGTGGGTGGGAGCGCGGGTGAACTGACTGGGGGCAGTGTGGGTGGGAGCGCGGGTGAACTGACTGGGGGCAGTGTGGGTGGGAGCGCGGGTGAACTGACTGGGGGCAGTGTGGGTGGGAGCGCGGGTGAACTGACTGGGGGCAGTGTGGGTGGGAGCGCGGGTGAACTGACTGGGGGCAGTGTGGGTGGGAGCGCGGGTGAACTGACTGGGGGCAGTGTGGGTGGGAGCGCGGGTGAACTGACTGGGGACAGTGTGGGTGGAAGCGCGGGTGAACTGACTGGGGGCAGTGTGGGTGGGAGCGCGGGTGAACTGACTGGGGGCAGTGTGGGTGGGAGCGCGGGTGAACTGACTGGGGGCAGTGTGGGTGGGAGCGCGGGTGAACTGACTGGGGGCAGTGTGGGTGGGAGCGCGGGTGAACTGACTGGGGGCAGTGTGGGTGGGAGCGCGGGTGAACTGACTGGGGGCAGTGTGGGTGGGAGCGCGGGTGAACTGACTGGGGGCAGTGTGGGTGGGAGCGCGGGTGAACTGACTGGGGGCAGTGTGGGTGGGAGCGCGGGTGAACTGACTGGGGGCAGTGTGGGTGGGAGCGCGGGTGAACTGATTCGGGAGGGGGAAGCTGAGTGTGGAGAGGTCTTGGGGGTGACATTGGGTGGTGGGGTGCAGGGAAGTGCTATGATAAGGAGTGGCAGATAGCATGGGAATCAGTGGGCAAATCAGTGAGGTAGGGGTGTCAATGTGAGAAACAGGGAGCTGGTGCTAGAGAACAGACAGAGTGAGGGGTGGGATGTGAGATGGTGGGAGATGGAAAATTGTGTGAGAGGTGGCTGGTGACAGGGAGGCTGTATGTAATGGTGGGGAGAGATGAGAGATGGGCAGATGATGATCTCCAAGAGTTTTATTTTTGCCAGTCTAGAAGAAATTTATTTTTATATAAATGTATAAATAACTTGTTGAATCTGTGCTGCTGAGTTCCTGAGAAATCAGAGTTCTTGGCACAGAATCAAATGGATTGTTTGGGAAATGATTGTCTGCCAAGTCGATGTGCTTTGCTGACGGGCCTCCTCCTGTGCCCGATTCCATAGTTTTCCACTGCCTTTAAACCTGTTAGTGACTGAAGTACCTTCCTAACCTGCTTCGCATTCACACTCATTCCTCTGCTGTGAGTGGTCCCCATTCAGCTATCTTCCCTGATATATGAATTCGGCCTCCCTCAAGCCTGCTCTGCCATACTATAGTATCATGGCTGATCTGATTACTGACCATTCCTGCTCATACCTGATTCGCTTCCTTGTTAGTCAAGAATCTCTTTAGATCTGCTGTTATGATCCCTGTTGACGGTATGACAGGACAAGTCAGATCCCAGAGTCAAACCTGGTCTGATAGATCTTTAGTCACTGAGCTGGTCACCGAAACTTAGTTACAGAAGGCATCAACCAAACAGCTCTTTATTAGACACAGCATCAAAATGAGGAAAAAAAACATATTCAGCTGTCTAGATTTAGAATAGAACAAAGAACAAAGAAAATTACAGCACAGGAACAGGCCCTTCAGCCCTCCAAGCCTGCGCCAATCCTTTATCTAAACCTCTCGTCTATTTTCCAAGGATCTGTATCCCTTTGCTCCCTGCCCATTCATGTATCTGTCTAGATACATCTTAAATGACGCTATCATGCCCACCCCCTACCACCTCCGCTGGCAATGCACTCCAGGCACCCTCCACCCTCTGCATAAAGAACTTTCCACGCATATCTCCCTTAAACTTCTCCCCTCTCACCTTGCAATTGTGATCCCTAGTAATTGATAGCAAGCTTCTTGCTATCCACCCGTCTATACCCCTCATGATTTTGTTGACCTCAATCAGGTCCCCCCCTCAATCTCCGTCTTTCTAATGAAAATAATCCTAATCTACTCAAACTCTCTTCATTGCCAGCACCATCCATGCCAGGCAACATCCTGGTGAACCTCCTCTGCATCCTGTCCAAAGCATCCACATCCTTTTGGTGATGTGGCAACCAGAACTCTACGCAGTATTCTAAATGTGGTCGAACCAAATTCCTAGAGAACTGTAAGAATGACCTGCCAACTCTTGTACTCAATACCCCATCCAAGGAATGACAGCATGCCGTCTGCCTTCTTGACCACTCTATTGACCTGCATTGTCACCTTCAGGGAATAATGGACCTGAACACCCAGATCTCTCTGTTCATCAATTCTCCCTAGGACTTTTCCATTTACCATATAGTGCACTCTTGAATTGGATCTTCCAAAATGCGTCACCTCGCATTTGCCTGGATTGAGCTCCATCTGCCATTTCTCCACCTAACTCTCCAATCTATCTATATTCTGCTGGATTCTCTGATAGTCCCCTTCACTATCTGCGACTCCACCAATCTTAGTGTCATCTGCAAACTTGCGAATCAGTCCACCGTTATCTTCCTCCACACCATTTACATATATCACAAACAACAGTGGTCCCAACACGGATCCCTGTGGAACACCAGTAGTCACAGTTCTCCATTTGGAGAAACTCCCTTCCACTACAACTCTCTGTCTCCTGTTGCCCAGCCAGTTCTCTATCCATTGAGCTAATACACCCTGGACCCCATGCGACTTCACTTTTTTCAGCAACCTACCGTGGGGAACCTTTTCAGCCTTACTGAAGTCCATGTATATGACATCTATAGCCCTTCCCTCATCTATCAACTTTGTCACTTCTCAAAGAATTCTATCAAGTTGGTAAGACATGACATTCCCGGCACAAAACCATGTTGCCTATCACTAATAAGCCCATTTTTTCCCCAAATGTAAATAGATCCTGTCCCTCAGTATCTTCTGCAGTAGCTTCCCCACCACTGATGTCAGGCTCACCGATCGATAATTACCTGGATTATCCTTGCTACCCTTCTTAAACAAGGGGACAACGTTAGCAATTCTCCAGTCCTCTGGGACCTCACCCGTGCTCAAGGATACTGCAAAGATATCTGTTAAGGTCCCAGCTATTTCCTCTCTCACGTCCCTCAGTAACCTGGGATAGATCCCATTCGGACCTGGGGACTTGTCCACCCGAATGCCTTTTAGGATACCAAACACTTCCCCACCCCCAATTATGCGACTTGACCTAGAATAATCAAACATCTATCCCTAACCTCAACATTTGTCATGCCCCTCTCCTCAGTGAATAACGACACAAGTACTCATTAAGAATCTTACACTCATTTTCTCTGACTCCTTGCATAACTTCCCTCCTTTGTCCTTAAGTGGGCCAACCCTTTCTCTAGTTACCCTCTTGCTCCTTATGTATGAATAAAAGGCTTTGGGATATTCCTTAACTCTGTTTGTTTGCTAAAAATATTTCATGACCCCTTTTAGCTCTCTTAATTCCTTGTTTCAGATTGGTTCTATATTCCCTATATTCTTTCAAAGCTTGGTCAGTTTTCAGTCGCCTGGACCTTACGTATGCTTCCTTTTTCCTCTAGTCTGACAATTTCACCTATCATCCATGGTTCCCTAATCTTGTCCTTTCTGTCCTTCATTTTCACAGGGACATGTCTGTCCTGCATTCTAATCAATCTCTCTTTAAAAGCCTCCCACATATCATATGTGGATTTACCCTCAAACAGCTGCTTCCAATCCACATTTCCTAGTTCCAGCCAAATTTTGCTACAGTTAGCCTTCCCCCAATTCAGCACTCTTCCTTTAGGACCACTCTCGACTTTGTCAATCAGTATTCTAAAACTTAAGGAATCGTGACCACTATTCCCAAAGTAATCCCCTACTGAAACTTCAACCATCTGGCTGGGCTCATTCCCCAGCACCAGGTCCAGTATGGCCCCTTCCCAAGTTGGACTATTTACATTCTGCTCCATAAAACCCTCCTGGATGCTCCTTACAAATTCTGCTCCATCTAAACCCCTAACACTAAGTGAATCCCAGTCAATGTTGGGAAAATTAAAATCTCCCATCACCACCACCCTATTGCTCCTACATCTTTCCATAATCTGACTATATTTGTATCTCTATCTCACACTTGTTGTTGGAAGCCTGTAGTACAGCCCCAATATTGTTACTGCCTCTTCCTGTTTCTGAGCTCTGCCCATATTGCCTCACTGCTCGAGTCCTCCATAGTGCCCTCCTTCAGCACAGCTGTGATATTCTCTTTGACCAGTAATGCAACTCCTCCACCCATTTTACCTCCCTCCCTATCCCTCCTGAAGCATCTATATCCTGGGATATTTAGGTGCCAATCTTGCCCTTCCCTCAACAAAGTCTCAGTAATAGCAATAACATCATGCTCCCACATACTAATCCAAGCCCTAAATTCATCTGCCTTACCTACTACACTTGTTGCTTTAAAACAAATGCACCTCAGACCACCTGTCCCTTTGCGTTCATCATCTGCTCTGTGCCTCCTCTTCCCTTTTAGTCACAGTGACTTCATTATCTAGTTCCTTACAGGCTTTAGTTACTACCTCCTTACTGTTCACTAACCTCCACATTTGGTTCCCATCTCCCTGCCACATTAGTTTAAACCCTCCCCAATACCATTAGATTCTCCTCCTCAATACTGTTAGAAAAATCTCAAATCAAACACCAAGACAAAATTTCAACCTATTCTCAACACCATTGCTTCATAACAAATCTAGAGGTTACATTTCATTCTAAAAATCTTTAACATTCATTTTTATGTTTCCCTGTCTTGTGAACTGTGGTGTCATTTCATATAAACATACCAACTGAAAGTTTAGACTTCCTGAGCTGCTAAAGGTTGCAGATTCGTGGTCTACATATTGCACGAATTAAACTTTTCTATTTCCTTAATGACTCTGAAAATAACTTTACAAAAAAAATTTGCTGCTTCTGACCCCAGTCAGATCTCCTCTGAACAGCTTAAAAATGTTCAAATGCCATACAAAGAAAACTCAAACCTCGAAGTGAAACTGGAAGAAAACTGAGGCGGCACAGTGGCTCAGTGGTTAGCACTGCAGCCTCACAGCGCCAGGGACCCAGGTTCAATTCCAGCCTCGAGTGGCTGTCTATGTGGAGTTTGTACATTCTCCCCGTGTCTGCATGGGTTTCCTCCGGATGCTCCGGTTTCCACCCACAGTCCAAAGATGTGCGGGTTAGGTGGATCGGCCATGCTAAATTGCCCGTAGTGTTCAGGCGTGTGTGGGTTATAGGGGGATGGGTCTGGGTGGGATGCTTCAAGGGTCAGTGTGGATTTGTTGGGCCGAAGGGCCTGTTTCCACACTGTAGGAAATTTAATCTAAAACATTTTCTGCCTCAAAGCTATGGATGTTTCCCCTAAGCCTAAAAGGCCTTATGCCTGTAAATTTCTAACAGACCTGAAAAGCATAATGGTTTACTTTACTAAATTGTAAGGTAAACAATGGCTACAGAAATACTCACAAGTTAATTATTAACTTCAGATATGCAGAAAACCCACATGTCACAATTTCAAAATCCAAAAATCCCCACATGACACAAATGTTATTAAAACACATCTAAATCACACATTCTACATCACAGTATAAATCCTGGCCTCGTTAAGTTGTGACCTGTCAATCTTGCACAGGTCTCACTGACCCTGAAATCTAACACACACCCTACTGCACCATTTCTCCAGGCATGTTTTCATTCTCTCAATCATCCTATTTTCTAGTCACATCATACTTGGCGCACTCCTGAGATGGCTGCATTAGATTAGATTAGATTCCCTATGGTGTGGAAACAGGCCCTTTGGCCCAACAAGTCCACACGAGGTCCTGCTTGCCTCTTACCTCTTGCCCCACTCCCTAAACTCTAATTTTAGGACCACTTCCCTCTTCTTTTTTTACCTACATGGTTGCTGTCAGGATGGACAACTCCATCCTTGATTCTGGCACCAGAGAGGAAGCATACAATGGCTAGGGCCACAGAAATGCCTGTCTGCTTCCCTATCAAATGGCCTTTCACTTGCTGAGAGGTTGGGGGAAGAGAGAGGGAGAGTGGGGAGAGTGTAAGAGATGGAGTACTTCTCCAATTTGCAGGTAAGTGATGGCTTGCACGTCCCACTCTGGACTGTTTCCAAACTGGTCTGCTGCTACTCCGATCCACGGTTCAGTCTTATTCTGGCTGTATTTTTTCAAGTGCCCTGCTATAACCATTGTAATCTTTCCCTGTTAAACTAACTGGCTTGTAGTCGCCTGCATTCTGTCTCCAGCATCCAGGGAATTTTGGAAAATTAAAGCTAATGTATCAACTACCAGACAACAAGGTGTAGAGCTGGATGATCACAGCAGGCCAGGCAACATCATAGGAGCAGGAAGGTTGATGTTTCGAGCCTAGATCCTTTTTCTGAAGAAGGGTCTAGGCCCGAAATGTCAGCCTTCCTGCTCCTATGATGCTGCTCAGCCTGCTGTGTTCATCCAGTTCTGCACCTTGTTACCTCAGATTCTCTAGCATCGACAGTTCCTACTATTTCTGTATCAACTACCAGCCACTTCTCATACCAGAGAATGAAGCCTGCAAGATACAGGGATTTGTTGAATTTCTGTTCTTATGATTTTCTTGGTACCGTCTCCCTGGTGATTACAATTTAAGTTCCTTGTTCCCTTTCAACCTCTCATTCACAGTTATTTCTGGGGTGTTATTTGTATCCACTACAGTGAAAACATATGCAAATTATCTGTTCAATTCATCTGCCATTTCCTTATTTTAGATTATTAGTCCCCAGGCACTGTCTCGAGAGGCCTAGCATTACTTTAGGTACAGTTTTCCTTTTTGTATCCTGGTAAAAACCTATATTACATGTTTATATTTCTCAATCTAGTAATTCCTTCCTTATTAACCTTTTTAGTCATTCTTCATTTGTCTCTATCCTGTCCAATCTTTGAACTTGTCATTCAGTTTTGCACGATCATATGCTGCTGTTTTCAATTCCACCCAATCTTCAGCCTCTTCACTTAGCATGTTCTACCACTGGAATCCTCCCTGCTCGCTGAATGTCTCTTTTCCTGAGTATTCTGAAATATCTCCTCAAATCTCTGCCATTTTATTTCTACTAGATTTGTTCTACTGGCTCTCTTTGTGGCCGTGTGATCTAAGATTCACATTTTTTTCACTCAATCACTCCTGGATCGACTCCTGACATACTCCTCGATCACTCCTGATATATCCTGTGGTTGCAGGAGGCACTATGGTTCCTGTCCCACCCCCCCCAGTCAGGGTCGGGGGTGAGACTGCAGGTCCTCTATAACGCCATGGGGATGGGCTGTTGATCCAGCACTGCCACACCACCCCCACCCCCAGGAGAGACTGGGTCTTGAACCACTCCAATGGGGTGTTGGGGAGGGATGACTGTGGGCCCTGTCCCAACCCTCCAAGGAGGTTTGGGGGATGGAGGGAAGACTGTGGATCCTGTCTCACTGATCAGTGAAGCGGGGGGGATTCTGTGGGTCCAGAACCAGCCCCAACCTCCCCTCCTCCCCCAAAGAGAACTTATGGGTCCTGTAAGCACCCTGCCCAGAGGACGGACTGTTCCTGTACCATTCCCCCCCACCTCACCCAGGAAAGACTGTGGGTCTCCTTTAGGTTTTATACAAACAGTAAATTTCAGTTAAAGGGTGAGTGGGGCTGAATACAAACCAACTTCATTTGGATCAAAGCAAAATATTTAATTAAACTCCACTAGGCTTTTCAAAAAACTGAACTGGGAGTAGGAGAGTAGCCCAGAGTAATTATAGTAACTATGTGTGCAATAAACAGAGGCAGCTAGATCTAACCTAGAAGTATATTAAGAATTAAGTGCTCTACTCACCAAATCCTCATGATCCACTACTCAAAGTGACAGTCCAATGTTCAGGAACAATGGGTACAAGACAGTATTGAGCTGGGACTGATAAGAGCAGCTTTACCTGGAGGCTTTTCCTGTCCTTCTCACATTTACAGTCTTTTCCATTCTCTCTCTCTTTTTTTTGTGGTTGCTCCCTGTTGGCCCGCTGTGAGGAAGACACATTCCATCTCAAATTCTTGCAGCTCCTTGGCCTCACTCCAGCTTCAAATGTTCCTGTAAATTCTCTTAATTATCTGTCCGTTCAATATTACTGTGTGACCTTAATCACCATTAATGCATTAATATGAAGTCTCCCTCAAGCAGTTTGCACTTCACAGGGGCCTGCACCATCATTGCACTTGTGCTCTGTTCCTCCTGATGGAAGGCACAATGATTTGGCTCCATGAGTGAGGAGTTTGAGGGTTCAGGGGCTACAAATGGTGCCTAGAGGGGTCAGTGCGTGTGAACTGTCGGAGAACTCTGGGTTTAGTGTATCGGTCAGTTGGCCTTTGGGTTAGGCAAAACGGAGTTGTCCAAAGCCATCAGTTTTGAATTTGGTTTTACAGACAATGCCCCTCCAGTGAGTAAACCTCCCATTTCGACCAGCAATAATACACGTTCACTCATCTACACTACACTAGCTCCTAGGTTCCTTCCTACTCTGGAGGAGAAGCTTAACTATTCCTTTGGGCCCTGAGCCAGCAGAGTGAATCTGCACCAGTCCAGCTCCACTAAACCAAGGTTTAGTAATTTAACAAAAAGACTAAGCATTAATAAACTTGCAGAAGCACTGAGTAACTGGAAAGTAATTCTCAATAATCTAGGTTTTTCTCCCCTCTTTTTCTCCGATGAACGCCTCATCGTCTCCCCTCCCTTATCTCCAATCCTCTCACCTGTTTCCATCTTTTTTCTCCTCCTCCCACTTTCTCCCAAACTGGCTTCCCATATCTCTTTCCCTCTCCTGTACTGTCTATGTCCAACTCGTGCTTTCCCTTTCTCATATTCTGTTCTGTCTCTCTCTGCTTCCCATATCTCGCCATGTCCCTGTCTCTTTCTTTTTGCCTTCCACGTATCTCTGTTTCTCTCTCTCCCCTACACTGTCACTCCATGTCTATCTCTTTTTCAATCTCTGCCACTCTGTCTCTCCCTGTCCCCCACCCACTCTGTCTCTCCATGTCCCTATCTCTCTCCCAAACCCCACTCTGTCCCTCCATTTTCCTCTCTCCCCCGCCACTCTGTCTCTCCCTCTCTCCCTGCCCAATCTGTCTCTCCATTTCCCTTTCTCTCTGTCCCACTGTGTCTCTTCCTGTCTTCCTCCCCCTGTCTCTCCCTCTCTCCCTGCCCAATCTGTGTCTCCATTTCCCTTTCTCTCTGTCCCACTGTGTCTCTTCCTGTCTTCCTCCCCCCCCCCTCCAACTCTGTCTCTCCATGTCCCTATCTGTCTCCCCCACATATTCTCCTTCATCATCCTATCTCTCTTCCACACTCCATGTCTCTGTCTCTCTCTGCATCTTCCTCTCTCTCCATGTCCCTTTCTCTCTTCCCTGCTCTGTCTCTCCTAGATCTTCCCTGATCCCTGTGATTCCTATGAAGGTCAGTGCAAACTCAAGGACCGCCTGCCATCCATTGTGGTGGAGCCAACTGACGTGAGTGAGGTGGAGAGCGGGGAGCTGCGCTGGCCCCCAGAGGAGTTTCTCATGGCAGAGCAGGGAGGCGAGGGAGAGGGTCTGGTCCCCCAGGCTGGAGAGAGAGTCCAGGCTGATACAGAGCCAGGTACGTTGGGGAGGGAGGGAGGGAGCGATTGCGGGGACAGAGCAGGGTGAAGTCAGAGGAATGGGAGATTATTGAGGGAAGAGAGTATTGTTAGGTTGGGGTTGGAGGAAGTAAGTTGAAGCAAGCTAGGGCTGTGGTATTTGCTGGTGGGACCAGCATTCATTGTCCCTCCCTTGTTACCCCTTGAGAGGGTAGGGGTAAGCTGCCTTCTTGAACCATTGCAGTCATCTGGTGATGGTTGACCCATAATACCCTGAGGGAGTGAATTCCAGGATTTTGATCCAGTGACACTAAGGGAATAGTAATATATTTCCACATCGGGATGATGAGTAACTTATTGAGAGGGGTATCGAATGTGGGGATATTGAGTGAGGAATGTGGGGAGCAATGTAGGGGGTATTTGAGTGCAATGTGGGTGAATTTTGGGTGCAATGGTGGAGAAGTATTGCCAAGTCACTGACCTAATGCCCTGTTTCTGTGCAGTAACAGGGGGGGTGAAGACCCAGGAGAATGTGGAGCCAGGACAGAGTCTGAGCTCTGACCCCCAACTGCCCAGCAATGCACTCATCCAACCTGGTCAGACTTTGGCAAAATGAACTCAAGTCACGGTGTATTTTGTCGAGCTTTGGAGAATTTTTATACAACACAGGCCTGTTAATCTGAAATGGGCACCTACCCCCACCCCCAACTTGTCTGTCTGTCTAATCGGCAGCACCCCCCCCCCCCCCACCTCCCTCCCCCGGAGCAGGACTCCGATGAAGCTTTTCCAGTTGAAGACAGCTCCTCCAGTTGCTGAGAGAGCAGTCCTCACAGCCTGCTGTCCTTTACAAAGGGTGAGATGAAGCTTCAATTTTGTATGTTGTTTTTGAGTTTGATTTTGATTCTATGTAAAACTCGATCTTTGATTATCATCTTCCAGTCTGACAGGATTAGTTACAACATGTTAAAACTGTCCAGGAACAGGCCCGTTGGGCCATGATGATTTTTACTGGAAGAATTTTACTTTTGTTTTTATTGAAGTTACTTTTTTTTTGCTGTGCACTCTGGGTGTTTCACACACTCTCTGATCGACACTGAGTTAGAGCGCTGTGGTTAGGCCTCAGCTCGCACCACTGCTACTTTCAGACACATTCTTTGCTCAGCCTAGAAAACATGCCCAGCCATTGGGGAACTGCTGGCACCACACCCTTCGTAAAACCACATACCCGTCCTCCCCAAATTTCCCACAGAATCCTTCTTGTGGCTACCAACTCTCAGAAATATGGCATCAGCATGACAGGTTTCGGCTGTAAATCCCATCTTTGTGGCTGCTGTCTTTCACTCCTTATTGAAAAGTCAGTCGGTTTCCAGTAAGAAGGAAGCTCAGCATTCGGGAAACCTCCATATGCCGTTGCCTTGCCCTCTGCTCCCAGTCTCTGCCCTTCTGCTCTCACAAGCAGGTGTTATCAGACCTGCTGAGCATCACCAGCGTTTTCTATTTTTATTCTGGTTTCCAATATCCATAGAATTTTACCTCAATGCCACATCTCCCAAACTTCAGAATTTTTCACCAATTTGCATTCCATTTGTTTCTGTTCAGTGTTGGGGGGGGGTGTGGATTCTGGAAAGGGGTCATTATGTTGACGTGAGAATGAAAATATTTTGCTGTGTCTGCAGCTCCAGCTGCACCCAGAGTTTGTATATAGTTTTACTGGTGATTTCATTATCCTCCCCTTTGCTTTCTCCTTTCCCACCATCACAACCCCTCGTCAACATTGTCATGCCACAGTTTTGCTGTAAAGTTAATGATTTAATAAAGTTCTTTGTTGGTTTTTACTCGAAATTCTGTCTGAGCACTGCCACCTCCTCACTCTACATCTGGTTTATCTGGTCCAGCATTTATTACCAATCCCTACATGGCCAGAGGGCAGTTAGGTCAGTCACACTGCTGTGGACCTGGAGTTACAAGTCGGACAGACCTGGTAAGGGCAACAGATTTCCTTTCTAAAGAACATTGGCCATCAAAACGGATTTCAACAACAACTGATGATAATTTAGTGATTAGTTCTGTGACTAAGTTTGGCAATCTAGTCCATATTTTATTAATGGAACTCCTGTTCCACCAGGTGCTGTGGTAGGATTGATCCAGTGTCTCCACAGCATTAGTCTGGCCCTCTGGATTACTGATCTACTGTCATGCCCAGCCCACACAAGCATCTGACTGGGTGCTGCTGAATGCAGCTCACTGAGCTATAGTTATCAGCTGCCCAGGGCCCATGCTCCATCATTCCCTTTGCAAGGGAATACTATGTCACTCTCTGAGAAAATTCCCAAAAGTGTTACAGCATCAGACAAGCTCATTATAAATCACTAAATTTATTTAAAGCAAATTGAGACTGTTTCAAGAGGTGTTCCTTAGATTTTTTCTGCACATTCTCTCCTCTCCTGTTCTTTGGGGTGGGTGCAGATGCAGGACTTAGGCACTGAACCAGGGTGACAGCCCAGCCCATGGCTATTTACCAGTTATTGACTGTGCAGGACATAACTGTTTGTCCCCACTCTACAGGCACTTGGGTAAAGCGGTTGTCACAGCATAGCAGAATGACGGGCTGGTTACCTCCAATCCCAGCTTCAGGGGTCTGCAACTGAGGGATGTAAGCATGGGAGGTGGTGTGGGAGCAGGACTGTTTTATTTGCCAAAGCAGAGGCCTTGCTAGGTCAGAATGAGTCAACACTGTGTACTCATTGGTTTGATAATGTAAGCAAAATAACCAGTGTTTTTCTCAGTGTCCACTTGGAGCACAGTAACAGTCACAAGACGGAGACTCTCCAACCAAACAATCCGCACATCAGGATCCTCATCTGATACCTGCAGCATTAAGCCACCGGGGCTCAGCATTCGGAGTGATTCTGTTAGGGCACAGCAAGCTGTCTCACCTCCATCTGTACAAAAACAAACTGTGATCAGAGTGTACGAGATAGCCCCCATCCTCTAACAGGGTCAGAAAGTAATACATAGATTCCCCCCCACCCCCACAGGGCCAGACAGGAATACACAGGTTCCCCCCCTCCCCACCCCCCCACAGGGCCAGACAGCAATACACAGGTTTCCCCCCCAACCCCACAGGGTCAGAAAGCAATACACAGGTCCCCAGGTCCCCTCCCCCACCCCCAAAGGGTCAGACTGTAATACAGCAGTTCCCCCCCCCCCCACCACCACTTACCACCATACAGTCAGAGAGTACTACACAGCTCCCCACCACCAGCAGGGTCAGACAGTACTAGACAGTTACCCCCAAGCAAGATCAGAGAGTACTAGACAGCTCCCCCCTCCCCACCAGTTTCAGAGCGTACTAGATAGTTACCCCCCCACCAGGGTCAGAGAGTACTAGATAGTTACCCCCCCACCAGGGTCAGAGAGTACTAGACAGCTCCCCCCCCCCCACCAGGGTCAGAGAGTACTAGATAGTTACCCCCCCACCAGGGTCAGAGAGTACTAGACAGCTCCCCCCCCCCCCACCAGGGTCAGAGAGTACTAGACAGCTCCCCCACCCCCACCAGGGTCAGAGAGTACTAGACAGTTACCCCCCCCCCACCAGGGTCAGAGAGTACACTGTGCTCCCAGCAAGTGCTGGTTGTGAAGGGAGAGAGTCGTGTGAGCAATGGTACTGTTCGCCAGCCTCCCATGCTCCATAAGTGCAGCTCACCATTTGCTTGGAGCAGTGCATCCAGTGTTCCCTTGTCCAGGATGAGATTGAAGCTCTGCTGCTGGAAGCCAGAGAGATCCCTGATGTCTGTCTGTACAAAATGCAGTTGGGAAGCTGAGCTGACAGGTTGAGGCAGCTGTGAAGTCTGTGCTCGCATTATGGCAAGTGCAATTGGAGAGAAATCGACACAGTAGACATGGAGCGGGAATGGGCACTCACAGTACAGGCGGGGGCCCAGCTCCGAGGTACCACAGCCAATATCCAGCAGCTTGAGTGAAGCCTCACTCTTCATGTCCCGCAACAGCTGTAGGAGCAGCCCCTTCAGTGAGGAGTATCCCAGGAACCAGTCAAAGTACTGAAAGGGCTGACCCTGGCTCTTCTGGTAGATTGTGTCCCAGGTTGTTTGTTTCTGCAGGTCAGTGAACATGTGATCTGCAAAAATAATACTGACTGAATTTCCAATCATGCACAACCGTTACACCTTAAGCAGGCCATCAGACCTGCAGTGACACTCAAAGAAAACTGACATTCTCTTGTCCAAGATAACAAGGTGCAGAGCTGGACGAACACAGCAGGCCAAGCAGCATCAGAGGAGCAGGAAGGGGATTCTCTTATCCAGAACCCTGCAGCCATATGGTATCAATGTGGACTTCACCAGTTTCAAAATCTCCCCTTCCCCTACTGCATCCCTAAACCAGCCCAGTTCGTCCCCTCCCCCCACTGCACCACACAACCAGCCCAGCTCTTCCCCCCCACCCACTGCATCCCAAAACCAGTCCAACCTGTCTCTGCCTCCCTAACCGGTTCTTCCTCTCACCCATCCCTTCCTCCCACACCAAGCCGCACCCCCAGCTACCTACTAACCTCATCCCACCTCCTTGACCTGTCTGTCTTCCCTGGACTGACCTATCCCCTCCCTACCTCCCCACCTATACTCTCTCCACCTATCTTCTTTACTCTCCATCTTCGGTCCGCCTCCCCCTCTCTCCCTATTTATTCCAGCTCCCTCTCCCCATCCCCCTCTCTGATGAAGGGTCTAGGCCCGAAACGTCAGCTTTTGTGCTCCTGAGATGCTGCTTGGCCTGCTGTGTTCATCCAGCCTCACATTTTATTATCTTATACTCTTTTGGACAGTCAGGCTCCTCCCATCTTCACAAGTTCTGCATCACAGGGTGGTAAAAAAGGCATTTAGCATGCTTGCCTTCATTACTCAGACCTCTGAGTACAGAAGATAACACGGTGTGAGGCTGGATGAAATTTTTTCTGAGGAAAGGTCCCGACCCGAAATATCAAGCTTTCCTGCTCCTCTGACGCTGCTTGGCCTGCTGTGTTCATCCAGCTTCACACCTTGTTATCTCAGATTCTCCACCATCGGCAGTTCCTCCTATGTCTCTGAGTACAGGTGTTGGGATGTTATGTTACAGTCAAACAGGACATTTGTGAGGCCTCTTCTGGAATGCTGTGTGCAGTTCTGGTCTCTGTTATAAGAAGGATACTGTTAAACTCGAGAGGGCTCAGAAGAGATTTACCAGGATGTTGCTGAGATGTTTACCAGGAGGGTTAGAGTTATAGAATAGGCTGAGACTTTCTTCACTGGAATATAGGAGGATGAGAGGTGGCTTTGCAGAAGTTTATAAAATAATGGAGGTATATAAGGGGATCTTGGTGTTCAAGTGCATAGCTCTCTCAAAGTTGCCACCGAAGTGGATAAGGTTGTTAAGAAAGCATATGGTGTTTGGCTTTCATTAACAGGGAGGTCAAGTTTAAGAGTTGCGAGGTTATGCTGCAGCTCTACAAAACCCTGGTGAGACCACACTTAGAATATTATGTCCAGTTCTGGTTACCCTATTATAGGAAAATTGTGGAGGCTTTGGAGAGGGTGCAAAGGAGGTTTACCAGGATGCTGCCTGGACTGGAGGGCTTGTCTTACGAGGAGAGGTTGACTGAGCTTGGACTTGTCTCTCTGGAGAGAAGGAGGAAGAGAGGTGACCTGATTGAGGTGTACAAGGTAATGCGAGGCATGGATAGAGTCGATAGCCAGAGACTTTTCCCCAGGGCAGGATTGACTGCCACGAGGGGTCAGTTTTAAGATGTTAGGAGGAAGGTATAGAGGAGACGTCAGAGGGAGGTTCTTCACCCAGAGAGTTGTGAGCGCATGGAATAGTTTACCAGTGGTAGTCGTGGAAGCAGAGTCATTAGTGACATTGAAGTGACTGCTGGACATGCACATGGACAGCAGTGAATTGAGGGGAATGTAGGTTAGGTTATTTTATTTTTGGATTAGGATTAATCCATGGCATAACATCGTGGGCCAAAGGGCCTGTACTGTGCTGTACTTTTCTGTGTTCTATGTTCTATAGATAGGGTGGATGGTAGGTGCCTTTTCTTTCGGGTGGGGGATTTCAAGACTAGGAGCCATATTTTAAGGTGAGAGGAGAAAGATTTTAAAAAGACATGAGAAGCAATTTATTTTTTACACAGAGTGGTTCATTTGTGGAGTGAAATTCCAGAGGAAGTGGTGGATGTGGGTACAGTTAGAACGTTTAAAAGACATTTAGAAAAGTATATGAATAAGAAATATCCAGAGAGATATGGGCCAAGCGCAGGCAAGTGGGACTAGTTGAGTTTGGAATTACAGTCGGCATGGACTGGTTGGACTGAAGGGTCAGTTTCCATGCTGTATGACGCTGAAGCCAGCCAAGGACAGGAAGGATAAACCTGCAGCGAAGGCTCCAATGAAAAACTAACCACATCCCAGAGTTTCCCAACCATTTGGCAACATTCAATCTGTCCACTTCGTAAAATCCTCAAACAACCTCTTCATAAACTCACCCCACTGACTCACTAAGTGCCAATTACACAGTCAGCACCTTCAATACCCCTCTCTCCACACCAGTGAGCACCTTCAATACCCCTCTCTCCACACCAGTGAGCACCATTAATACCCCTCTCTCCACACCAGTGAGCACCTTAAATACCCCTCTCTCCACACCAGTGAGCACCTTCAATACCCCTCTCTCCACACCAGTCAGCACCTTCAATACCCCTCTCTCCACACCAGTGAGCACCTTAAATACCCCTCTCTCCACACCAGTGAGCACCTTAAATACCCCTCTCTCCACACCAGTCAGCACCTTAAATACCCCCCTCTCCACACCAGTGAGCACCTTCAATACCCCTCTCTCCACACCAGTCAGCACCTTCAATACCCCTCTCTCCACACCAGTCAGCACCTTAAATACCCCTCTCTCCACACCAGTCAGCACCTTCAATACCTCTCTCTCCACACCAGTGAGCACCTTCAATACCCCTCTCTCCACACCAGTGAGCACCTTCAATACCCCTCTCTCCACACCAGTCAGCACCTTAAATACCCCTCTCTCCACACCAGTCAGCACCTTAAATACCCCTCTCTCCACACCAGTCAGCACCTTCAATACCCCTCTCTCCACACCAGTGAGCACCTTCAATACCCCTCTCTCCACACCAGTCAGCACCTTCAATACCCCTCTCTCCACACCAGTCAGCACCTTCAATACCCCTCTCTCCACACCAGTCAGCACCTTCAATACCCTTCTCTCCACACCAGTGAGCACTTTCAATACCCGCCTCCCTCCACTGCAGTGTGCACCTTAGATAGCCTTCCCTCAACAGTGAGCACCTTAGATAACTGTCTCCCTCTCACAGAGAACACCTTAAACACTGACAGCCACCCCACAGTGAGCATTAACTCCCCAAGTGAGCGTTAGATCTCCCAATGAGCATTAACACAGTATTACAGTTGAATAAAGGGAACTATGGAGCTATGAGGGAGGAGCTGGCCAAAGTTCAATGATACAATACCCGAGCAGGGATGGTAGTGGAACAACAATGGCAGGTATTTCTGGATGTAATGCAGAAGGTGCAGGATCAGTCCATTCCAAAGAGTAAGAAAGATCCTAAGGGGAGGCAGGGACAGCCGTGGCTGACGAGGGAAGTTAAGGACTGTATAAAGACAAAAATGAAGAAGTATAACATAGCAAAGATGAGCGGGAAGCCGGAGGACTGGGAAAGTTTTAAAGAGCAACAGAGGATAACTAAAAAGGCAATACACAGAGAAAAAATGAGCTATGAAGGAAAACTGGCCAAAAATATAAAGGAGGATAGTAAAAGCTTTTTTAAGTTTGTGAAAAGAAAATAAATGGTTACGTCTAAAATTGGGCCCTTGAAGTCAGAAACGGGTGAATTTATTATGGGGAGCAAGGAAATGGCAGATGACTTGAATAGGTACTTTGGATCTGTCTTCACCAGGGAAGACACAAGCAATCTCCCAGATGCAATAGTAGCTGAAGGACCGAGGGTAATGGACGAACTGAAGGGTATTTATATTCGGCAGGAAATGGTGTTGGATAGACTGTTAGGTCTGAAGGCTGATAAGTCCCTGGGACCTGATGGTCTGCATCCCAGGGTACTTAGGAGGTGGTTCTAGAAATTGTGGACGCGTTGGTAATTACTTTCCAAGGTTCTAAAGATTCAGGATCAGTTCCTGCGGATTGGAGGGTGGCAAATGTTGTCCCACTTTTCAAGAATGGAGGGAGAGAGAAAACAGGAAATTACAGACCGGTTAGCCTGACGTCAGTGGTGGGAAAGATGCTGGAGTCATTTATAAAAGATGAAATTACGACTCATTTGGACAGCAGCAACAGAATAGGTCAGAGTCAGCATGGATTTACGAAGGGGAAACCGTGCTTGACGAATCTACTGGAATTTTTTGAGGATGTATCTATGAAGATGGATAAGGGAGAACCCGTGGATATAGTGTACCTGGACTTTCAGAAAGCCTTTGATAAAGTCCCGCATAGGAGATTAGTGAACAAATTTAGGGCACATGGTATTGGGGGCAAAATACTGAGTTGGATTGAAAATTGGCTGGCTGACAGGAAGCAAAGAGTAGTGATAAACGGGTCCCTTTCGGATTCACAGGCAGTGACCAGTGGAGTCCCACAAGGTTTTGTGCTGGGACCGCAGCTGTTTACGATATATATTAACGATATAGACAAAGGCATTAACAGTAATATTAGCAAATTTGCCGACGACACAAAGCTGGGTGGCAGTGTGAAATGTGAGGAGGATGTTATGAGAATACAGGGTGACTTGGACAGGCTAGGTGAGTGGACGGATGCATGGCAGATGCAGTTTAATGTGGATAAACGTGTGGTTATACACTTTGGTGGCAAGAACAGGAAGGCAGATTACTCTCTAAATGGAGTCAAGTTAGGTAAAGGGGAAGCACAACGAGATCTGGGTGTTCTTGTACATCAGTCAATGAAAACAAGCATGCAGGTACAGCAGGCAGTGAAGAAAGCTAACAGCATGCTGGCCTTCATAACAAGAGGAATTGAGTATAGGAGCAAAGAGGTCCTTCTGCAGCTGTACAGGGCCCTGGTGAGACCGCACCTGGAGTATTGTGTGCAGTTTTTGTCTCCAAATTTGAGGAAGGACATTCTTGCTATTGAGGGAGTGCAGTGTAGGTTCACAAGGTCAATTCCCCGAATGGCAGGACTATCATATGTTGAAAGATTGGAGTGACTGGGCTTGTATACGCTTGAGTTTAGAAGGATGAGAGGGGATCTGATTGAGATGTATAAGATTATTAAGGGATTGGACACTGTGGAGGCAGGAAGCATGTTCCCGCTGATGGGTGAGTCCAGAACCAGAGGACACAGTTTAAAAATAAGGGGTAGGCCATTTAGAACAGAGTTGAGGAGAAACGTCTTCACCCAGAGAGTGGTGGATATATGGAATGCTCTGCCCCAGAAGGCCGTGGAGGCCAAGTCTCTGGATACTTTCAAGAAAGACATGGATAGAGCTCTTAAAGATAGTGGAATCAAGGGTTATGGGGATAAGGCAGGAACAGGATACTGATTGTGACAGGATAATGAATGGTGGTGCTGGCTCAAAGGGCCAAATGGCCTACTCCAGCACCTACTGTCTATTGTCTATAACCACCCCCAGAGTGAGAATTAGCTCCCCCAGCGAGCATTAACCCCCCCACAGTGAGTACTAACACCCTCATAGTGAGCATTAACCCACTCCCATAGTATTAACCTCCCTCCACAGTATTAACCCCCATTACGAGTATTTACCCCCCTCCCACAGTGAGTATTGACCCCCTCATATTCATCGCCCCCTTTACACCGTATGGGGCCTAGTCTGAACCAAATCCCCGGGCTCGAGTAACTCTAGTCCCGGGCTCCTACCGGGGGCAGGCGGCCCGCAGCGCTGTCTGTGGGAGCGGAGCGAGATTCCCCGCGGCCGGACCGTCAGGAAAATGCGGAGCGTCCGGAGGAAGAACATGATCCTGGGCCCGCGCCGTCCGAGAGGCTGGAGCCTGGTGCGGGGAGCAACACCACCCCCCCACCCCCCCCCCCGACACACACCCCCGCACAGACACACACCCTCACACACAGAGCCACACCCACACAAACACACCCACAGACACACCAACACACACACACACCCCCATAGACACACTCACACCCATCCACACACACAATCATACCCACACAAACACTCTCACACACCCTCACACACACCCACCCCCACCCATAGACACACCAACACACATCCACACACACAATCATACCCACACAAACACTCTCACACACCCTCACACACACCCACCCCCACACCCACCCCCACCCACACCCATAGACACACCAACACACATCCACACACACAAACCCACTCACACCCATCCACACACACAATCATACCCACACAAACACTCTCACACACCCTCACACACACCCACCCCCACCCACACCCATAGACACACTCACACCCATCCACACACACAATCATACCCACACAAACACTCTCACACACACCCACCCCCACACCCACACCCATAGACACACTCACACCCATCCACACACACAATCATACCCACACAAACACTCTCACACACCCTCACACACACCCACCCCCACACCCACCCCCACCCACACCCATAGACACACCAACACACATCCACACACACAAACCCACTCACACCCATCCACACACACAATCATACCCACACAAACACTCTCACACACCCTCACACACACACACCCACACAGACACACCCCCACACACACCCCACACACCCACATCCCCACACACACCCACCCACCCACATACACACCCACCCACCCACACACACATACTCCCACTCACACCCACAAACACAACCCCACACCCACCCAACGACACACACACCCACACACACACAGCCACACCCACCCACACACACATACTCCCACTCACACCCACAAACACAACCCCACACCCACCCAACGACACACACACCCACACACACACCCACACACACAGCCACACCCACACAGACACACACAGACACACCCCCCACACACCCACACATACACCCACACACACAGCCACACCCACGCAGACACACACAGACACACCCCCCACACACCCACACATACACCCACACCCTCACACACACAGACACACACACATACATACACACACCCACCCCAACACAAACATACATACACACACCCCAACACACACACTCCCACACACACCCACAGATACCCACACCCACAAACACAACCACACTCACACACACCCCCTACACAGCCACCAACACAGACAAACCCACACACACACACCCACCCACACAGCCACACCCACATCCACCCCCAAACACACCCACAAAGACACACACAGACACACACCCCACACACACCCCCACACACACACCGTCACACACAGCCACACCCACACACACACAGACACACCCTCACACAGACCCACCCACACCCTCATCCACACGCACACCCCACACACACACTCACACAGACACACCCACACACAGACCCACCCACACCCTCATCCACACGCACACCCCACACACACACTCACACAGACACACCCACACACACCCCCACACACCCATACCCACAAATACACACACACACACACACACACACCCACACACCCCCACACTTAGACACTCACCCACACACACAGACACACACCCACACACACACCCACGCACACACTCCCCCACACACAACCACACACCCATACCCACAAATACACCCACACACAAACCCACACACACACCCACGCACACACACCCACACACACAGCCACAACCACACACACACCCAACCCCACACACACCCACACAGACACACCCATACACACACACCCACACACACAGCCAAACCCACCCCCCCAAACACACCCACACAGACACACACAGACACACCCCCCACACACGCCCACACACACACACCCACACACACACCCTCACACACACACACACACCCACAGACATAGACACACCCACACACACAGACACACCCACGCACACACCCACACCCTCACACACACAGACACGCCCACACACACACAGACAAACTCACACACACATCCACACACACGCACACCCACACACACACACCCACCCACACACACACCCTCACACACACACCCTCACACACACACACACACCCACAGACACACCCCCACACACAGACACACCCACGCACACACACACCCTCACACACACACAGACACAACCACACCCACACACACACACCCCGACACACAGACACACCCACACACACACCCCCACACACAGACACCCCCACACACACACCAACACATACACCCACACACACCTCCACACACACCTCCACACACACAACCACACACACCCACACAGACACACACCCGCCCACACACACAGACACAAATCCCCACACACACACACACCCACACACACACCCCACAAACACACCCACACACACACCCCACAAACACACCCACACACCAATACCCACAAATACACCCACTCGCCCACACACACATCCACACACACACACTCCCACCCACACACACACATGCACACCCACATACTCACACCCACACACATACACACACCCACACCCACACACACAAACCCACGCACACACCCCACACACACGCACACCCACACACACAGCCACACCCACACACACACCCACACCCACACACGCACACCCCACACACCCCCACACACCCACACCGCACAGACACCCACACCCCACACACACACCCACACCCACACACACACCGACACCCATACACACACCAACACACATCCACACATACAAACCCTCCCACACACTCACACACACCCACACAAACAATCATACCCACACATACAAACACTCTCTCACACCCTCACACACACACCCAGACACACCCTCCCCACACCCACACCCACCCACACCAACACACACACTCCCACTCACACCCACAGACACCCACACCCACACACACACCCCACACACACACCCACAAAGACAAACCCACACACACGCACACCCACACACAGAGCCACACCCACCCCCCAGACACACCCACACAGACACACCCCTCCACACATACACCCTCACACACACAGACACACCCACACACACCCACACAGACCTCCACACACACCCACACAGACACACACACCCACACACCTCCACACATACACCCTCACACACACAGACACACCCACACACACACACCCCCACACAGACCTCCACACACACACACAAACCCCTCCACACACAGACACACCCACACACGCACACCCCACACACACACCCACACACATAGACACACCAACACACCCACAAATACACAACCACATAAACTCACACACACACCCTCACACGCACACCCCACACACATCCACACACCCATAGACACACCAACACACATCCACACACACAACCACACAAACTCACACACACACCCACACACGTACCCCAACAAACACCCACAAATACACCCACACACACACACACACTCCCACACACACCCACCCACACACATACACGCACACCCACACACTCACACCCACTCACACACCCACCCACACATACACACACACACACCCCAACACCCACACACCCACACCCACACACACACAACCCACACACACACCACCACATACACCCACACACACCTCCACACACACAACCACACACACCCACACAGACACACACCCCCACACACACAGACACACAGCCCCACACACACACAGCCCCACACACACCCACCCCCCCAAACACCCACACAGACACCCCCTACACACACCCACACACACACCCTCACAGACACACCCACACACACGCACACCCACACCCACACAGACACACCCCACACACACACTCTCACATGCAGACACACACACACCCTCACACACACACACACTCCCCCACACACACCCACACACACACCCTCACAGACACACCCTCACAGACACACCCACACACACACACACCCTCACACACACACACACACCCCCACACACAGGCACACCCACACACCACCACACACACCTCCACACACACCCACACACACACCGACACACACATACACACCCCACACACACGCCCCACACACACTCAAACCCACACACACCCACACACCAAAACCCACAAATACACCCACACGCCCACACATAAACCCACACACACACACTCCCACCCACACACATACATGCACACCCACACACCCACCCACACATACACACACCCACCCCCACACCCACAAACACACACCCACACACAAACCCACACACATCCACACACACGCACACCCACACACACAGCCACACTCACACCCCACACACACCCCCCACACACACCCACACCCATAGACACACCAACAGACATCCACACACACAAACCCACCCACACACTCACACCCATCCACACACACAATCATACCCACACACACAAACATACACACACTCACACACCCTCATACACACACCCACACAGACACACCCTCCCCACACCCACCCACACACATACACACACACCCACACACACATACACACACACACACACCCCTCACACACCCACCCACACAGACAAACCCACACACACACACAGCCAAACCCAAATACACCCCCCAAACACACACACACCCTCACACACACAGACACACCCACACAAACATACCACCACACACACCCACACAGACCTCCACACACATACCCACACAGACACACACCCCCACACACCCACACACACACAGACAAACCCCCCCACACACAGACACACCCACACACGCACACCCCCACAAACACACCCCACACACACACCCACACCCATAGACACACCAACACACCCCCACACACACAACAACACAAACTCACACACACACCTACACACACACACCCCCACACACACACCCCACACACATCCACACACCCATAGACACACCAACACACATCCACACACACAAACCCTCCCACACACTCACACCCATCCACACACACAATCATACCCACACAAACACTCTCTCACACACAAACCCACACCCACCCACCCACACACACACAACCACACCCACCCACACACACGCACACCCACACACACAGCCACACCCACACACATACCCACACCCACACACTCACACCCCACACACCCCACACACACCCCCACACACCCACACCGCACAGACACCCACACCCCACACACACACCCACACCCATACACACACCAACACACATCCACACATACAAACCCACCCACACACTCACACCCACCCACACAAACAATCATACCCACACATACAAACACTCTCACACAACCTCACACACACACCCACACAGACACACCCTCCCCACACCCACAATCACAACTACACACACACACACACACACAATCCCACACACCTCCACACACACAACCACACACACCCACACAGACACACACCCCCACACACACACAGACAACCCCCCCATACACAGACACACCCACACACGCACAACCCACACCCCCACCCCCACACACACACCCACACCCATAGACACACCAACACACCCCCACACACACAACCACACACCCACACACGCACACCCCACACACACACACCCACACACACATACCCCACACACACACCCCACACACATAGACACACCAAGACACATCCACACACACAAACCCTCCCACACACAATCATACCCACACACACAAACATACTCACACAAACACACTCTCACACCCTCACACCCACACAGACACACAACCTTCCCACACCCACCCCCACCCACACACATACACTCACACCCCAACACACACACTCCCACTCACACCCACAGACACCCACACCCACAAACACAACCACACACACACACACACACACCCCACACACCCACCCACACATACAAACCCACACACACACACACCCACACAGCCACACCCACCCCCCAAACACACCCACACAGACACACCCCTCCACACACACACCCTCACACACACAGACACACCCACAGACTCACCCACACACCACCACACACACACACACAGACACATACACCCACACAGACATCCACACACCCATAGACACACCAACACACATCCACACACACAACCACACAAACTCACACACACACCCACACACGCACCCCAACACACACCCACAAATACACCCACACACACACCCACACACAAACCTACACACACACACTCCCACCCACACACATACACGCACACCCACACACTCACTCACACACCCACCCACACATACACAAACACACACACACACACACCCCACACACATCCACACACACGCACACCCACCCACATACACACCCACACAGCCACACCCACAAACACACACCCCCCACACACACCCACACCCCACACACACACCCACACCCATAGATACACCAACACACATCCACACACACAAACCCACACACACATTCCCACACTCTCACACCCATCCACACACTCAATCATACCCACACACACAAACATACCCACACAAACACTCTCACACACCCTCACACATACACACACACACACACACACCCCAACACACACACTCCCACTCACACCCTCAGACACCCACACCCACAAACACAA